>NC_136714.1:13610145-14210145 GCF_936440315.1 Barbus barbus
CTGTGGATGTAATTATGCATTTTATAGATTATCTACAGCCAACTAAAGGATCTGTGCTTAATGTTGCCATGGGGAAAATGAATCATCATGAATCATTTTCCCCTGTAGAGGGATATCTCCTCTGAGAGGCAATTCTGCTGCGGACCTCAGTACAAAAAGAACACCGGATCAGCATGCCTGAGCCTAATCGAACGCTACAAACTCAATACAAGCAGAGAGAGCTGAGAAAGCCGAGGTGGTAATTAAGTATCAGAGGGATCAATTCCTCATTTCAGAATCATTACGGCCTCGTGATGTGGTGTCGGACTGATTGGCTTGATTTACTGGTGTAATGGTTTTCCACTAACACAAAGCCCTGCATACCTCCACAATGCACTGATAAGGAGAAAATATGATACTTGGTTCAACGATCAAATATAAGCATTCAATTTGAAGCTGTGCATAATAAGAACTTTTTTGTTTTGTATTTTAGAGGATCAATATCCTTTAGGCCACGTCCTGTGCCTTTTTAACGCCCCTAGCTTTTCATGAAAAACTAAATCGGTCTTCATTGAGATGAATCAGAGGTTTGAGGGATGAAATTGAAGGCTGCACAACCTTTGAAAGTGATGAAAGTCGTTCATGTCGTTCGCAAAAGTTTTATTCTTACCCTTCTTCCTCCTCAGAGGAGGACTTTGAGTTGTGCACTTTGTCGGGGTCAGGAAGTGTGCTGGGGTCAAATTCTTCATCGGCACCTGACAGATACGCTACCGCCTCTTCCTCATCATCGTCATCATCACCTTTCTTCTCCTGTGTGACAGAGAAATTACTTCAATTACATAATGTACTAATGTATTGTTAATACTGATTATCTGATATCTTATACGATGGTACCTTTTGCAATTAATATTTTTCCCCCATTAATTCTAGCCTGTTTACACCTGTGATACCATCTCAGTGAACAAACAGTGCTAGCTAAATGTTTTGTGATCCATCTCTAGTCAGAAATTCAGGTGAACATATTGTATTTGTAGTGTAAATACTAGGCCGACCTCATGATTTACAAAAAAGAAAATATTTAGAAGAAAATAAGAAAAAAAACAAACAGTGACTTTCATTTAATGACTTTCATTGTAATTTTTTGTACAATAGAAGATAATGGGAACCCAAAACCATTTGGTTACCAACATTTTTCAAGATATCTCTTTTATGTAACAGAAGAACAAAGGTCATATATATATATTTGTAACAACATGGTGAGTAAATGATGACAAGGTTCATTTTACATTAACACATTTACCCCTAAAAGCTGCATATTAATACTTTAGAGTAGTAATATGTACCCTTATGGTTCTACTACAAACCTTTCAGGGGCACATAAGGTGCAAAGATGTCCTTTTGTGGTTACTGCCCCAGTGACGAGCTGTTGTATCCCTAAAGGTACTATTTTCTGCATCTGATGGGGTCCTGCACCAGCCGAGCAACTGCCATTGAGAAAGCTAATGGATAGATCTCTCCAAGTATTATAAATGCACTTGTGGCCATTAGAGGTACTTTACATCCTGTTCAATGATACCTCCCTAAATATCTCCCTAAATATGTCAGGTCTTTAATCATTTAAAACCAAAGTATGTCCGTTTCCTCCAGCAATAATGGTGAAGGAATCGATTCCAGCCCTGTCTTTGTTCATTAAAAGTTTAGAAAACCTAACAACTCAGATCTTGGGCCGGTCACAACCAGCTTTATTTTCCCACTGGTCTGCTCCACCTCCGGACTGACTTGCTGTGCCCTCAGGCAAGATTCTTAATCCTGGTAAGGTCTATGGTGTGCAGCCTGGCCCCGTGTTCTGACCTTTACTTCTTTGGTTTAAGACAAAGAAAAACAAATATCTGTGGCCAAACGATTTTTCTACCTTGTTTCATACACTCCATAAATCTACATCCACACTGTGCAAATTCGCAGATCTACAGTACTATGCACATCTAAACAGACTGCCCATATTGGTAGAGGCTGAATTGTCTGTGCCAGGGTAATATTGTGGTATAATCTATTACAGATAAAGTAACAAAATGAAAATCATATAAAATGAACGGTGCTTGGTCACTTTACAGTAGGGGTGTGCGATATGACGATTTTTGATCGTGGACGATAAAAATGTCTCCACGATCTGCTTTTTAAGAAATATCGTAGTATCGTGCTACAGCACACATTATGTCAAATACAGTTCTGGTGCCTCCGTCTCTATTTACTGTACAACAGGACATACAGCAGTAGAGTTACTCAGACAGGACACTGCACTTATTGGCGATCGCAAAAGTACATTATTTGCATACAAGCCTTACTGGTTAAATGTTTAATTCGCGCGCTGGTCTGACGTGCGCTTGTTCTGAGCGCATACACCTGAAGCACGCGCACTAAAAGGCCTGTCTAACAGCGCCTGATTACTCAACTAAGTTATATTTTGCGCTAATACTGTCAAAACACACAAGGTTTACATACAGACTGAGTTGGTTATCTCTAAAATGAAAGTAAATAGTTAAGAGAGAAACGGATGCGTGCCTGTATATTAGATGCGTGCAGCTCTTAAAGGGACAGGACACTAAACGTGCTGTCGACTGTCATTAAAGGGATAGTTCACCCTAAAATTTAATTTTTGTCATTATTTACTCAGTGGAAAACCAAACAGTTGCTGGTCCACATTGACTTTGATAGTAGGAAAGAAAAATCCTATGGAAGTCACTGAGGACCAGCAACTGTTTGGTTTTCCACCTTCTTCAAAATAGCATTTATAAATGTTCAGCACAAGAAAGAAACTCATTCCGGTTTAAAACAACTTTTGAGTAAATGATGATATAAAAATACAACATTATGACAGAATTGACAGACAGATGACAGAATATTAATTTGTGGGGGAACTATTCATTTAACGTTAACAAAACAACAAAACGCAAAAGAGAAAAATCACTCACTATTCTTGACTGAAAAACTTTAATACAGTTGCTTTAGGAATCAGTCTATCTAGTGTTTTATTTTTATATTTGTTCATTCAATTTCATTGAATGCTCTGCTAAATACAACTATTGTACCTGGAAATAAAGCACTGTTTGTTTTATTTGTATATTATGTGTATTTGTAATATGTATCTTTGTTCTTATTTTTTAATAAGAAAAATAAAATAATGACAAAGATTTTTTATCTTCGCCCACTTTGGCCTAAATATCTGCCATGCATCTTTGTCTTTCTAGTTTGGCTGTAATGCTCAGACAACCTGTAAAACCAAAATAGTAAAACTAACAAAGAATCGTGATAAAAATCGTGAATCGTGATATTTCTATAAAAAATTGTGATATGATATTTTTCCCATACTTTACGCCCACCCCTACTTTACAGGCTGACGTCTTCATGTCTAAGTGGGTGGTACTTCGTCTGAATAATCTACAGTGATGAACAGCCTTTTGCCATAAACAATTGGATTAGGGGGACCGTGTATATCTGTTCTTGGACCTGATATGGGGTTTCTTCAGGTACAGGATACTCTGTATTCAGCGGTGCTTCTGCCTGTGCTGTAATGTAATCATGCTTTGTAAGACCCATTTGAATTCTGCTGACAGACCTGCGCTTTAAACAGATGTGTCTATGTGCGTTGAATAACACCATAGAACGAGAACAGCCATAAAAGGGGGTCAGTATAAAATACTCTGGAATAAAGCAAGAACTTAAAACAATAAAAGTAGGGGTGGGCGATATGGGAAAAATATCATATCACGATTTTTTATAGAAATATCACGATTCACGATTTTTATCACGATTCTTTGTTAGTTTTATTATTTTGGTTTTACAAGTTGTCTGAGCATTACAGCCAAACTAGAAAGACAAAGATGCATGGCAGATATTTAGGCCAAAGTGGGCGAAGATAAAAAATCTTTGTCATTATTTTATTTTTCTTATTAAAAAATAAGAACAAAGATACACATTACAAATACACATAATATACAAATAAAACAAACAGTGCTTTATTTCCAGGTACAATAGGTGTATTTAGCAGAGCATTCAATGAAATTGAATGAACAAATATAAAAATAAAACACTAGATAGACTGATTCCTAAAGCAACTGTATTAAAGTTTTTCAGTCAAGAATAGTGAGTGATTTTTCTCTTTGCGTTTTGTTGTTTTGTTAACGTTAAATGAATAGTTCCCCCACAAATTAATATTCTGTCATCTGTCTGTCAATTCTGTCATAATGTTGTATTTTTATATCATCATTTACTCAAAAGTTGTTTTAAACCGGAATGAGTTTCTTTCTTGTGCTGAACATTTATAAATGATATTTTGAAGAAGGTGGAAAACCAAACAGTTGCTGGTCCTCAGTGACTTCCATAGGATTTTTCTTTCCTACTATCAAAGTCAATGTGGACCAGCAACTGTTTGGTTTTCCACTGAGTAAATAATGACAGAAATTAAATTTTAGGGTGAACTATCCCTTTAATGACAGTCGACAGCATGTTTAGTGTCCTGTCCCTTTAAGAGCTGCACGCATCTAATATACAGGCACGCATCCGTTTCTCTCTTAACTATTTACTTTCATTTTAGAGATAACCAACTCAGTCTGTATGTAAACCTTGTGTGTTTTGACAGTATTAGCGCAAAATATAACTTAGTTGAGTAATCAGGCGCTGTTAGACAGGCGTTTTAGTGCGCGTGCTTCAGGTGTATGCACTCAGAACAAGCGCACGTCAGACCAGCGCGCGAATTAAACATTTAACCAGCAAGGCTTGTATGCAAATAATGTACTTTTGCGATCGCGAATAAGTGCAGTGTCCTGTCTGAGTAACTCTACTGCTGTATGTCGTGTTGTACAGTATATAGATACGGCGGCGCCAGAACTGTATTTGACAATGTGCGCGGTAGCGCGATACTACGATATTTCTTAAAAAGCAGATCGTGGAGACATTTTTATCGTCCACGATCAAAAATCGTCATATCGCACACCCCTAAATAAAAGTATAAAACTATAAATAAAAAAAATACACTAAAATGACAATAAATAGTACTCTACCATTCAATTGTTTCTGGTCAGTATTTTAAAAAAGAAATTAATACTTTTATTCTGCAAGGATACATTAAAATGATCAAAAATTGTGGACTTTTTTTAAAAGGTGACATCAGATGCTCATTTTCCACAAGTTGGTATGATTCTTTATGTCTTCATGAAAGGTCTATAACATACTTTGGTTAAAATTTCTCAATGGTAATGTAAAAAAACACCCTTTTTACTAGGGGTGCAATACTAGTAGCAGTACGGTAGATCAGGGGTGCATTCACTTCAAAAACAAATGTAATCCACAGCGCCTTCAGCAGCTCAGATGTCTGGAGTAAATGAAGACTGCTATGTTCATTATTACTTCCAAAAACAGAACACCTCAATCGCTTAGGAGCCATTCTTGTCTACCCTGCTCCGGCGTCAAAACAATGGCGGACTGATGACAGCTCACTCAGGGCGGGTCTATGCTAAAACAGCAGTGTCCGTCAATAGTCGTGGGAGGGGCATTGGCCTGTGTGATGTCACTCTGCCAAGAATCTGTGAATGGCTTGATCTGAGACAGTGCTTATGATTTGAGGTGATAAAAAAAAAAAAAAAAAAAAAAAAAGAGCACTGGGTGGATTTTTATCATTATAGGGTGGTTATATACACACACATCTATGTTCAAACACCATGTATAAGTGAATTTTTTCATTAGATGATCATAAAATTCTAATGCAAAATTTATCACCATTTCGAAAAGAAACGTTTATGCAGCAAAACTGCTTTCATAAAATAAGAATTTTTTTTTGAGTGGCAAATCATCATATTAGAATGATTTCTGAAGGATCATGTGACACTGAAGACTGGAGTAAATTTTACTGGAGTAAAATTCAGCTTTGCCGTCACAGGAATAAATTACACTTTCTAATATATTAAAAGAGAAAGCAGTTATTTTAAATTGTAATAATATTTCACTGTTTCTACTGCAGTTTTTATTAAATATATGTAGCCTTGGTAAGCATAAGAGACTTCTTCCAAAAACATTTTAAAATATTAGTGACCCAAAACTTTTGATCAGTGGTGTATATATGCTGTGAATAGGGAATTTAGGCATATTTTCCGTGACTGTGGTAACCTTCTACAAATGAAATTAAGGAAAGGTAACAGAGCATTTTGAAGTTTTTTGTAAACAAATGGTGTTATATTAACAAATTTCTTTGTAATGACTGTCACCTGTAGGGTCCATCTATTTTCTCAAACGCCTCGAGAGGAGCCCCAAAAGAAGCGAAACTGACAGGAAATGAAGTAGCACTGTTACTGCATATGCTGTCAAAAGGGCAATTCAATAGCTCTCTAAATTAATCTGGACCATGTGTAATGACGGACAGATCGACCACCAGTCGGGCTGTTAAGTTGAAGGAATGAGTGAATGCTAAAAGAGTGCTGAGATTCACTGTTAGGGTGGTGATGAATAGTCACACGCTCTTGGACAGACTGCTACATTGATCAGATGACAAACGAGAGGAGAGCAGCAGCTGCATTTCCATATGGATGCGCAGAGCTCAATCCCCCAGCGAGGACAGGCAGAGAGAGATGGGACACATGACAGCTGCCATCCTGTGAATTATGCGTTGTCAAGTGGGAGGGAAAGGCCAGAAACTGAGGGGCATCATTCCCCTCTGACTTCTTGTGACAGGAATTCCTCATTTCAAATCATAAACCATTTTATGGACCTTTCAGATCCTCAAATTTGCTTTAAATGTGCTGTTGCTTTAATTCACATACAATACCGGCTATCATCATTAACATCCAGCTTTCAAGATGACTTTGAGCTATGGTTGACGTACCTCTTTATGCTGTTTGCTCGCTTCCCTCCGAGCTGCTTTCTCCTTCAGTCTTTTCTCCTGTTGAAAACGAGAGAGAGAAAAAAAGAAACGACAATAAATAGGTGCCCAGGTACGTACACTTGGTCACGCCACAATCTCATAAACATGTCAAACAGCAAGGGGTCGAAATGATTACACAGACTCGGAGAAAAGAAAGCATGATTTAACTTCAGTGCTCTGCATTTCTTTCGGAGAGAGAATGAAAAGGACTTAATGTTTGTCTTGTGTCACTTTCCAATATGAAGGGGCGACTGGACTACCAGACACAACTATACACATTACTAGTGCCTCACAGATGTCTGTGAGACGGGAAATATTAAGAGGTTGAGGGTTGAATGGAAATCAGAGCACTGAGAGTGTAATAAACCCAATGTCAATTGCATTTCATTGGCTTTTCATTACTTTCGAAATGTCAAATGATGCTAAATGTGGAAACATATCCATCGGTTCACTTGGATACGGCATTGCACAAATATCAGTGCCACAAAATCAAAGTCAGTGACAGTGGTGGGTTGCCATTAAATATGTCATAATATATTGCATAAAACATTTGGTAACACTTTAGAATACAGAACAAATATTCACTATTAAAAGAGTTTTCTCTGAACAAACTCCTAATTTGCTGCTTATTAATAATAAGGTAGTTGTTAATGTTAGGTAGGATTAAGGGATCTAAAATATGGTCATGCAGAATAAGGCATCAATATGTTCGTTACAAGTACTAATAAACAATCAATATGCTAGTAATATGCATGCTAGTAATAATAAAGTGTAACAAAACATTTAAACTAACAATTTTTAAAGATAGAGATCATTGGAGATCTCTTTTATAGAAATACTTGATTTCAAATAACTTCACTACTGCTTCAGGTATTTCTTCTGGTCTTTTTTGCTATTAGTTTCAGTTAGCTATAACAGTTTCTTTTGACTAAAAATGTGACCTGAGCATATTTGAGAAAGCCAGGAACATTCTTCTATCAAAAAACTCTATAAATAGGTTATTATCCTCCCACGGATCCGCTAGAACTCCGTGGTATTGTATAAAACTATATTCTCATTAAAAAAAATGCAGAAGTTTGACATTAATAGCTTAGGAGGTCTAAGGACTCAGCCTACCCTTAAAGTTAAACTTTACTGACACATCTTGAGTTGCTGACTTGGCACACGTCATATGCAGCAAAACCCATCAGCGGTTTTAAAAGAACAGAACAAACCCTATGCATTGTGTTAGTCGTAGGGTTCAGCAACAAATGTTGTTCTGCTGGAGTAATAAAGACTCCATGAGAGAATATGAAACACAAAGGCACCAGCGAGCCTAGCGTGTCTGATTAATGAGCATGTGCGCATATCTGATGGATTACTGAGTAGCTGCCTCTCAAAGTCTCTGACAGCACAAAATACTAAATCAAAATGGATTAGGATGGTTAGGCTTTTCACAGGAATGTTCACAGACACAAGACAATGTCTTCTGCCTTGTGACTTTCAGAGAAAAAAAATGGAAAAAATAAAAAGTTTTTACTGTATGCCAGTCTGCATGTCAGGACTTGACAGAACTGGCAGGCGAGACTGGCACCAGCGTGTTTTATTTTAGTTTTTGTTAGGCTGAGAAGTGAAAGATTTAAAATGTACTATGCTGGGTTAACAGACAACAACCTCCCTGTTTATAAAAAAAATAGGGCCAAATATTCAGTTTCAGCTCTTTAAAATCAAAGAGAATTTAGTTTATAACTAGGGCTGTCAATCAATGAAAATATTTAAATCGCATAATTGTTATGAACTCGTGATTAATTTTGACACATTTTTATCTGTTCCAAATGTACCTTAAAATTAATACTTTTCAAGTGTTTAATACTCTAATCAACATGGGCATGGACAAATATGGATGCTTTATGCAAATATATGTTTATTATTAGTGAAACCATAATCAACAGAGCATGAAGACTAGACATGTTTCAAAGGTCATAGATGTTTTTCAAAAGAACTTGTTCATGTCTATTAGATATGAAAAAAAGAACATAGAAATACCAGGTTCCCATTACTTCTCTTTCTTTGCACTAAGCAATTTACTTACACAAGCCTGTTTACATTTTCGCAGGACAGGACATCTCACTTCTTCTGAACATGAAAATGTACATTTATTATTTATTGTTATATTTGTTTGCCTCTCTGTGCCCACATACTGTATTTTGATGCAGCCAAATTCTCAATAAAACATTGATGTAATTTAAAACATTGATGTTTTCATTGATGTAATTTACTGTTTCTGTTGTCAGACAAATTAATATGAAATAGTAACTGAAACGACCCATTAAGACTACATAACCAGCTCTCCCTTCCAAGATGTTAATCTGCACAAAAATCCTGATTTATAATCGAGCCGTCGTCTGATAAAATCAAATACACATAAAATGAAGACAATATCTATGCTGTGATTTCGGCTATACTTGCATGTAAAATTAGCGAAGCAACATAATATCAGTTTTAACTGAAAGCCCTGCTCCTCTGCCGTTCGCTGAACAGAGCAGTTGCATGGAAAAAAAGTGTGAGAAAGAGAGAGAGAGGTGTGCGCGCGCACTAGGAGCAAGACCTCGCGCTCGGGCGGCAGTACAGGGGAGTCTCAGAAACTAAATGCGACCCTGGACCACAAAACCAGTCATAAGTGTAAATTTTTCCAAATTGAGATTTCTACATCATCTGAAAGCTGAATAAATAAGCTTTCCATAGATGTATGGTTTGTTATGATAGGAAAATATTTGGCCGAGATACGACTATTTGAAAATCTTGAATCAGAGGGTGCAAAAAAATCTAAATATTGAGAAAATCACCTTTAAAGTTGTCTAAATTAAGTTCTAAGCTATGCATATTACTGATCAAAAATTAAGTTTTGATATATTTACAGTAGGAAATTCACTAAATATCTTCATGGAACATGATCTTTACTTAATGTCCTAATGATTTTTGGCATAAAAGCAAAATTGATCATTTTTACCCATACAGTGTATTTTTGGCTATTGCTACAAATATACCCCAGCGACTTAAGACTGGTTTTGTGGTCCAGGGTCACAAATAAGGTTTGTCCAAGAAGGCGCTAGATTTGTCGCTAGGCACTTTTTTTTTTTTATGATAAAAAAAATGGTGATTGTATTGACTGGAAAAAAAGTGGCCATTATATATTAAAATAGAGCCTGACCAGAATGACAGTTTGCCAAAAGATGGGCTAAATAGCTGTGTGGCTATAGGGGAACATTACATATAACATGTAAAGTCTAAGCGATTTCAGAAGAAATCGTTGTTTCAGAGATTAAGTAAAACAATCTTTATATTCAATGAAATACCATGCGTCAACAAAACTGTTAATGCTGCGTTTTACGTTTAATATTTTACGTTGACTTTAATATTTGTTTTTCAATGGATGACTCATCTGGTTAAATGCTTGGTAAAAACCAAGCCAAGTCAAAACTTTATGAAAAAATATTTTCTTGAAACACACCTGAGATTTGATTTTATTATTTGGATAATTTAACAATATCTGCATGTTCATGATTCACTGATGTAGGTTAATAGTCACATGACATGCAGGTAAACATAAAATATTTATTATTTTTAGTAAGTGTTTTTGAGTTTTTAATTTATGAAAAATAAGTATTTTATTTTGACAGTATTCTACAAATGATTTCTTTAAAATGTTACATTTTTATGATTTAATTAATTATTCATTTTTATTTAATTACAGTTTGAAAAAACCTGGTCTACTGGTTAGGAGACAAAGTTAATGTGATTGCCAAAAGTTAAAATCTTTTTCCAATCAATTCCTACCTTCTGTACTCTATCGTTATAAAAAAAAAGAAAAAAGGAAAACAGCACAAATCTACTAAAAACTACGTTTAGGTTTAGCTGGAATGAAGAAGGGCCACCAAAACAGACCATAAAGAACATGGTTCTCGTCTGCTCCATGTCCCATTAAAGAAATAGATCCCATTACTTCTGTGCTTTCTCACTGAGCTACACTCTCCCAGCGATCGATTTCAAAAAAACAAATAAACTGAAAACTACATCAGACATAAACTAGGGATGCATTTAACCATACTTGACTCTCAACGAGAAAACACTCTTTGCTAGAACGATGCAAATGGTGTGATTTTGCCGGAGAGCAATCCTTTAAAAGCTTGTCCAATACTCAGAACTACAGTAATAAGTCAGAGGCCCAATCTCAGCACTGATGCCTGGAGCTTCAAGCCACGCTGCCTGCACAGGAATCTCAGTTATTTCGATTTGCCTGAACCTGCGAGTGCACCAGCCACAGGGCCAGAGTGTCTTTTCAATTGACCATTGCCCTCAGGTCCTTCAATATTACTTTCATCTGAACACAATAAATAAAGTAATTCAAAGAAGCCTTTTGATTCAAGGAGGAGCTATTTAAACTTGGCATGAACCAGGAGGATGGAAAATATGATGGTATGGTTGATCTCACCCTATGTTTCTCCTTGATTTTACGACGGTACTCGATCTTGTCGAACTCCTGGTCTTCCTTGCGAAGCCGCTCTTTGGCAGCTTCCACGTTAATGCCAGACGTCGTCTCCTCCTCCTCTTCATCTGGTACCACGGTCCTTTGCAATTGAGGCCACTGCTGCACCACCTGCACATATACATCACAGTTAATTTACACTGCTTTTTATGACTCTCAGTAATGTTTTTCTGATAATACAAACCTCTCCCTCCTCAGTGAAGATCTTCTTAGTGTTGACCTTGAAGTTCTTTTTCTGTATTTTCTTTGCATCTTTGACTTTGGATTCCTTTTGTTTCGTATTCTTGGCCTTAGCATCTGTGCCCTAAAGAAAGAGAAAACATATTTTACATAACCAGATGCAATTATAAAAGCTGTCATTTTTACCTCCCTGGGGCCAAGATTAAAAAAAGAGAATTCATAAAGGAGCTCCGAAAGCAGTTCATTCAATCCCGTCATTCAACCAGGACATTGAGATACCCAACACCACTCCACAATATTACTTTCCCTCTGTAGTCATTAAAGTCGATTGCTGATGAGATGTGAAAAGGATCAGATCTTGAGGAAAACCACTTTCCACTTAAACTCTCTGCAAACTTGAAAAAAGATACCAACTCATCTGCACTTTAACAGTCGTGTGTACAGTAACACCGTAACAGCCTTTAGCCCTTGTGCATCAAATTTGAACAAAAACTGTAGACTTAATTGACTATAAAAATCAAAATCAAATCATTTACAAGGTGTTGATTAATCAATATATCCACATTTGCAAAGAAAAGCCAGAAAAAGACGATAATTCAAAAACATATTATTATTGTAATATGTAATAATTAAATAGATGTAAAATGTCTTTAGAACTCTATATATTGTGTTTTATTTCCATATTTTATTTAATTACAAATTATTATGCAATGGAGCTGTTGCTTTTTCATCCTTTAATTCTTTATATGTATGCATCAAAAATACAGGGAAACAATTTAAAATAATTGTTGTTTTCTATACTTTACAATTTATTTATTCCTGTGAATTTTTAGCAGCCATTACTCCAGTCTTCAGTGGCACATGATCCTTTAGAATTCATTTCAATATGCTGATTTGGTGTTTAAGAAACATTTCTTACTGCTGAAAACAGTTGCTGTGTCATAGTTTTATGAAAACCGTGACTGACAAATGTAAAGTAAAAAAAAACTAAAATAGATACTGTTCTTTTGAAATGTCTTTACTGTCATGTTCGGTTTAAATACTCATTATCCTTTAAAATACTAATAACAATACCAAATAATTAATCATTTTTAATAATAAAAATAAATAAAAGGACTAAATTAACACAACTGACAGCCCTTGTTTTGGCTAAGTAGCTGTATGGGAAGTTTTACAATTATTTTAATATTATTTAAAATATATATCTGACTGTAATGCTGTATTTGATTGTGGAGCCTCAAGACATATCAGGCAATTCTGACATGACTCACAGGTCCGCGTCTCTCATAAACTTGCCAAGTCTGCACAGGAGTCACGTTAACTGTGTCTCAAAGGCATATTCAGAGGAGAGTTACATAATTTAGCATATCTTCATATCTGGAAGCCTATTAAAACAACACGCACTGAACGCAACGTGCACTTGAATAGAAGCTCTTCTGAATCACAGTGCAATGGGTCACAACAGCTGAGACGTTAGAAGGAAGATGACTGAAAAAAAGTGTCCATTTCTCAAGCACCACAGACACAATCTACTCACAGTTACAAAGATAAGCTGCATTAATTACCTTCCATGTTTCAAGTTGAGGATAAAGCTGAAGCATATAATTTGTATTCATACCTTTTTATAGATTATTTGTGATACTGTATTCTCAAATTGAAGTCCTGCGTTATGTTAAAATAGATGCAAATGATGCATTCAGGAACGTCCTCTTTACTTTCCGCATGGCAAAATGTGACTATTACTCGGTTATAAAGCCAAAAGTATGCGGACAGTTTCCTCTAATTAATAGTTTGAGCTATTTCAGTCACACTTATTATTAGCAGCAGGTACATAAAATCAAACATACAGCCATGAAATTGCCTTAGGCAACCATTTATATTGAAATGGGACCCCTTTACCTGCTAATAATTCCTGTGTTGACAAAGCACAGCCCATCAGAAATGTGCAATAACTGGAATTACACCAGATGTGTGTTGTTTATTTACCTCATCATCCTGGCTCTCTTCATTGATATTGAACACATCTTTACGCTTGACAGTCAGTAGGTCCTGATCTTTCTGGTCATCCTCATCCTCTTCATTAAAGCCACATAGCAGAGCTGAAGGCTTTATCGTCTCATCCTCATCATCATCATCTTCTTCCTCAGACTGTGAGGACTGAGACTTAGACTGCTCTCCTTTGAGTTGGGCTTTGAAACTCTTCAGCTCATCTTCAGACTCGTGTCCTGCAGTGCCGCTGTTGTCCTGCGTCACTCCACTCTTGTGTTGCTGGGCCTTATTGAGGAAACGGATCCGCGGAGCCACCGCCAAACCCAGTGACCTGACAGCGACAAGACCATAGAAACTTCTCAGCCTCACATCAAATCAAATGCATATTTTAAAATCCCATTTTAGTTCTTTTTGCCACTTTTTATAGTTGAAAAAAGGTCTATTAAAAATAAAATGGTTTGTACAAAATAAAGCATTTATAATGGAATATATATTCTCTAATATATGAAATGCGCATTAAAAATTAAAACAGTTATATGCTGTTTTAAAACAAAGGAACTGCTCAAATATGATTATAAACAATTATAGTGACAGATATTTGTTTCATATTTCAGTTCTTTTTGCCACTTTTTATTAATTTGCAGATGGGGAAAAAAATAAAAAATTAAATATATATATATATATATATATATATAAAAATAAAATAGCTTTTAGAACAAAACATTTATATCATATTTATATATTTTTTTAATTAATGAAGCAAATTTTTTTAATAAATTAAAAGGTACATTAAAATTAACTGTTTAAGCATGATCTGAAATATGACTACTGAAAATTACTAGGTCATTTTTTACTAATTTTAGGTAACACTTTTTTGGCAGGATATGGGGAAACAGAGACAAGATTATGGACACTAACCACTAGACTATAATGAATTATGAACAAAATAATTGTATTAAACAGTCTCTGTTTTCAAAACAGATGGTGATGCTTTCTTTTTGGAAGATTTAATTGCATAACAATGACATCATTTAAAGTCCCATGAGTGTGTTCAAAGTGGACACATATGGCACACATACAAACACATTTACACAGAGGACTGCTGGGCATTACTTCACAGCATCCACTCACATAGCATATTCTGGGAGTTTGAGCTGGAAAACATCAAAGACGTCTTTGTTCTTCATCAGATAGACGGAGCGGAGGTAGGACACAAAACACTGCCGTTGAGAGGAGAGGAAAAAGAGAAGATGCATTACAGAGGATAAAATCTGAAAACTTATCCCTGATAAACACATTAGTGAGAGTGCACAAGCAGGCGTTGCATGGCAGCAATTTGCCCAATTACATTTCATGCTGTTCTTCTCTCTATAATGAGACTCACAAAGCTCAGCCCTAAGCGTGAGACAGACAATCAGATTATCCTAAAAGCATCGCTCTGCTCTACAGTATAACATCAACCTTTAGTGGTTGACGAAGTGTGACAGACCGCACAGGAAGTCAGGTCTTCTCAGGCCTTACCCTCTGTGCTCGTTCCTTCTGCTCCTTCTCCTGTGCCAGGAAGGCCTCCAACTTCTGCTGGACGCACACCAACTTCTCTGGGTTCACCCTGTGAATGAATTAAAAGTCAAAGACCTTGTTTAAACCTGGTATTAACATCTGTCAAGTGGTCAGTGCAGGTGTAAACAGGGTCCAACGTATTGTGATTGGATGAAAATTGAAATGTTTTAAAAACTAACACTTTATTTTAAGGTGTCCTTTTTACACATATTACGTGAACTTACTATTATAATAACAATTAATTACTACATGCAAGTAACCCTAAGTCAAACCCTAATCCTAACCATGTAGTAAGCACATGTAGTAAATAAATACTTACTTAAAACGTACAGTACTTAAAAATGTATGATTAGACTGTAACAAGGACACCTTGAAATAAAGTGTAGCCAAAGTAAAAAATAGAGTTTATTACAATTTAAAGTTTATTAACAACTCTCAAAAAGAGTTTATTAACAATGAAATGGTTTATCATTCAACACACACATAAATAAACAAATACATAAAAAAAATAATCAATGCTGCTTTGCGAAAAAAACTAAAACAACTGTCCAAATATGATAAAAATGGCTGCTGACCATATCATGACATAACTTGCTTTAAATAAAAGTGTCTAATTATGGAGTATACACTAAATAAAAACAAAAGTATTAGGACACCTGACCATTACACCTTAAATAAACATTGCATCTTTAACCCATTTCAGTCAGGCACTGATTTTTGTAAATGCAGTTGCAAATGCAACTAAATTAACTGAGCATTCTGGTTAAATTGGGACATTTCTGTGAATACGGTAACACTGACAGCAAACATAAAATCAGGCCTGTGGAGACTGTGACTGCAGTTGCATTCTCACAGCAGATATCACTGATCATAATGATCTCACATGATCACATGCATTAAGCTGCCATCTTTCATTCTCAGCATGCATGTGGCTTCACAAAGCCCATGCATAAAGTCTCTGCTAAACACTGTCACACACTAAAACACTGACAAAACTACACTTTATTTCCTAGCTCATCTTATTTTCCCTGCACATTTGACTGCATGCAGTCACACAGGAAAGGAGAGATGCACTCACTCGATTTTGTTAATAGGAACTTTCTTCTCTTGAAGCTGTGCAATCATGCCCTTCTCCTCTGAGGGCAATAGGACAAGAAGAGCTTCGCCTCCCTCCTTATACCTGCAGAGAAAGAGAATGTGTGTGTTAAAGGAATATTTCACTCAAAATGTCCTCTTTTCTGTGCCATCAGGAATGACATTATGGTGAGTACATGAAGTCATTTTTCGGTAAACTATCCCTTTAAGGTCACACTAGGTGGTATGCTGAAATACAGGCCTCTCACACAACCGTTTGTCTTTTTTAAATGCTCAGCTCTGTGAGCGTTCGTGGCTCTATGAAGGGGAGTTACTGAGAATATCGATTCCACACTGAAAAGACAAGTGTAGCACAAAGAAAAGAGAGCGAAGCTGGCAGCTGGGCGGATGGCAGGTGTGTGCTGTCTCGCTCTAAGCGCTGAGAAACTCGACATGTTTCTATAGCTATCCAGTGCCTAATACTTGCCCTCAAGGTGAGACTGTAACAAGTCAAGCCAGAGACCAAAAATGGAAAAACTCAATAGCTGAGTTGCTGTTAATCCATCATGTGTCCAGTGTAAATAGACAAATCTGTACAGTGGTTAAATATGATTTTATTTAAGAGCTTCATTCCAATGTCAACATTGTTTCCATATGTATTAGAAACATGGAAGTGATGAGGAACAGTTCAAATCTGCCATCTAGTGTTACAGATAAAACTATCAAATTGCTGAAAAAAGATTCTTACAATGTTTTTTGAAAAATTAACCATCGTCGAATACAGATTAAAAGCATTTATCAGTTGTACCTGGCTGTTCTGCCAACTCTGTGGATGTATGTGTTTGCATCTTCAGGACAGTCAAACTGCAGCACCCAGTTCACTGCAGGGAAGTCTAGGACCACAAACAAAAACACATTAAATGTGTTTCAGTTATGGGTGTCAATCAAACTGAATTATTTACAGGACATGCTGCTTCATTAAAATATTCACAAACATTTGCTGAGATTTGTACTCAAATTAAATATTAAATTGACAGCACTTGTTTTTAAGGCGTTCAAAGCTAATATGTGCATTTTTCCACATAATAAATTTACATTACCAAGTCCTCTGGCAGCGATGTCTGTGGCAAAGAGGACGGCTGAGGTCTTCCGGACAAAGTCATTATAAACCTCCATCCTCTTCATCTGCTGTTGTTTGCCATGCAAAGCAAGTATAGAGATACCCGGACGCAATCGGCAGAAGACCCGGAATAGATACTGAACCTGCACATACAGGACAACACCAATGAATTTCATCATTACACTACTAATAATATATACACACTACTACCATTCAAAACTTTTTTTGATCAGTACTTTTGTTCAGAAAGCATGCATTTAATTGATTAAACAGTGAAAATATTATAATGTTACAAATTCTGTTATTCTTATCTATTCATGAAAGAATTCTAAAAAATAAAAATAAATTACGCAGCACAACTGGTTTCAACACTGATAATAATAAAATGTTTCTTAAGCAGCATATCAGCATATTAGAATGATTTCTAAACAATCATGTGACACTGAAGACTGGAGTAATGCTGCAAATTCAGCTTTGCAATAATATATTTAACATTTTAACATATAATCAAAATTTAAAAAAGATGTTATGGTAAATGAAAATAATATTTCAAAATGTTACTGTTTTCAAGTGTATTTTTGATCTAAATGCAACCTTGGTGAGCATAAGAGACTCAAGAAAGTTTTACAGATGCTTTTGAACAGTACTGCAAGATATTTTTAAATGAAAGTCTAAACAATAAAATTCATATACAATGTGAAAAGTGAAAAATAATTAATAAAAATATATTAAATAACTTTTACTAGTGGTTTCAGACTTTTTAAACCCACTCCATTTTAAGAAAACAGACACTGAGATGTACTACAGAAATAGTTACCTCTTTGCAGCAGGCAAAAAAAACTATGATCTTCTTCTTAAGGTGACTCCTCATGAACGAGAAGAGCATTTTGACTTTCTGGTGCAGCTCACACACCACATAGTTCTGTTCCAGAGTGGCTGGTGTACTGCAGAGAAGATCAGTGTTTAAGAGCTTCATGTCCATCCATGATGTTAAAAAGAAGATATTTAGAAAAAAGTGGGTAACCAAACAGTTGCTGTTAGCCATTGACTTCCACAGAATTTTTTTCAATACTAGGGAAGTCAGTAGGTACCGGCAAATGTTTGGTTACCAACATTCTTCAATTTTTTTTTGTGTGTTCTAAAAATAAAGAAATTCATACAGGTTTGGAACAACATGAGGTTCAATAAATGATGACTCAATTTTCATTTCTGGGTGAACTATCTCTTTAAGAGCAGGCTGACTAACACAGATGCCCAACATAAATCACTATAAAACCATGACCTTACCTGAACTTGGCCTGCTCGTGGACCCACACATACTCTGGGTTCTTGAGGCTCAGTCTGGCCAGATCTTTCACGGACTTGGTTTGAGTGGCAGAGAAGAGAAGGGTCTGCCGTGTTTTCGGAAGGTTTTCAATAATGGCATTGAGTGTGTCGGCAAAACCCATGTCCAGAATTCTGTCGGCTTCATCAAGTACTACCATGGAATAGAAAGTATGTCATGTTATTTAAAGTAAGGGGCTGAAAATAAGAACTGCACACAAACACCACTGTTTGGTGTATAAAGTTTGGGGTCAACAAGATTCTATAAATTGATGAATTCTGACAAAAATGTACTGTGATTTCCACAAAAATAATCAGCAGAAATGTATCTTGAGCACCAAATCAGCCAATTAAAATGATTTCTGAAGGATCATGTGACACTGAAGACGGGTGTAATGATCAAATAAATGCTCTGACCAATATAAAATCTTACTGATGGTGATGGCGCAGTGGATAAGACACATGCCTTTGATGTGAGAGACCCGGGTTCGAATCCACTGTGAGACACCAATGTGTCCCTGAGCAAGACACTTAACCCCTAGTTGCTCCAGAGGCATGCGACCTCTGACATATAGAGCAATTGTAAGTCGCTTTGGATAAAAGCGTCAGCTAAATGAATAAATGTAAATGTAAATGTATTGAGCCCAAACTTTTGAAGGGCAGTGTATTTAAAACTCTTTCTAAGCATCACCTTACCAAGCATGTGCAGATCTGAAGCATGAAAGGTGGCCGTCTCGTCCATGTGCTGCAGCAGACGTCCTGGAGTGCAGATAATGATATTGGTCCGATGGATTTTTTCTGATTCATCTTTCAGATCCTGGAGTCATTGAAAAGGAATAACCAATTATTACACCATAAAAACCTTGACAAAATATGCAAGAACTACTAAATCACTAAAGACAAGAGAGACACACCTTTCCACCAATTACAAGACCAGCAGAAAATTCATGGTTCTTGCCGACCTTCCTCAACACCTCAAAGGTCTGATAGGCCAGCTCTCGGGTGGGAGAGATGATGACAGCGCCAAGGCCATCCATCGCAGTCCACTGTTCACGGTACAAACACTCCAAAACCTGGAGACAGTCACAGTGCATTAAAGAGGCTTCAAAATTATGCTTGAATTTGGAAAAACACTGCCGATTAAATATTTAAAAGTACAAGAGTGTTGTCAAGTCTGTCAACATTTACTCACCCCTAAGTTGCTCTGAAAGGTTTATTATTACATATTTACATAAATATAATAAACTCAATATACTCAATATCATACTATATTATATTGTAAACATTACACATTGACAAATAAAAAATATATACAATCTTGTCTTTGCACTTTTAGTTCCATTATCCTGAATTCAATGGGGTTTCTGAATGGGTTTTTAATTCACAATATTTTATAAAATTTCACAATATTGCTGTTTTACTATATTTTTTATCAAATAAAGGCAGACTTCTTTCAAAAAGTTTTTTTTTTTTTTTTTTGGCCAAAACCCATTACTGTTGGGATTTTGTTGAGAGACCCAGGGTGATGCTAACTTCCAAGTTGGCCAACTAAAATTCATCACCACTGCTCTATTGCTTACTGGGATGAGGAAGGCCAACGTCTTTCCAGAGCCTGTCTTTGCAGCACCAAGAACATCTCTCCCTTGCAAAGCAAAGCCAATCGTCTGCCTTTGAATCTCTGTGGGCTGCCTGTACTGACCCTCAAGAAGACCTGATGGCATGATCAAGAGCATCATTAAGACTAAGACGACATATGTGAACTTAATAACATGCAAATAATCAAGTTTGCTCACCTTTCAGAGTCTTTTTTGAGAGTGGAAAATCAGAGAACTTCACAGCCTCTTTGGGATTGATCTAGGAAAACAGTGTCAAAATCATCACAGTGGCATGTTTTAAGATGGATTAGGTTTCTGATGAAGAATATCAGGACTATTATAAATCTCACCAACACCACCACATAAATGGATGATGCAGAACACTGCAACACGTCTGATTACTTAACATGAAAAACCTTGATATGTAAACTTTTATATCTGTTACGTGGCCTGTCCTGTCCCAGGACTAAAAAACCAGTGACCACCAATAAAACAGTTTCATGTTTATGTGAAGACCTGTGTTGACAGTCTTCCTGACCAGAATCAACCATCAGCAACACTTCAAGCATGTTGTGTCACACAACATCCAAAGGACTTGTAAGTTACTTGTAAACATTGCTTTTAAATGTCAGAATATCTGTTAAGCCAGATGCCACAACAGCTGCATAACAGGTAAACACGTGGCAAGCCCTAGAAACAAGTACTGTACGAGAAGTCAGAAATACTTTTTAATATCAGCCTCATGATATCTCACCTCCGAGTATTTATTAACCAGCTTCTGTATGTTTTCTCTCTCCACCTCCCAGTCGCGTCGTTTCTCGGTGGCCTTTTCAACTAGTTTGACTCGTTTCTTTGTGTTGTTGTATTTCCTTTTCCATTTCTCAAAATTTTTCACAGGGTCATCGGCTATCTGTGTCTTCTCTTTATCCTTTTTATCCCGCATTTTCACTCTGTTTCGTTGACTAGCTAGTGTGTAACAGCTTAACAACACGTGAATGTTTACTTCGCGAGAGGTTTTGCTGGCAGTGAGCGTTTCTGAGTTAGTGACTCAGCGCCATCTAACGAGCTGGAGCGGTGAGAAACATTTATTGACTCGCCTGAAATAGCATAATTACCACTAAAAGTTGAAGTTATTAATATTTTTACATTCTAAACTGGTACGGATCATGGGGTAGCAGTATTAATCAGTTTTTATTAACATTTATAGTTGTATTTTATTTAAATAATGAAATGTTAGTCTAATGTTGTTGCTAATCTGAATGTAAAGGGGTGATTTAAAAAAAGTTCACTAACAAAAATTATTTCTAGTATCTTATTGAAAACATTCAATTTTAATAATTGTGCTTGCCAAACACTAGTTGCTTCCTTTTTTACTTTTAATGAAAAAACTGATTTCTTTATAGTATTATTTGTAAACTGTGTTACAAACTTACGCAATGTGTAGAAATAATAATAAACCACAACAGGAAAAATCCCTCTTGCTTTATTAGATAAACAGTCCTTACATTCCAACACTTGAAACTAAGATAATATTTCACCTATGCATACCTTAAAAAAAAAAAAACTTCACAGAACAGTCCACTTGGAGCAAACATGTTTAATCTAAAAATGCATTAGATACAGAATAAAATAAATAAAAAAAATGTTTTTTGACAGACTTTTTGTCCCGGTGTAACTTTTTTTAAATGACACAAAATACTGAATTATACATTTAATAAAGCGTATTTAATAAAAACACACATAGTGTATACTGCTTCAAACTGTTTATTTGCAAACCAAATAACACTCTTCTTAAAACAGCAATGTAAGCAGCAGTAATCAGGAGTGTCAAGCAGAATTTCAGCCATGGCATACAGTCGCTTGTATTACCATCAATACGGTTCTTGTGATGATGTGCCTTTTTTGTAAACAAAGGGGACATTTTCATATCTTTAAAATATTCAGTATTTATAGGACATCATTTATACAGTGTAAAGGCACTATGCCTCGCTCGATCTCTGAAATATTAACATATTTACATAAATATAAAACAGAACAAATAATACAAAAGGCAAACCCCGGCCACTTCTCTTTCTTAGCAGATTCCAGGCACTTTCCTGTAAACTCAAATCAGTGCAGCTGAACGGCACATCTGATAGTTAACATTTGAAAGATAGATAATTACATTTGAAAGCCTGCAATGATAATGCAATTTATCTGTACTACATATGTTGTGCTATGGTCAAAATCATGAGCTGTAATTTCACCACTTTTATGCCATACAGTCAAATCTCCAGTGCAGCCTCTTAGAAGACATGCATACAAAAAAAATCATTATCTATTTAAATGTTAAAACTGAGGGCTCTTTAAAAAGACGTACTGAATGACATCTTATATCAAACAAGCAAAACACTTTGGTCTTTGGAGAAGATTTAATGTCTTTTTTGCAGAACTTCATAGAGAATGTATTTTCTCTATGAAGACGTCAAACTCCTTTCTGCTCTATACTCGCATACTTTTACTGCTGCTTTCTTAATATTCATAACCACATTCAGACAAGTACTCTTGAGAGTCAAGATTTCCTACTTCTCTCTATTCACAGAATTTTTTTTTAAATTTTGGTTCATCAAAATAAAAAAGTACTCTGGCAGAACCTACTTTAAAGTAGGTGAATTGAACAAAAGGCTCCTCCATCACAGTGAAGAGTTTGTCTGCTAGTAAATCATTTGAATGGGTGTTTGTTCTATGGCAAGACCTCTAAAAGAGATCAGAAATCCTGTTCTCCCACTCTCTGTATAGTTATAGAGTAATACTGGTCTGGACAGGACACAAGATGGGACTTTCTCCATCTGGTGCTCCTTACGATGATCCTCCATGTCCTTTCAGGTTCATTCTGCTGTTCAGCTCATGCAGGATAGAGTAAAGGTGGGTGGGACTTTCTTAGGGCACTAAAGCTCCATCCTCTGTAAATAAATGTTATTTCATTTTGGCACAGATGACTCCATTTCCTTAGACAGCTTCTTGCTGACTTGTGTTAGGTCCTATTGAGGGAAATAGAGAGTGAGCTTAAAATGGTCAAAAACAGATGTGGTACCAACTGTATAGATGCGTGCAGTACCCTCTTTGTCCATGATCCTCTTCTACCCAGGCCACGATCTTCCCTTCCCAGCCGGGCACCACTGCGTCATCCTGGAACACCTGGAAGAAGCCATGGGTGTTATTTTGATAAAAAAAAAAAGAAAAAAGAACATTTTGTCACTCATGTCGTTCCAAACCTGTAAGAAACTTCGTTCATCTTCGGAGCACAAATTATGAAATTTTTATGAAATCCAAGAGCTTTCTGACTCTGCATAGACAGCAACGCAACTTCCACATTCAAGGCCAAGAAAGGTGGCAAGGACATAATTAAAATAGTCCATGTGACATCAGTGGTTTAACCTTAATTTTATATAGTTACAAGACTAATTCTTATGTGTAAAGAAAACAAAAATAACAAATTTATTCGACAATTTCTTCTCTTCCATGGCAGTCTTCGATGTGCGTTCACAAGACCACCACAACGGACCTTGAATATCATGGCATTTTCTTTGCTGTCTATGCAGGGTTAGAAAGCTCTCGGATTTCATCCGAAATATCTTTATTTGTGTTCCGAAGACGAACAAAGGTCTTACGGGTTTGGAACGACATGAGGGGGAGTAATTAATGACAGAATTTTCATTTTTGGGTGAACTATCCCTTTAAAAGTTCCTATTGTTCACAAAACTATTTAAAGACCCCCTTCATAATTGAAAGTTTGCTGTGGCCCCCTAATGGGCCTTGGCCTTCTGGTTGTGAACCACTGATTTAGATGCTTGAATGTAACGAGAAAATATCCTGTTGACTGATTATGTGGCAATACCTCTTCCTTCACAGTACCAAACTCTGGATCCAGTGCTTTGAAATGGTACCGATAATTGCCTTCCCGATCAACAGCAGCCTTGAAGTCTCGCAGGGTGACCTCCCCAAGCCTGTTGACATAAGACAATGAATCAAATTATCAAATTATGACAAAAATCATTAGGATATTAAGTAAAGATCGTTGAAGATATTTTGTAAATTTCCTACCATAAATATCTCAAAACTGAATTTTTTATTAGTAATATGCATTGTTAAGGACATAATTTGGACAATTAGTTGGCGATTTGTCAATATTCTTAATTTGGCGATTTGGTCAATATTCAGATTTTTTTGCACCCTCAGATTCCAGATTTTCAAATAGTCGTATCTCGGCCAAATATTATTCTATCCATACAAACTGGTTTTGTGGTCCAAGGTCACATATCTAAGTATACTATATTATATTGATTTAAGGCTAAAGATCAACTCAAGCCACATATATGTGTAACACAGAGTCTGACTGACCTCTTGGGGATGTTGATCATGAATGGCGTGAGTGAGCGGTCAGTGAAGTACAGGACTTTGGTGCATGCTGATGAGTTTAACGCAGGGCTGCTCTGAGAATGAGCCATTTCTGTAAGAGAGTAGAAGAGATTATTCACTTTAGTAGTATTTTAAATAAGCAGCAATATACCCACTGAGAAACCTGACAAGTACAAATGATATTCATATTTATTTTAACGGTTGTCATTTCCTGTACTGAGGTGTTTTGTACAGTGGCCCAGTAGTGTACAACGAAATCTCAACAACACAACGAAATTGCCACAACACAACACATAGGACGAATTTCCTTGTTGTGCTAATTTCGCTGTGTTGCGGCTTGTTTCCGTTGTGTTGCGGAAGCTCCATTGAATCGGGGCTTGTTTTCGTTGTTGTGACTTGTTTCCATTGAGTTGTGGCTTTTCTCTGTTGTGTTGTGGCTTGTTTCCATTACATGGCGGCTTGTTTCTGTTATGTTGTGCTAATTTCGTCGTGTTGCAGAGATTTCGTTGTGTTGTGCACTACTGAGCCACTATAGTTTTGAGATTAAGATGTATGCTTACTTGAAGTAGGAGGCCAGGAGTCTCGATCTGAGTGAGACACTTTATGTCCTGGAGATTTGCCTCGGGTCTACAAAGAAACAGACTGATTTGAGAACAGAATGTAGATCAGGTGCACAACCTGCTATGTGAGAACGGAAAAACATTCATCGTACCTTCCTCTCCTGTTTGCGACGTGTTTCCAGGTCGTAGAGGCGATCCATCAGGCTGGCCACACCTTGCTCAAGGGTGTCCAAAGTGTGATGCTGAGGGTCGTGACCTCCAAAGCCGTTCCTCAGACTACGGAGAGCATCTCTTACTAACTGCAGCTCCTCAGCCTATAAGAGACACAATTACATATATCTCGATAGATATAATATAAAATAATTGCGGGGGAAAAAGGCTTTAGGCTTATTTACCCCATGGTGTGGTTTTGATGTTGTGATGGGTGGGTGTGAGTAGCCGTTGTTTTGCAAGCCAGGAAGCTGAAACAGACGACAAGGTGACAAGTTTTTACTTGAAATTTTAATAAATAATGGAGGCACTAAACATAATCTGCAATGTGTGAAAACAAACAGCTGTGTGGAGAATTGTGTATTATTTATAGGCATGTTACCTCCTCTGTCTCATGGCTCAATAACTCTTTGAGAATACTCTCCTTGTGCTCCAGCTCCCTCTGCAGGCAAGCCTGAGAAACACAAACATTCTCATTCCCACTGAACTGTTCTACAAATGCAAGTGCAGAAGCCTTCATTAAACGGATTCATTATTAGGGCTCAACATTAAGGATTTTGTTTTCTGCTGGGGCAGTGGGGTCTGTACTTGCCCTAGTGACATTTTTACCCGCAAAAAAACGGCATGTTTTTAAATTAAGTTTCTCCTTTCTATTTTTTATGAATTATCATACATTATTTATTATTATAAATTATAGATATTAAAAAGTAAACATTTTTAAATACAAATTTAATGCTAAATACAAAAGGACATTTACATTTGTGACCCTGAACCATAAAACTAGTCTTAAGTTGCACGGGTATATTTGTAGCAATAGCCAATACATTTTTCTTATATGCCAAAAATCATTATTATATTAAGTAAAGATCATGTTCCATGAAAATATTTTGTAAATTTCATATCATAAATATATCAAAACTAGTTGTATCTCAGCCAAATATTGTCCTATCCTAACAAACCATACATCAACGGAAAGCTTATTTATTCATGAAAAAATGTACCCTTATGACTGGTTTTGTGGTCCGGGGTTACATTTAAACTATATTTAACATTTACAAGCATATATAAAGTTTTTAATTATATTTCTATTTTTATTCATTACATTTTTTTATTATTATATATGTATTGCACATTGTAGAAATTAATATTACTGTATTAAAGAGACAAATTAGCAAAAAGCATTTACATTTAACCTACTTTACAACTAGAAGCATACGAGAAGCCTTTTTAATTACATTTGTTACATATTTTAGACATTAATATTAAATAAGACATCTACTATATATATATATATATATATATATACTGTATATATATAAAATATAAATAAAACACTTTACAATAAGGTTCATTCGTTAACATTAGGCAACAACATTAGTAAACATGAACTAAGAATGAACAATACTTCTACAGCATTTATTAATCTTAGTTAATGTTAATTTCAGCATTTACTAATGCATTAAAATCACAAGTCGTGTTTGTTAACATTAGTTAATGCACTGTGAACTAACATGAATAAACAGTGAACAACTGTATTTTCATTAACTAACATTAACAAAGATTAATAAAGTGTAATAAATGCTTTGTTCATTGTTTGTTCATATTAGTTAATACATTAACTAATATTAATAAATCATGAAATACTATTTTGCAATAATAGCTGTACATTACACTTGACATGCATAAATTCAGAAACAAATGAATAACCATCCTGCATTTTCCTTCCCATCATGCAGTTCTCCTTCACAGCTGCTATGCTAGTTGAGTCTGCAGGGCTGTGTTTGATGTTGTACCTGCTGGCTGCTGCTGTCTGTCAGCTTGTGCAGTGCCTCATCCAGCTTCAGCTGTTGCTGCTGCAGAAGCCGATCCTTTTGGCCCAGTTCTTTCTGTACAGCATAAAGACAGGAAGTTTAAATATATTATAGAAATAGATGTGGTATAACTACCAAAGCTTTATGATATAAATCAGCATTTTATTAGAAAAGGCATTATTTAATGTGAAGGATACTACATTCTAGAATTTTAAGCTATAATCTACTCATAAATTAAAGCACAGCTACAGTCAAGCTACCCTTTTGAAAAAAAAGGTAGCTACATAACATGCTACTAATAAAAACTAGTAACAAGACTGAAGCTTAAAATAATACATTTCTAAATGTATAAATATCAGAGAATAGTTTATTCATTTAGCAATCGGATCTCAATTAAGGTTGCAACATAAACATTAATTACCACTAAATAACAATAAAACTAGAAAACTCTATAATTTATATAAAAACTACTGAAAACACTAATGAACAGTATAATTAAATACATACTATATATTGTAGAAAAATGTTTGTAATAAACATTATTATACTTTGCAAAACAAGACATGCCTTATATTCGCTGAGAAGCCTGTTCCGCTCTTCTAGCTTCCTCTGTAGCTCAGCCTAAGAAAAACATATACACACATAATAATTGACAACTGGTCTCAGATATGGTATAACTGAAACAAAAGTAATATGCATAGCATAAAAACAAAAATGTCAGGTCTCAGTTGCATGCGCTCACATTTTGTCCCACCAGGTCGTCTTTGGCCATACTGTTGCGCAGGAGTTCCTGTTTGAGCTGCAGGACTGAGGACTCCTGCACCGCCATACGCTGCTGAAGAGCATCCTGAGAGATGACAAAGCACAGTCAATCAATCTCAACTCACATATCTAACTTGTTCTGCTTTATATCAGTCTGAGACTAGTTGAATTCTTAGTAATGTGAGTGTGAGGGTCTTATTTTATAGGCATGTGGAGTTTGGAGGTATGCAAGACTTACTTTCACTCCCTGCAGGTTACGAGCCTCCTGTTTGAACCTCAATAGCTCCCTCTGCATGTAAATATAATATAAATAAACAAAATAACTCTAATTGGCTATAAAAAACAACAGGACTTGCCAAGATCAGCACATAAATAAGTGACTACATAGTTTGTTCTGTCAGATCAAACCTAACACAGAGTTTATGTATCATCATAAAGTAGTCAAACAAACGGAAATGAATGAATCAAAAATCTCTTATGCTCACCAAGTCTGCATTTACTACAAAAAAATACAGTATAAAAGGTAATATTACAATTCAAAATATTTCTAATTTTAATATTTATTTAATATGTATTTATTTATTCCTGCAATAGCAAAGCTGAATTTTCAGCAGCCGTAACTCCAGTCTTCAGTATCACATGATCATTTAGAAATCATTCTAATATGCTGATTTGGCGCTCAGGAAACATTTCTTATTATTATCAACGTTAAAAACAGTTGTGCTGTTCAATATTTTAGTGGAAACTGTGATATGTTTTTTTTTTTTCAAGGTTAATAAAAAAGAACAGCATTCATTTTAAATATAATTCTTTGGGAACATTATAAATGTTTTTTACTGTCATTTTTGATTAATTTAATATATCCTTTATATCAATTATTTCCAGAAAGCAAATCTTGTGAACCTCACACATACACATACACATACATACATACATATATATATATATATATATATATATACAGTGCCCTCCAAAAGTATTGGAACAGTAAGGCCAATTCCTTTATTTTTGCTGTAGACTGAAAACATTTGGGTTTGACATCAAAAGATGAATATGAGATGAGAGATTAACATTTCAGCTTTTATTTACAGGCATTTTCATCTGGATCTGATACACAACTTAGAAGATAGCACCTTTTGATTGAACCCACCCATTTTTCATGTTACCAAATGATAATCGCATCCAAAATAAAAGTTTTTGTTTACATAATATGTGTGTACTGTGTATATTTATTATGTATATATAAAAGACACACATTCAGCATACATTTTTAAAATATTTACATGCATTTACATGCATATATTTATATAAATTATATCATATATTAATATATAAATGTAAAATTTTTCTTAAATATATACACTTGTGCTTGTATTTATATAAACATAATAAATATACACAGTACACACACATATCTAAACAAAAACTTTTATTTTGGATGCAATATATATATATATATATATATATATATATATATATCTATATATCTGTATATCTATATACACTCACCTAAAGGATTATTAGCAACACCATACTAATACTGTGTTTGACCCCCTTTCGCCTTCAGAACTGCCTTAATTCTACGTGGCATTGATTCAACAAGGTGCTGAAAGCATTCTTTAGAAATGTTGGCCCATATTGATAGGATAGCATCTTGCAGTTGATGGAGATTTGTGGGATGCACATCCAGGGCACGAAGCTCCTGTTCCACCACATCCCAAAGATGCCCTATTGGGTTGAGATCTGGTGACTGTGGGGGATATTTTAGTACAGTGAACTCATTGTCATGTTCAAGAAACCAATTTGAAATGATTCGAGCTTTGTGACATGGTGCATTATCCTGCTGGAAGTAGCCATCAGAGGATGGGTACATGATGGTCATAAAGGGATGGACATGGTCAGAAACAATGCGCAGGTAGGCCGTGGCATTTAAACGATGCCCAATTGGCACTAAGGGGCCTAAAGTGTGCCAAGAAAACATCCCCCACACCATTACACCACCACCACCAGCCTGCACAGTGGTAACAAGGCATGATGGATCCATGTTCTCATTCTGTTTACGCCAAATTCTGACTCTACCATCTGAATGTCTCAACAGAAATCGAGACTCATCAGACCAGGCAACATTTTTCCAGTCTTCAACCGTCCAATTTTGGTGATCTCGTGCAAATTGTAGCCTCTTTTTCCTATTTGTAGTGGAGATGAGTGGTACCCGGTGGGGTCTTCTGCTGTTGTAGCCCATCCGCCTCAAGGTTGTGCGTGTTGTGGCTTCACAAATGCTTTGCTGCATACCTCGGTTGTAACGAGTGGTTATTTCAGTCAAAGTTGCTCTTCTATCAGCTTGAATCAGTCGGCCCATTCTCCTCTGACCTCTAGCATCAACAAGGCATTTTCGCCCACAGGACTGCCGCATACTGGATGTTTTTCCCTTTTCACACCATTCTTTGTAAACCCTAGAAATGGTTGCGCATGAAAATCCCAGTAACTGAGCAGATTGTGAAATACTCCGACCGGCCCGTCTGGCACCAACAACCATGCCACGCTCAAAATTGCTTAAATCACCTTTCTTTCCCATTCTGACATTCAGTTTGGAGTTCAGGAGATTGTCTTGACTAGGACCACACCCCTAAATGCATTGAAGCAACTGCCATGTCATTGGTTGATTAGATAATTGCATTAATGAGAAATTGAACAGGTGTTCCTAATAATCCTTTAGGTGAGTGTATATCTATATATATAGATAGATATATACACAGTGGGGGAAATAAGTATTCAACACTTTAACAAATTTGGTATTAAACACATTTCCAGTGCAGCAATTCACATGAAATTTTGACCAGATGTTGGTATTAACTCAAGAAATCTACACAGATAAAGAAATCATAAAATTACAATCCATAAAAAAGTTATATTTAATGAAGTGAAATAGGAGAAGAAAAAAGTATTGAACAAAGAAAAAGCAGTACACCAAGGGAAGACAAAGCAAGACAACAGCTGATTTCACTAATTAGTTCAACCTCCTATTTGTGCAAATTAGAATCAGCCAGGTTATTGCAGGTTAATCAGTTAGAAAAAGCCTTACCCACCTCTGAATGCAAGTATACAAACATCTCATGATGGGTAGAGGCAAAGAGCTGTCCCAAGACATTTGCAACAAGATTGTTGTGCTGCATAAAAATGGTAGTGGTTACCGACGAATTTCACAACTCCTAAATGTTCCTGTAAGCACCATCGGGTCCATTATACGCAAGTGGAAAGAAAAAAACTCCACCATCAACCTGCCACGCAAAGGAGCTCCTCGAAAGAGTTCTGATCAAGGAGTCAGAAGGTTAATCAGAAGAGTAATCCAAGAGCCAAGGACCACTCGGAAAGAGCTACAGAGAGACTTGGAAGCAGCAGGTACAGTTGTCACAGAGAAAACTATAGGCAATTCACTCCACCGCCACGGCCTCCATGCACGCTCACATCGGAAGGCTCCATTTTTGAAGAAAAGGCATGTTGAAGCTCGTTTGATGTTTGCTACAACCCTGTGAATTACTGGGAGAATGTAGTCCGGTCAGACGAGACAAAAATTGAACTTTTTGGCAATAATACCACACGCCATGTTTGGAGGAGAAATGGCTCTGCGTATGACCCTAAAAATAAACAGTGAAGTTTGGAGGTGGAAGCATCATGGTATGGGCTGTTTTTCATCTCATGGTACTGGCAGAATCCATGTTATTGAAGGGAAGATGAATGGAGCCATGTACCGGGAAATTCTTGAGGGGAATCTGTTACCATCCGCCAGGATGATGAGGATGAGACATGGATGGACATTCCAGCAGGACAATAATCCAAAACATACTGCAAAGGAGACTCAGAATTGGTTCCAGAAGAAATAAAGTTGTTGGAATGGCCCAGTCAATCACCAGACTTGAACCCAATAGAGAATTTATGGAAGGAACTGAAGATCAAGATTCACAAGAGGGCCCCCGCGGAACATTCAAGATTTGAAGACGGTCTGTTTAGAAGAATGGACCAAAATCCCACCTGCGCACTGTGAACGATTAGTTTGTTCATACAGGAAGTGTCTTGAAGCTATTATTGCAAACAAAGGCTTTTCCACCAAGGATTAAGTATAATCTCAGTTAGTGTGTTCAATACTTTTTTCCTGTGTCATTTCACTTTATTACACATAACTTTTTTATTGAATATATTGTAATATTCAATATTTTTCTCTGTGTAGATTTCTTGAGTTAATACCAACATCTGGTCAAAATTTCATGTGAATTGCTGCACTGGAAATGTGTTTAATAAACAAATTGTCCAAGTGCTGAATACGTATTTCCCCCACTTTATATATATATGTGTATATGTAATATTTATATTACACATTGTTGAATTTATTTATCCTGCTGCAAAAACTAAATCCTGTATAAATATCTTGCCACACTCAATAATGTACAAAACCGAAATAGCCCAGAACAAAAATACCCACCTTTAGTTCTTGACTCTCCTCCATGCTTTGGTCCAGGCGACTTCGTATTACAACCTGTAGCACCACAACAGAGGGTTTTTGCTACTACAAAACAAAACCACCATAACTACAGCACACACTACATTAAATACTGAAAGAACTAGTTTACACGACAACCTAATAAAAAAAGAAAAATGGAAGAGAGAAACAGACACTGTAGGAGAGAAGGAGAGAAATGGATACCTGCGTCTCTCCCACAAACAAAGCAAAGTTCACCGTGAGAGTAACATGATCTGCCCTGACAGAGCTTAGTGAAAGAGCAGGAGAGAATGAGAGAGATGGGGGAAAGGGAGGGGCATAGGAAGTCACATATTATCAAGAGGGAGGGATATGCAGGATATGGAAGAAAAGAGGCCAATTTGGGGTAAAACAGAATTGGGACAAAAATAAAGATACACACCAGTTGCTGCTCCGCATTTTCAACTCCCTCACCCAGACTGAGCGACACCTCCTGCTCATCCTCGGGTAATGAACCGTGGAGAAGGAGAGCCTATAAAACACAAAAACATCTGTTATAAGCCACAAGCTCTCTAGAAGCAATTCAAACTAAATTAGGAGATGATATATGTCAGTGTCACCTGTAGGCTAGACACCATCTTCCGCGCTTCCTGCATCTCCCTTTCCAGCTGCTCCTGCTCTTCACACAGTTTGTCCTCCCAGGTGCAGCCACCAGCTAGACCATCATGCCCAGAGACAATGGCCTGGTCACACAGGGCCAATTTCACTGTGTCCTCTAATGGCAAACCGAGATTGATCATGACAGTTTTATGTGGATGAGACCATCAATGTCCAACTGACTGATTGAAAGGAATCAATACCTGACTTAATTGTTTTCTCCTTGGACAAGGTGTCTAATAGTCCTTCCTTCACGTCTGATAGGCTGACGGAGTCTTTGAGAGTGTGGGTGGGGCTTGATGAACTGAGGCTGTGGAAATAATACAAAAACATACAGTTATTGATATAGGGCTAAACATTACAGTACAAGTCAACTTTTGATTAGCACATGGCTTTTTATTGTACTGTATTTTTTACATTGTACATACATATTTTAGATTTACTTTTTATTTTCTCATGAATTCAATTATATTAAATGTATTGCCGTATTAATGTAATAGTCAAATTGTGTCTTGGCATTCTATGAAACTGTATATATGTGTGTGTGTGTGTGTGTGTATAACCATTTATTTTTCATTAATTTCATTTCATTTAACTTAATTCAATTCAATTCAATTCAACTGAATTTAATTTTACTTAACTTAATTTAACTTAAATTTAATTGTTTCTGGCTCACCCAAACAGTAGATTTTAAATGTGCTTTAAAAATAAAGTTATTTGACTTTGTGGAAAATAATTACTAATCCATACAAAACACTTACAGAAACAATTAGCTAAAAAAGGCTCATTATTTACTTACCGTCATGTTGTTCCAAACCAAGAATTTTTACACGGTTTTGTTCAACAGCACAACAAATAAAGTGAACTCAGGCTTTAAAACAAAAAAACACAATAAATAAATAAATACAAATAAAATAAGTTAAAATAAAACAACTAACCAAACAACTGCATAAAATTGTCATAAAAGTAGTCCATATGCTCTATTTCAGGTCACAGACTGAAAAATGTTGTCTTGTGAAGGAAAAGTGCTGTGTACACACTCTTCTACGAGTCTGGAACAACATGAGGCTGATTCAATTATGAGAGAAAGTTCATTTTCATTTGAACATCCCTTTAAATGAATTATCTTCCACAGAATTATCATGGAGGTGTTCCAAGAGTGAGTTAGAATACCAGAAAGACAGATGCTTTTGTTGATTATGTTTATCAGGTGCTGCATCTGGTTTCTCAGAAAGGCAGAGCTAGATAAAAATAAACAGTCCTGAAGCAAAGGAGGAAAGTGCCTTTTAAAACCAGTTGCCATGGAGACCCTTTGCAGATATGAGCAGCCAAGTCTGTCAGGATCTGCTCTTGTGTTTGATCTGATGCCCTATCAATAATGCACCGTTAATCCATTTCAAAGGCACAGGATCATGAGCCAATGTCTTGCATGTATGAAAATTATAACACCTTCAGTTTGAAATATGCAATACAGTGTTTCTGTATCGGTGTCAAACATATGTTCTTAAAGGTATGGTTCGCCCAGAAATGAAAATTCTGTCATCATTTACTCACCCTCAAGTAGTTCCAAACCCGTATGAATTTCTTTGTTCTGCCGAACACAAAAGAAGATATTTTGAAGAAAGTTTGTAACCAGGCTGTTTTGGGGCACCATTGACTTCCATAGTAGGAAATAAAATACTATGGATGTCAATGGTGCCCCAGAACTGCTCTGTTTCCACATTCTTCAGAATATCTCCCTTTGTGTGAAAGACATTCATACGGGTTTGGAACTACTTGAGGGTGAGTAAATGATGACAGAATTTTCATTTTTGGGTGAACTATCCCTTTAAATATAGAGTATTCAATGACTCATTTGCTTCAAAACACTCAAATACATTGTAAAAGCAAAAGTAAAATCATTGTAAAATCACATGAACTGAGTTTTAATTCAAGTCTCCTGAGGGGACACGGTTGTTTTTTGTGAATAAAATATTTAATTTAGGTGTTTTTTCACACATGAACACCACACATATAAAAAGCACACCAAATATGGTAAAATTAGGGGTGCAAAAAGGTGAATTTTTCTGGAAACTTTGGAAAGATTCTGGAAATTTTCCTCCCCTTTGGAATCCTATGTAAAATAGAAACTATACCATACTTGAGCATCAAATAAGCATATTTGAGTTTCCATTTTCCATATTTGCATTATTTACAATGAGTTTATGAACTTTGTGACATGTCCAAGCTTTGGATTAATGGACTTTCAATGGAGGGACAGAAATTTCCTTATGTTTCATTAAATATATCTTCATCTGTGTTTTGAAAATAAACTGTTTTATGGGTTTGGAATTTTAATTTTTTGGGGTGAACTAACTCTTTAACATTACACTTAAAATTCCAGATCAGTGTATTGGCTTCTATAAACACAGCCATAGATGGTCTGAAGAACTAGAAGATAAGAGAAGTTGTTTGTAGCATCAGATTGTAAAACAAATCCCAGTCATTTCAACTGAAATCCATGCGATCAGTGATTTGTGTGAAACAAAAAAAAATTCCCCATGCAGATTTTGCTCATATTCAAATTCATTGTGTGAATTTGCAGTGCTGACCAACACAAAGCTGCTTGGTTTGAAAGTGACTTCTGTGTGAAAAGTCACTATTGGCAATGGAATTTTTTTCCCCACAAACGCAATTGAGCTAATGTGCACCTTAACATGATATTTATTTGTAAGAAGGAAATTGTGAGAATTATGAATAAAGCATATTCAGAAAGCATATTTCTGTCAGTTTCAGTTTTCCACATGCATTAGACTGGTGGAAGAGTGGAGGCTTGACACCAGAATGTCTTTCAATCCCTGAAGCGAAGGACACCGATCTAAACTCAGCTCATGATGGGTCAATCCAAGTGCAGCCCTGGCAGACCTGTCTGTGAAGGGACAGCAAAAGCTTGCAGCTCCAACAACCTCACTTTTTCTCAGTCGGATATCTTGATACATGCAAATTTGAACCCTCCCACATCAATTGTCCTCCAATCCAAGTCACAAAAATAAAAGGACAGTCCTGCACCCTTCCACACAAATGACCTTCAGATTAGACGGAGTGTGACAATGCTGTCATTATCAAAACTGAATTTAAATTGGGGAATAAATCCCATCTACCTCATTTGTTCCATTCAGTTACAGTGACATTTCCACCAACACATAGAGCAAATGGATCCCGCTTGGGTGACCTTTGGAAGATTCATGTTTATTTTCAGAGGGGGTTCCCCATGCCAAATTTCATTGTGTGGATCTGGTGCAGCACTTCAATAAAAAAAAAAAAACAGGCCGAGCATATCATGTCTGGACATCTCCAAACATTTCTGAGCTCTGTAAATGATTTGTGTTCCATGTGTGATGGATGAAGACAAAATGCCAAGGCCGATCTGCTTTGTCGTTTTAACAAAGCAACAATGCTTCTTCTCGAAAGAAACCGAGTGCTTGTTGTTGTCTTCTCTTTTTTTTTTTGTTTAGTGTGTATGTTGTGCTGGCTCTCATTATCCTAATCCAGGCTGCGGACCGCAGAGATCCTGAAAGAGACGGCCCGTCGCATTCCACATTACTCTTTGTTTTATTTTTCTCATGTTGTGGGGAGGGGGAATTGAGGGGACTGTTCTCTTTCAAAACCAAATCCAGACCCCCTCCTGTTTGTGACCCACACAGACCCTAAAGACCTTCATTTACTCAGTTCAGTTTCCACCATTTCTTTCTTCTTTCAGTGCTGCGTTTGCCAAAGAAAAGCACCACAATTAAATGGACACACAGTGAACTGAAACTTGAGATCTAAACTAAACTGGAAATACCCCTCACAATTTATTAAAGAGGTCATCAGATGCAGAATTCACTTTTCAAGTTGTTTGAACATAAATGTGTGTTAGAAGTGTGTGTACGCATCCATCCTATAATGATAAAAATCCACCCAGTGGTTTTTTTAAAAATCCCCTCTCTCAAATCAGGCTGTTCTGAGAGCCCTGTCAGAATGACGTAGTTCTGTACAATATAATGTTTTTTTTATGAATCTCTGCAAATTGCCTTTCCTAATAGAGTGGGGGAACTAAGATGTCACTTTGTATGCGGATCGGCTGCTAGCATGAAACTGGTTCCCTCGACAAAAAGCCAATGGGACTTTTCCATAGGCTTTTGGATAATCGCTAAAAATAAGCTCTGTGTTCAATCGTAGTTCATGAAATTTACACGTTTTGTCCATCAAGATAATCTTCACAAAAAATATAACTTTGACAAAGTTTGAAGCCTAAATAAAAGCGGCAGAACTGAAAAGCTAAACTTAGGATATAAACGAACTACTGCACCACGGTCGCTCGCCTTCAATGTCACCAGCACCGCACTCCCAACAACTTTCTCAAACTTATTTTTAACATGTTCAGTGTAAAGGATTTACACCTGTATATGAATTTTAATCCACGCTACATGAACCTTTTCATATAAACTGGAATAAATACAAAACTAGAGCCAAACTAAAACTGAAATGAGACAGTAGTAATAAATAGTATAGTGAATAAATGAAATAATCCCAACTAAAGGACATTAAAACCACCTATTTCTGTACATTTTGAAATAAGGTGCATTAAAAGTCAATAGATCCTTGATTAATATGAATATTTTAAGTAAAAACGTATCCCCGCGTATTTAATCTTTTAAATAACAGTGCGCGAGTTTTTGGATATGGTAAGATTAAACTTATTTTAGTGAACATAGTACCACATTTCAGCTCTCATTTTGTTAGAGTGGTTACACAAAATGTTATTTTATCCTTGCTTCTAGGAAATCCTCAATCTATATGCTTTCTAACTGCTTCATGTGGCTGTAAACATTTAATTTTGAAGTGGCTTTAAGCACTATGCATCAAAGTTTCACTTTCACCAAGTAAAGCCGGTAAATGTGGTGTTTACATGTAATAATCGTAATATGAGTTTACCTTATGGTCCGAACCCAGAATCTCTGCATCAGTAGGAAAGAGAAAACAAACATCTTCCATCCGAAGATGTTGCATTTCGGGGCAAAGCAAAAACAAAAAAACCCATTGTCGAACAACAATATAAAATGCGGGAAACTATTCGTTGCTTATTCTAAAATTAAATGTATTACAAATTATACTACAAATGAAAAATACTGTAAATTGATAAACTGTTCGGTGTGATGACGTTGAATCACAAGTGTGGTATAACTGGTGTGTTTTATGTCGTAGAATAAAATGTGAAAGTATCTTGAGCTTGTGTGAACCACAGATCTTATTTAAGGGATTTAACCAAAATCCCATTCAAAAAACCAATTGACTTTGGGACGATGGTACCGGAAGTGCTAAAATGCTAACTCGCTTCCGGGTTTTCGCCTACAAAGTGACATCATAGTTCCACCACTCTATAACGTGTCACTCTATTAGCCAGTTTTGCGGCTGAAATAAACAGTACTGCTCGTCACCCAACGGAAGAGAGGGGCGGGGTCAGCAGAGTCATGAGCATTTAAAGGGACATGGACTAAAAAAACGGCTTGATGAAAACAGAGCTGATTTTGACAGGGTAAAGAATGTGTTTTTTACACTACCATTGAGAAATTTTAACCAAAGTATGTTATAGACTTTTCATTAATGCCCTAAAAAATCACATCAATTTGTGGAAAATGGGCATCCAATGACCCCTTTAAGAGTTTTGTACTGATTTTTGAACCACTGGTCTAAAAACAACACTCTATAAACAATGTGCGTATTGATGTGAAAGCTACTCCAATATGCAACATAACACTTAATGTAGAGGGTTTATTAAAAGAGAGTACCAGTTCTAGGGTGGTTGCCAGGGTTTTGCTAAGTGTTTGTTAAGGTGCTTTTTAGTGTGTAGCTGTGTGGTTTCTAAGACAGGGCGGTCCAAACTCGGTCCTGGAGGGCCGGTGTCCTGCAGAGTTTAGCTCCAACCCTAATTAAACACACCCGAAGCAGCTAATCAAGTTTTACTAGGTATACTAGAAGCTACCATGCGGGTGTCTTGAGGCAAGTTGGAGCTAAACTCTGCAGGACACCGGCCCTCCAGGACCGAGTTTGGACAGCCCAGTTCTAAGGTGTCTGGGTGGTTGTTTACTGGCCCATCTCCACATTTCTACAATATTCTGATCCCTAGATTTGACTTAAGTCATTCTAATGCACATTACTGTTAAAAAGTTTGGGGTCAGGAGGATTTATTTTTTTATTTTTTTTAAGAAATTAGTTATGTTATTCAGCAAATAAATGCAGCCTTGGTGAGCATAAGACACTTTAACAAAAAAAAAAAAAAAATCCCAACTTTTTCTCCTTTCATTCATTCCCAACATTTACCTGTGAGCCAGGTAAAGTAAGGATGCACCGATATTAAAATAATTTTCATGATTGCTGCTTACCAACCAATTGCTGATATTAAAATACTCTATTATTTAGTCTACATAACTTACAATTAAATCACTAAAAATAATCATTTTAAATACGACCAGTGACTTTACATAAAACATTTTAACATGAAAAATTTATATTAATTTGAGATTTGCAAAAGATTACATTTAACTGTTATTAAAGAATTAGTGTTTTTAAAAATTAACTTCAAGTGAGTGTTAAGATGACAGTGAAGGTAATATGTAAAATTAGCAGACATGAACATAGTTGAATACAAAACAGATACATTATAAAATACGGTACCAATATATTGTGCATCCCTTAGTGTCAAGAACTGGTTACACATGGATGTTTAATAAAAGTATGATCAAGAGAAATTATGATGCTTCGCAAGCACCACTAACAAGCCGCTTAAAGGAATAGTTCACCTCAAAAGTGGTGAATGTGTTAGATTTCATGTCCTCTGGGCTGCTAGTTAAACCATACACTGAATCTGAGGGTTTTGACATCTAAAGGCCAGTTCACACCAAGGACATTAACTATAATGATAACTATAAAGTTTAATCAATTCTAATTCTGTGAGAATAGGGAAGTCCACACCACAAATATAACAGCACAGGGGAACGATTTCATTGGAAACACTTTCAGAATGATTATTTTTTCCAGCTGATTTATGTTAAAAACCCTGACAATCAGAATCCATTCTACTTTAAAGAGCTTGAGCATTTAAAATGTTTGTGTGCACGTTAATATATAGTTATCATTTTGCAGTGGTTATCTTTGTAGTTATCATTCTTGGTGTGAACAGGCCTTAAAGGAATAGTTCACCTCAAAAATGAAAATTCTGTCATCATTTACTCTCCCTCATGTCGTTCCAAACCTGTATGACTTTCTTTCTTATGTTGAACATAAAAGAAGATATTTTGAAGGATGCTGGTACAGTTGTTGGTCCCCACTGACTTCCATAGCACTTCTTTCCCTACTATGGAAGTCAGTGGGGACCAACAACTGTTTGGTTCTTCAAAATATCTTCTTTTATCTTTTGTGTTCAACATAAGACAGAAACTTAAACAGGTTTGGAACGACATGAGGGAGAGTAAATGACAGAATTTTCATTTTTGAGGTGAACTATTCCTTTAAGGCCCGTTCACACCAAGAATGATAACTACAAAGATAAACACTGCAAAACGATAACTATATATTAACGTCCACACAAAATGGATTCTGATTGTCAGGGTTTTTAACATCAATCAGCTGGAAAAAAGAATCATTCTGAAAGTGTTTCCAATGAAAACGTTCCCCTGTGCTGTTATATTTGTGGTGTGGACTCACAGAATTAGAATTGATTAAACTTTATAGTTATCATTATAGTTAATGTCCTTGGTGTGAACTGGCCTTTAGATGTCAAAACCATCAGATTCAGTGTATGGTTTAACTAGCAGAGGACATGAAATCTAACACATTCACCACTGTACAGCTAAGGCATTTCAAATGGCTTGAAGTGTACAATATCAGCAATTGCTGTTGCTGAAACATGCTTTATTCATAGCAAAGATGGATGGTAAACAACAGCTAGAGAATGACTGATTCCACTGGGACGGAATCAAAGCGAATCCACAAAGCGTTCTTCTAGTTATAAATAAAGATGGATGAAAGATTTCTCTGGATGAAACACAAGCCTGTGCTGAGATCCTTATATGCAAAGTGTTCTCACTGTTCTTTTTAAAATGCAAAACAAAAAGAAACAAGTAAAATGTGCTCCATTTTTCATAAGCTGCTGCAGCATGCACTGATTGGGTTTTATATAACCACTGATTGAATGCAATGGGAACATACAGAACTGTTGCTGTATGGTGAAGCCCAATCTGATGATTCAGTCTGCTTTCAGAATCCCAGCAGTAAACCCAATAATCTCTTTAACAGAGCTCGCTGTGATCCTCTCAAAACATCTTCTCCCCTGATAAATATTACTGGGTCTGAAAACCGTTTCTCACATCTCCCTCACACTCGCATATCAAACTGCAAAAATGACCAACAAGCGGTCCAACGCAAATAAACATGAGATTCTCACACAAGATTATTCAGTCTGAAGGGCCATTAGATGATTCTCATGAGAGCAAACCCAGGAGTCATTTGGTGGGATGGCAGGAAGCTCATTAAAGTGTATTTACGCTCTAGCGTCAGTAATTTGGCAAAGGAGCTTGTGTTATTTAAAGAAAAAGGTCAGCAGATGCAAAACGTCAAAATAACGGAAATTCTCGGCTACCAGGGTAAGAGTTAGAGAATTATTTCACATCTGGGAGGCTGTTTTGGAGAGAAAAAGCTGAGCAGACATATCCGGCATTCTTTGCACTGTTGTAAGGAAAACAAACTGCTTTACAACAAATCAGAGAGGGATATTCTTCCAATATTTCTTGTCAAATCCACATGCATTCAAGGCACTTCAAAGTGTCGGATTGAGTGAAATATTGTGCTGTATGTCATGTCTGACAGATGGCAATGACACAAAATTGGATCACAAAGCACAGCACAGGTGGCACTGACATACAGTAGAGAACATGATTCAAAATCTTGTATGTGACATATAGTAGAAAAGTAAACTGGGTCAGATCCTCTAAAAAAAAAAAAGTCACAGCTGTCATTCACAGCCAGACAATAACAAACACAGGTGCATTCTAACTGACAACCATTAAATCGCTGGAAGTCAGCGAGTTGCTGTACTGATGGCTTTAAGTAGACGTTCCTGCTGTATTGGCGAATCATGTGTTTGCAAAGAATTTGCATAAAGTTGAACCCTTCACAATGTTATCACATCGTCAATGGTTTATGTAGCTCACATCACCTCAGTCTGCCAACTCTCCTTCTAATAACTTAATTCTGATAGCTCTTTTTTTAATGACTGTCAATGTGAAACGTTTACTGGGAAGCCCCAAAAAGTATAGGACAGCTTCAGAAAAGTGTATCAGTGAGTGAAATCAATATGATTCAAACTTGACTGATAAAAATATACAGAAAAAAATACAAAAAATACTTGTAAACTTGCTTGTCATAGAACTATCAACAGTTTAAGTGTTTATTAAACATTTACCCCCAAAAATGAAAATTCTGTCATCATTTGCTCCCCTTTTTAAGTGAACTATTCCTTTAAAACATCACAAATATGCTTTGATAGAATCTTACCATTTGATTTGTTTGGCTCCCATTTTGGTACTAGAGTCTCTAGCCCTCTGCACCACGTTTATTCATCCATAGACCATAAGGAAGTCTAGACATCAGGATCGTTCTTACAGACAACTTCTTTAGAGTCCTGTCTCAGCATGCAGTGTCTACAGCATTGCCACTGGTACCATGCCTGGAACTGACAGTGGATCCTATCTGTGAGTTCAAAGACTCTTCAGATGCACCCGATGTTGTCCATATGGAAATCCTGTTTTCAATCCGTCCACGGTGACAGGAGAGAGCGGTACTGCTCTGTCACCAAGGCAGCTGCATCCTACCCCCCTCCTCTCTTTCTCTCTCCGGCTGGGAGTTGGGCTAATTATTTCTCTTCTCAGTTCAACCTGTTCACAGACGACTCCTTCACTTCATAAAGCTCTCGATCGCCGAGATCTGCGTGTCCCTGTCTAGTTCTTGCGCTCACACCCTCCCTCACTAGCTCCTCTTTTTCTGTGCAGAGATGTTAGACTCAGTCCGGCCTTCCTCTGTTCACCCTCCCCCTCCAGCCCTCCCTCTTTTTCATCTTCTCTCTCTGTCCTGCCTTTCTCCCCATCTGTTAGGACCGGTATTTTGACAGAGGGGGAGCTGGTATGGGACTGTCTGGCTTGTAGGTGGGCACAAATCAGCTCTGGACAGTTAGCTACAGCATAGAATGCACTTCTGATTTCTGAACATTTTTGCTATAAAATTGCTATAATTACATAGGATTAGCTAACATTGTGTACATGCTTCAAAAGTTTGGGTTGAAATTTTTTAAATGTTTTTGAAAGCATAATGTCTTATGCTCACCCAGGCTACATTGATTGCTTAAAAAAAAAATTGTAATCTAATAATAATTTTAGTAAAATATGTATTACTACAATTTCAAATAACTGTTTTGCTTTTTAATATATTTTAAAATGTCATTTATCCCTGTGATGGCAAACCAGTAGCCATTTCTCCAGTCTTCAGTGTCACAAGATCTTTCAGAAATCATTTTAATATTTTTGTGAAAACCACAATACATTTTTAGGATTACTTGATGAATTTTTTTTTCAAAAGAACAGTAATTTCTTGTTTTTACTGTCACTTTTGCTCGTTTGCACAAATTAATGCCCCTTTCCTGAATAAATGGGGCTGAATAAAAACATTTTCTTTCACAGGGGATGAGCATTATTTTTTGCCCATATTAGCCAATACAATTTAATTATGGCAATTTAGATGTGCACTTAAACATTTTTACACATCGTTTTACTAAACATTCCACATTATTGAATGGCCGGAACACTACCACTGCAACACCTCAGAGAGAAAGGAAATTTAAATTTCTGCAAAAATCAATAAAAGTATGCACAATGCAAGCAAAAAGCTGCAATTATGGCAGAAGAATCTGTTCTGTGCAGATGGATTGCAGAGGTATCAGAAATACCAACCTTATAAGAAAATAAAGTGAAAAAAGCAGAGAATCACTACTTTGTTATTGACCATGTAATATATAGATTTTAAGGAGAAAGACTGAAAATATCAAAGTCTGAACGATTTATTAAAGCATTTGACTTTAAGCATTACCCAAATGTAGCCTACAGGGCAGTGAGCTATCCAAATCTGTCAAGTTATCACTGATCAAGTGCCTCTTAACAAGACACTGACCTGACAATGTCCTAGAATGGTTTTAAAGTCTTTTAAAGACATTTACAAACATCTCCAAAACCATAATCAATGACAATTCGAAAGTGTACAAATTATGTTCTTTTGGATAATCAGCTCCTCCAGATAAAATCATAGCTGATGTCCCACATAAAAGAACAGTCACACATTTTCTGGTTTTCAGTGGCAAAGCATGATGATGCCTTAAAGAAAGCCTGTGGGCAGGAACATCTCAGGCTTTACAAAACAAGCAGTGAGAAAATCCTCGTGACAGCCTCCTCCAACCTATCTATGTGTTCTCCTCTCATAAATGCAGAGAGAATAAAGAAGAGGGGTTGTGATAACATGTTTGTGTATATTTTGTAACTAAGAGATGAGAATGCTGGGAAGCTAGTTGGTTCCAAGAGGTGGTTTACAATACTGAAGCAAATAATTTACAATTGAATGTATTCTCAACTAAAAGACGCTTACATCAGCATCTTTTTGGCTATTTATATGAATTTTCACTAATGTTTTGTTTAAATATTGATTGATTATTAGATCTTAAATATTAGTATTGAAGTTATTAGAATTTACCCAGTAGATCTTGCTCCTGTCTCCTCTTCAAATGGCCCTCTCTGTCCCTCATACTGCTGAACCAATGCTCGGACACTCCGGCAGGGGTTCTCACTGTCCTCCTCGCCACTGCAGCCACGACTAAGAGCAAAAAATATTGTGAGATTAGAAACTGTAAAAAGCCATTTCAAGTATGGATGATCTTTTCATTTATAACTAAACGACTCTCTCTGAATATATATTTTTAATAACTTTGCGCTGTTTCAGACTCATGCAAACCATTTTCAAAGGTCTAACAAAGCACATTAAAGATTATTGCTAGGGGTGACATCAAATCTTAAGTTGTGGATGAAACATATGTTTAGATCTGTAGACCTGATTATCCATATGCTACCTCTGAACTGAGCTGCAATTCCTAATTACAGCAGCAAGAGGGCAATGATTCATCCATTTTTTTTCTCATCGTTTTTTTACTGCATGTCACTTTGTTTCTTCCTTGAAACAGAAAAGGAGCACTATTAGCACTAATATTTCAAGTCGAACAGACCGGAATTTATGTTTTCACTGATAACATTTCACCGGTTTTGTGAACTGAATCAACTGATTCTTAAGAAAGATCAGACTTAAGACGACGATTTGTTCATAAACTGGACATGGTTATTTCTCTAAGAACTTGTATGAAAGCACTAGTAAGAGGTAGATTGGATGTCAGGATTTTCACTAAATAATGACTTTAGATAATGAAAGTTATCTAACCGCATGTCAGTAAATGACAAGATTTCATTTTTGGATGGACTACTGTTTTAGGCAAAGTTAATGGACAATCTTAAAGGATAATTCACCCAAAAATGAAAATTATTCATGATTTACTCACCCTGAAGCCATCCTAGGTATGACTTTCTTCTCTCAGACGAATACGATCGGAGTTATATATATAAAAAAAAAAGTCCTGACTCTTCCAAGTTTTTAATGGCAGTGAATGGGCCAAAAAAAAAAAAAAAAGTGCATCCACATGGCTCTGGGGCGTTAATAAAGTCCTTCTGAAGTGAAGCGATGTGTTTGTTTAAGAAAAGTATCCATATTTAAAACTTTATAAACAGTAATCTCTAGCTTCCACTAACTGTTGTACGAGAGAGTGGCGTTACAGCAGATGACGTAGGATGTAGGTGTAGTGAGAATATGCTAGTGAGTAAATCCTGGGGTAATTTTACATTTTTGGGTGAACTATCCCTATAAAATGAAAAGGAGATTTAAGAACAGCTACTCTATGGAAGCAATTCTACCTAAATGAGTAGACATTTGCAAAACTCTTTTGCAGGAGGAGAATGAGATGAAAGGGAAGAATGAAGCTACATGTACCTCCATTCTTGCCTTAGATGAAAAACGGAGCGGCCAGGGCGAGAAGCATCCTGCCTGGCTGCTGCCAGTGCTGCTGCTGCATTCTGGGCCATGGCCATGGTGGAATGAGGTCTGTGATTGGCCGAGGAGCCAGTGGAACTCCTGCCTATGTCAGCTCCAGCTCTGTGACTGGCTGATGCGGAGGGTTTAAAATGTGCAGCTAGAGCGAGGATGAGCCTCATGGCGGATTTGAGGTTCCCCTCCACAATGTCTTAAGAGTACAGAGAGAAAGAAGAGATCTTAAATAAGCAGTTTTATCAGCTTAACCATGATTAAGAGCCTGCTTTGTAACTCACCCCGGGCAGACGTTTGTGGCATTCTGATCCGTTTGGATGACACAAACTGCAGAACCTTCTCCACATTCTGCTTCCTCTCCTGGTCGTCACGTGGCACATAATGAATGCCATCCAGCAGCTCACCAGCTTTCCAAACACATAAAACACATCTCAATACAATGGCGTATTATACAGTCCTGCAATAAAAATGGAATGTGATGTACAGGCTTACCCACTATCTCAATGAGGTGTGCTAGAACCACACCATCTCTGAGATCCTGTCGTAGATCATGCACAGGTTTCAGTCCGGGCTTCTTCCTCAGCTGTGCATTAACCCAAGACACATAGGCAGCCAGTTGCTGCTAGAAAGACAAACATTTCATACAGGTAAGTGCAAACTTGGTTATAGTCTACAGCTGAAGAGAAGATTGTACTAATTTTTAAGATCTAATTTTTTTGCTTGCAAATATTTTACTACTATATTTTATGTTATATTTCACCATGGTTGCTTTTATTTGGTCAAAAGTATATATATATATATATATATATATATATATATATATATATATATATATATATATATATAACATTTTAAAATTGTTTTCTATTTGAATATATTTTTAAATGTAATTTATTCTTGTGATGGCAAGGCTGAATTTTTAGGAGTCTTTACTCCAGTCTTCAATGTCACATGATCCTTCAGAAATCATTTTATTATGTTGATTTGGTGCTCAGGAAACATTTCTCATTATCAATGTTGAAAACAGTTTTTTTGGAAACTGTACTCTGGATTCTTTGATGAGTGGAAAGTAAAAAAAACAACAACACTGAATCGAAGTCATTATGCTTACTTTTGAGGAACTGAATGCATCCTTGCTGAATAAAAGTATTTAAAAATCTTACTAACGTCAAAGTTTTGAATGAGTGTGTATAAATATGCATGTATAGAAAATTTGCAACCAGCTGAGCATTATAGCCACAATTTCCACCTTTTTCCTGGAATTACTGGTCATTTTTGCAATTTAAACAAATCCTCATCTATGCTACAGTATAGGGTTACTTTCCTCAGGCTCAGCATAAGTCACAATGGAGCCAATGACTCTAGTGCTATTAAACTGCATACCTCCCCAGTTATCATTAGTGCTGACGGTCCTGGTGAAGAGGTTGTGCAGGATATGCCTGTGTTGATACCCACTAGTATACCCGTTGTCAAAATAAATTTATGCCTCAGTGCTCAAGATGCACCTGCTTTGACAGAACAAGTCCCTCCTCATTCACTCCGGCCAGTCAGCATCACCCGGGATTAGTCTGACTTGCACTTTCTCTGCCATGTCACAAAAGGACAGCTTAACTCCCCACGTTCACGCTTCCTCTTCAGCAAATACATGTAGGAACACAAAGACTGCAGTGAGGTTTGCCGCAGTTCTACCCTCAGGCAGATTTTATTTGATTTTTTTTAAATGCTGAAGAATGTGGGATGGCTGCAGAAAAAAAAATACAACATGTAGAATTTAACATTTAGCATTTACTTATTTAGACTAAACAGTCCAATACCATAGAGGTCAAATGACACAAAAACCATAAAAGTATAAATTTTTGTCCATATGACTCGTTCACTACATTTTATGTCTTCTAAAGCCATACGATGGCGGTCAAAGATACGAACTAAAATTTACATGCTATTCACTGATAATATTCCCCACAAGTGTTAACCTGTGTGACAAGCTGTTAACCAATGTGACAGGAGTAAGTGAGTTTATCTCAAGAACCAGATCAGTGTAATTGTGAATTAATTATTCGTTAAGTCGAATTATTCATACTATTTGAACTGAACTGAGCATGACGATGACATCACTGAATCAATGATGAACTGACTTTAACTGAAACTGAAAGCGTTTACTATTATCCTCTTGCATTATCGATTTTCCAGTTTAATTATGTAAAGCTAATTTGACACAATCTGTATGGTAAAAAACGCTGTATAAATAAAGGTAACTTGACTAAACCAAAATAACTGATTTGTTAAAAAAAAAAAAGATCCAACAAAATACTTTTCCATTCACAAGTCGGTGATCACTATTTATTTCATGACCAATAAGTATAGGAAAGATGTCAAGATTATCATATTAAGTCTGGAGTTTAACGCAATCATAAAGAACAATTTGATGATGCTTTCTTCTCCTTTTTTAAGCCTGAAGGCTGTTCATTGAAATATAATGAAAAAGTGCATTGAAGTTCAAAATGTCTCTTTTTTTGGGGGGTAGAAAATATTAATTTTGGAGTTAATGAAGCCAAAAATTGCAGTTTTGAGTAAATGAAGCCAAAAATAGAAGTTTTGGGTGAGCTACTCTTTTAAACAATTCTCATATATGGCATACACTATTCAGTAAGTTTTTTGAAAAATGTATTAATTTTTTATTCAGCAAGGATGCATGAAGCTGACAATGAAGACATTTTAATGGTATAAAAGAGTTCTTTTTCAAATAATGTTTCCGTTACGTACGTAACCCTCGTTCCCTGAAGAAGACACTGGGAAAGCTTACTCCACGTAGGGGAACGCTACGGAAGCCACATCCGTAAGATGGAGGTACCATGTGGAGATTACACATATGGACTGGCCAGGGGCAGTAATACATATGGAAGTCTCTGAGGTAGACTCAGCCAGCCTGGGGTGAGATAACTACACAGCAGAGACGGCAGAAGGTCTCTGCCAGGGAAAGACACGGCTCACTGTGAGGGGAGCCGTACCGTGGAAGAATACACATGTGGGATCACCCGAAGGGGAATCACTACACACGGGCACCTAGCCCAGCACAAGGGCTGAACTTGGGCAAACACATGAGTGCTGGACCTGGCGTCTGGCGCTCCGCCACGCCTGACTGCTGAGGGTGCGGGAGGAACTTCAACAGGGTTCGCCGCGGGGAACTGAACTGAGAAGCAATAAAAGCGCATGTATCCAGTCCATAGAGGGGAATGGCGCAGCAAGCGTGATTGACACTGAGCAGGTTCCAGTGTTACTGGCCATCTGAGGCAAGTACACAGGAGGACACGGGCTCTACACAGAGATTATAAAATCTTGCAAACGTGTTAGGTGTCGCCCAGCCAGCAGCTCTACAAATGTCTGCTATCGAGGCGCCCCGCACCAATGCCCAAGAGGAAGCAATGCCTCTTGTAGAGTGTGCTCTCACACCGAGGGGGCACGGTAAGCACCGGGCCTGTTAGGCGACTATAGCCTCCACTATCCAGTGGGCAAGTCTTTGTTTAGAGACAGCCTTTCCCTTCTGCTGTCCTGAGGTCCTGAAGCTCTGCAGAGGGGGACGGGGGTGTCAAGACTGTGTCCCGTGCACTGCCATTCTCGCCCCCTTGGGAACCGAAGACATAGGAAACTGCTCTGAAAGTGGAGAGCCAGTGGCGGAACAACCCAAAAAGGGAAAAAAGGATTTTCCACCCAGCCCTCCACCGGGGGAAGGAGTGGACTCACCATCTCCTGAAGAGCAGGACCCAGTGTTTCAGGTTCGCCCATCCCAGGAACGCCGCTTGCCCTGGCACTTCACGGGCCTGGCAGGGGCAGAGACAGGCTGCGCCACTTTCCTGCTGCCAGCTCCACGCTGCGGCCGGAGTGAAGGCTACTGCCTGGGAGATCGGGGAGTCCAGGAAGCAGTGCGGCAGTGAGGACGGAAGAAGCACTAGCTCTGTTTCGGGCAGAAAAATGTGCCCTCCAAGAGCTAGTCACTTCCTCATGCACTTCCGGGAAGAATGGAACCTGAGGTGACTGCCGATGATCGGCCTGCGCCCCCAGGAACCAGTCGTCCAGTTTTGAACATTCAGGAGAAGGAGGAGGCCTCCAGTGCAGCCCGATGCTCTCAGTGGCCCGGGAAAGCATAGCAGTCAGCCCTGACTCGGGCAACGCCACTCTTCCTGACGGAGGCAGCACAGCCGAATCGTCACCTCCAGAGCCTAGCTCATCCTGCGATGCAGCGATCGACATCCTGTCATCCGCTGGCGCTTCGGACGAGATACTGAGACAGCAACCTCCGCTGACGAGCCATCACACCAGCACTTGTCAAAATGCTGTCTTGCAGAAACTCTCGGAGATTCGCAGAAGGCTCGGCACCGAAGCGAAAAGCTGATGTACGTTTGCACGCGCTCTCCTTTTATACCCGCGCTGCGGGGCGGGGTGCGCATGGCGAAACACGCACGCCAACTGTCATTGGCTCGTTTTGTTAACACTCGAAGGTGATTGGGCTCTCGGGCGAGATCCCAATATGTCAGTCACTCTGACGTTACTTTGAACGTGAGTGACTGAAAGGGAACGGTTGTTCTTTTCAACTTTCTATTCATCAAATATATCATGTATCACAGCTTCCACAAAAATATTAAGCAGCACAAGAGTCTTCAAAATAAGCGTGTTTCTTGAGCATCAAATCTGCATAAAAGACCTTCTTTTGAAAAACATTTAAAAACCTTACCGACCCCAAACATTTGTATGAAATTGAACAGTCATTCATGACATTAAGTGTCACACCTTGACAAAACACAGTCTCCTATTAATCTGGAAGACTGTGGGGAAACCTTTCCTGGGCCTCAACCTCCCAACCATCGTGTAGTTCACATCAAATGCCAACATGTGCACAGTCAATTAAAACACATGCACACCAAAATAAAGAAAACAAAATGAGCTCTGAAAGTTTTTCACGAGGACTTTCATGCACAGTAACATTTATTGATTTGCCACATGGTGGGCTGACTAACACAATGCAAGCTCTGTCTGAAGCATATCTGTCTCACTTCAATCTAACAGTGGCCCAGAGTGACAGGCTTCCCAGTGAGAACAGCTAACACAGAGCTTTCAGCGTAGATGCACTGTAAGATGCTGACCGTGCTGTAAAACTGGAAGGTAGCAATAGTCCTGCGCAGCCAGCTGTAAAAATGAGCTGTCTGTTCCCACAGTGACCCAACAAATGGATACATCTCTATCACTGGAGCCTGCTGTTCTGCTGTATTCTCACCTTATATTCTAGGTGGACCCGAAATATCTGTAGAGACTAAGACAGATGGGATTCATAACAAAAAAAAATAAAAAAATCGATGATGGTTTGAGAACAGCGCTTGACGGTTTAATGGTTACAACCGGAGGGCAGGCAGATGTAGAAGCACTCAGTCTTAGGTAACATCAGTAGGGAATGTCTGATGATAGTGCACATGGTTACAGAAATGGCACAATATGCTTAACACCTCCTCCCACACTTATCTCCTTTTCAAAGTGCATGATATAGTAATTTCCGCAGGTTAAAAGGACTTTAACACTTATTTAGAGGTAGTTCCTGCAAATAAAATTATACATAAGTTCAAAGACTATCATGTTATTCAAGTGAAAATATAAAGTAATCCAGCACTACACTGATATTTGTAAAATATATCAAAGTAAGCTCAGTAGAGAGCTGAATACATTACAGCACAATAGTGTCTCAAAACATGCTGCCCAAAAATGCTGTCAAGGTCGCTCACTAAAAAAAATACCCCATAGTTTAACAGCTGTCAAGTCTATTCTTTTGTCTGTTTGGACTGTTACTGACATTTACTGCTAACAAACAACTGAAACTATCACTTTTATTGTGCAAACTAGGGTGTACATATGGCATTATTTATGGCTTACTATTTTTATTTATAATTTTATTTTATCACTTCCTGTTTCAATATTCCTAATTTCATATTTTCTACAATTTCATAATTCAAAAGCACTATTTTCAACTCAATATTTATGCAATTGTGATTCCTGTGTAAATGCATTTATATAATATACATATATTTACTTTTGTGTGGCATTAAACAGTCTCTATAAATGCAGAATGAATTGGTTTGTGTCTCCCATTGCTTAACAGCTGTCAAGACTTTCTTATAGCCTTTCATTGGCATTACTACTAACAAACTACTGAAATTATCACTTTTATTGATTAAACTGTGGTATCTATGGCATAATTTATAGTTTACTGGTCTTAATTCATAATGTCATCAACCAGTTTCAATCAACTGCATGTAAAACATTATTTTCAAAGCATTACTTCTGTAATTGTAATTTCCATGTAAATTCATTCACACACCACATACATAATATAAACCCATTTATGTATGTGTGGCATTAAACAGTCTGTAAATTCAGGATTAATAGCATTGTGTCTCCCATTGTTTATTAGCTGCCAGGACAATCCTTCTCTCTGATTAGAAGTTTTAAGCACGGTTACTGACATTTTACTGCTGAAATTATCGTTTCTGTTGTGCAAACTATTGTATGCATGCTGTAATTTGATAATTTACTATATTTATTAATAATTTTCAGTCATCATAAGTTTACATTATTTTCAAAGCATTTCTGCCACTATAATTGTTACGAAAACGCATTTATACAATATGATTATATGATACAAATATACACTTTACAGTATTTTTGGTATTTTGATTTAAAGCAAATGCATGGTATATATGCAGCGTCTGCGCATATGGCACAAGGATTTTAGTCTGCATGTGCTCTATGAAATTTCAGATGTTAAACAAAAACAATGACTGTAAACAAACTTGGCTCTAGTGCATAAAATACTACATTCAAAAGAACCTGGCATCTGTTGTTCTACAGTATAGCTACTCACAGAAGGTGCAAAGAATGCAATGCCGCCGCACTTTCTTGCGTAAAACGCTTCACAATTTGCGCTTTTAACTTAATGAGCCTGGACTTTACAAAACCTAAATGAGCAAATGAAATGAAGAATGCACGTGTGAACAGACATGATACATTAGGAGTTCAGTACCTCATTAGGACCCTCCTGCAGCACGTCAAGCAGATTTCCTTTAGACAGGGATGCGATCATTCTTCCGCAAGTGGAAAATGTTAACGTCCTTAGTCAGCGAGAGCGATTTAACCACATATCGGAGGAACTGAGGTAAACAAAGGAAACTACAGAAAACACCTCAACCACGGCGATGGCCATATGTGCCACCCCGTTAGCTCGCTAGACCTGAAACAGGAAACGAGGTGGACGCGGATGGGGAGAGAGGTAATGCGCATGCGTCCGCAGCAGCTGCTCCACGGTCGTTATGGCGACGCTTGAGCTTATGTTGGCTGCTTTCTGTCTCTAGCTTCTGCAATGTAAAGTACATTGGTCTGCGACCGTGAAGTGAAATTCACATTAGGTTATATGATTGAAATGACTCATTTTATGTTCAATTAAATCTTTTTGAACGCAAAGCACAGAAGAGGCCTGGATATCACACCCTGCAGTCCCTCCTTGTTTAAAACCAACACCACACCACAATGTGTAAAAATAATGATGTGAAATCTTAAATTCTGTTTACTCTGGCTTCATTGTGTACAGCCCCATTAGACCACATCCTTCCTGCCTGCCTCATGCTTCCTGGTTTTGCCTCGACACTTTTTATATACAAAACTTATAACAATTAGAGTTACAGAAACATTACTATAGAGATAAAAGGCTACCTCTACAATTAGGCCATATGTTGTCTATAATTTTATTAATTTATTTAATTTTATTTAAATGTATGTCTCCCCCTGCTGTAAGAACTGCAACTGAGAGGAAAAAACATGGTTCTAAATACCCAATAATAATAATAATAACAAATAATAAATAAATGGCATTTGTATTTTAATAATGGATTTTATTAAATGTTTTAAATCGTAAAGGTTTTTTTTTTAAAATGAAGACTGAAAATGATAAAAGATCAGCAAATAATAATAAAAAAAAGATCAATTATACAATACATACCACAGATTGCACTACAAAAAATATAATTTCATTTTAAATGATAAAAAGCCACAGGCTTGGTAGAGCTCATTTATTTAACTATACAAAATATTTGTTTTATGCTTGGGCTGCCCATTAATAAGGTGTCAAAAATTATAATAAATACTTTTTAAATATAAATAATAATAACAACAACAACAACAACAACAACACCATTATTATTATTATTATAAATAATAATTAAATATTTAAAAGTATAATAAAGCAATAATAATATAAATGACCAACAACAACAATAATTTATTATTATTATTATTTAAAAAGTATTTATTATAATTTTCGAAACCTTATTAGTGGGATTAAAACATTTAATACATTTCAAAGCATTATTTCTACAATTGTAATTCCTGTGTAAATACATTTACGTCACATTTAATATACAGCTATATTTGTGTGGTATTAAGCCTTCAAATAAATGCATAGTATATCTGCAGCTTCTGTGCAGTGTTCATATGGCACAAAGATCATCATCACTTATTTAAAAAGTATTTATTATAAAGTTTTATTAAAAGCATTATAATAGAAGATAATCTAAACAATAAATAATTGGTATACAGTTAAATAAGCTATACTTACTGAGTCTACTAGTGAGATTTTAATTATTGCTTTTGTTGTGCAAACTGTGTAATTTGTTGTTTACTGTGTTTTTTTCTAAGACATTTAACGGTGGCTCATTTGAATAATTAGTTTCATATGCCTTTACAATTACAAATGCACAGTGTGGCTCACATATAGCACAACATATTTCATTAATTCACATTTCTATCACACTTCAAGCTGAAATCCTTTTCTGAGGTTTTTATGTGATCATCATACTTAGATTTCTCCACAGATGGCGAATGCAGCATCTTGCTGATCTACGAAGTGATAGCTAAACGTTTCAGTGTTTTGATTTATTCATTATGTTACGAACAGGCTGATGATGGAAAATCAGCCAAGCCTCTCCCAGAGATTGTCATCATTTACACTTCAAGACTTAAGTGTTTACTTAAACTGCTGACAAGGCGAGAAGAAATATTAAAACTTACTGCAACTTGTAAAGCAGCCTCTGAACGTTAAAACTAAGTTAGCGTTAGCATTCATAGCGTTACCAGAAATCAATTCTTAAAGTTTGAACGACCTACCTTAGGTTTCTCCCGCTTTCTTGACGACATCATTAGTAAGTTTGGCAATCCTCCTTCATGTAAATATAGTTATACATTTCCATCAGTAGAAAGTAAATCACAGCAGCAGACTTCTGTTCTGAAGCTGCACCGGTCATTGTTTCTATGGTTACCAGAAACAGAAGCACGTGCGCTAAACAGCCATTGGTTTAAATAGTTTTTCTGATTTGACATTAAAGTGGCTGCAAAATTAATAGTGCAAGTGTATTAAATCATCACTGTCGAGATGAAAGTCTAACTTTACCCTGTTGTGTATGATTTGATTTGATTGTTTTGTTTTGGTGGCCTGTGTCTCCCCCTGCTGTAAAAACTGCAAACTGTAATGCTGTAATCCTATAACTGGACTATTGAAACAAAACCGAATACAGGTGCATCTCAATAAATTAGAATGTCATGGAAAAGTTCATTTATTTCAGTAATTCAACTCAAATTGTGAAACTCGTGTATTAAATAAATTCAATGCACACAGACTGAAGTCTTTTCTCAACAAATTAGAATACTTCATAAGACCAATAAAAAAAACATTTTTTGTGAATTGTTGGCCTTCTGGAAAGTATGTTAATTTACTGTATATGTACTCAATACTTGGTTGGGCCTCCTTTTGCATGAATTACTGCATCAATGCGGCGTGGCATGGAGGCAATCAGCCTGTGGCACTGCTCAGGTGTAATGGAAGCCCAGGTTGCTTTGATAGCTGCCTTCAGGTCATCTGCATTGTTGGGTCTGGTGTCTCTCATCTTCTTCTTGACAATACCCCATAGATTCTCTATGGGGTTCAGGTCAGACGAGTTTGCTGGCCAATCAAGCACAGTAACACCATGGTCATTGAACCAGCTTTTGGTACCTTTGGCAGTGTGGGCAGGTGCCAAGTCCTGCTGGAAAATGAAATCAGCATCTCCATAAAGCTTCTCAGCAGAAGAAAGCATGAAGTGGTCTAACATTTCCAGGTAGATGGCTGCGTTGACTGTGGACTGTGGAAAACACAGTGGACCAACACCAGCAGATGACATGGCAGCCCAAATCATCACTGACTGTGGAAACTTCACACTGGACTTCAAGCAACATGGATTCTGTGCCTCTCCACTCTTCCTCCAGACTCTGGGACCTTGATTTCCAAATGAAATTCAAAATTTACTTTCATATGAAAAGAGGACTTTGGAGCACTGAGCAACAGTCCAGTTCTTTTTCTCCTTAGCCCAGGTAAGACGCTTCTGACTATGTTTCTGTTTCAGAAGTGGCTTGGTAGCCCTTTTCCTGAAGACGTCTGAGCGTGGTGACTCTTGATGCACTGACTCCAGCTTCAGTCCACTCCTTGTGAAGCTCTCCCAAGTGTTTGAATCAGCTTTGCTTGACAGTATTCTCAAGCTTGCGGTCATCCCTGTTGCTTGTGCACCTTTTCCTACCCAAATTATTCCTTCCAGTCAACTTTGCATTTAATATGCTTTGATACAGCACTCTGTAAACAGCCACGCCTTTCAGTAATGACCCTCTGTGACTTACCCTCTTTGTGGAGGGCGATAATGTTCGTCTTCTGGATCATTGCCAAGTCAGCAGTCTTCCCCATTATTGTGGTTTCAAAGAACAAGAGATACCCGGTATTTATACTGTAGGGATGGTCATTAATTGAAACTCAAATGTAAATATTCTAATATTTTGAGATACTGATTTTTGACTTTCATGAGCTGTAAGCGCTAAAAGTGGTGGTGGACGAGGAGACACCACCCCTCACAATGTAGAGCGCTTTGAGTGCTTAGAAAAAGCAGAAAAGCGCTATATAAATGTAATGAATTATTATTATTATTAATCATCAAAATTAAAAACTTTTGAAATGTTTTACTTTACATGTAACGAATCTAAAATATATGAAAGTTTCACTTTTTGAAATAACTTAAGAAAAAAAAAGAACTTTTTCACGACATTCTAATTTATTGAGATGCACCTGTTATTAAAATAAATCCCAAGTGACATGTTTAGCTGTTGTAGGTTTGTTTATTGATACAAAAAAAAAATAATGCACAAGAACAACCATTTATAGTAACAAAATTTAAAAATATATAAATTTATCAATAATTATAAACCTTATCACCTTCCAATGTAGTGTTTTACAGGAATACAGCATTTAGCACATCAGGCTCACTGCATATTAAAGACAATATTGGCAATCTGACATGCTAGTTTTATGATAAATGTTTACTACATCCGGAACAGCGTTTGAGTTATCCGTTGATTTGATTATATTTCATACAGGTTAAAAGAAAGTCACAGCCTCAAACAAGCTAAAAACAAACAAAACCAAACAATTTACAAACGATACACAAAAGTTATTACAGAATCCAGTGTCTCCTCTCAACCTGGAAAAGTTCATTCAGGCATTTCTAAGCACCTTTCAATAATCTTTTTCTTTGCTCATGCATGCAGAGCTCTTATTTTTTTTCCCCTCATATTCTTAATTTCTTTTCATAAGTCTAGATACACATCCAATGTTTTCCTTTTTTTTTTCTCTTTGCACACAATTTCTCAGTGCTGCATTCAATAAAGATATATTTGCAAAGACACTTTAGCTTCCAAATAATGCTATTTCTTTTTTTCACACTTTTAAGTTTTAATTGAGCTTTAGATCATATTTATTTTCACTAAATTTCTGTAGATATTTAAATCTTCAGACCGCAACACAACCTACTGATATTTCAAGGGATATAACTCCACTTTGTACATACACACACATATTTGGGCACCTTTGCTATTACATAAATAACAGAAATTACTTGGATTTTGACTTAACATGTAAATCTGATTCTGCCCATTTATTAGGTTTTTTTTTTAACTAGAGCTGTTAAAGCACAAAATGAAAGCTCCAAGCACCACAGAACTGAGCAGAAATTTACACCCATCGCTTAATTTATTTGCAACGTGCCTGTCCATCATCAACTTTTTAATATATTGTGGGGATGTTCATGCTGGGTTTGGACTGACTCGACATTTGCAATGACCAGTGAAACAAAGACAGTGAGAAATCGAGATCTTTTAGGTTTTATCATGTGGCTTTGATTGATAAATTGATGCAAATACATAAAACACAAAGCTATCAAAATATAGAATATGTACAGGTTGCATATCCTGTCAAAAGTCTCCAATAATAAGTGAGAAAATTCAAAAGACTGAACTTTTTAAGCCAGATATCTTTAGAAGATCGTCTGTTGTGTTTTAGATATGTGCTAATTGGTTTAGACGGAGCTCAGTGTCATCTACATTCAGCTCAAGAAAACAAGGAATCAGAGATATGCAACGGATAAAGATTTTAAATGAAAACATTCCTATATAACCACAATTATGATACATTCGTAAACTTGCAATTTTAATCAAACTTTTTTAATAATTAAAACATCGTATCTCAATAAGTGTGAGCCTTCAAGTTTAAAAATGAGAGATTTCAAGAAAAAATTAGTTATGATTGGCTTTATCACTCCATGAAAACTTTTTATTAGGTTAACACACTTTATCATACAACAATAAATGTAGGCAGTAATGAGCACCTTGTGACTAACACTGACTTGTTAGTAATACTAGTAATGGTGGAGAACTAGCCACCAGTGTAATAAAAGAAAGAATGTACTGAAGTAAAAGCCAAGCCAGAAAAGGTTTCTTGGCAGTTTGGAAGTATTGGTTCTGCCTAAGATATGGCGTCAAGACCCAAAGCATGAGATAGTGAAATGGTTTGTTATCTCTAAGTGCACAGAGCTTGGAAAATAGCACCTACTCACTAAACAAGTACCAATACTGGTAGAGTGCGTAACAATTTAAAGGAATACTTCATCCAAAAATGAAAATATGCAGAAAATGTATTTATCCTCTGGCCATGCAAGATGTAGATGAATTTGTTTCATTAAAGAAACAGATTTGGAGAAAATTTATCATTACATCACTTGCTCACCACTGGATCCTCTGCAGTGAATGGGTGCCGTCAGAATGAGAGTTCAAACAGCTGATAAAAACATAATAATTCACAACACAACTCCAGTCGCTCAGTTAAAATCTTGTGAAGAAAAGTCACGTGTTTGTAAGAAACAAATTGATCATTAAATTGTTTTAACTGTAAACCATTGCTTCTGGTCAAAATATCCATAGTCCATAATCCATAATAATGCTTCCTCAAGTGAAACAGTCCATCCCCTGTTGTCCTCTCACATCAAAATCCACCAACATATTTGTTTAATAACTCTTTTGGACTGATTTTGCTTGTAAATGGTGTTTGATCTAAATTCTTTATACTTTTTTTTTAGGGAAGAAAGCAATATGATGGCTTGAGGACTTGTATTTTAGTGGGAAGCCATGGTTTAAGGTTAAAACAAATGAACGATAGATTTGTTACTAACAAATGTGCAGCTTTTTACAAAATGTTAATTGACGGACTGGGATTGTGTGGATTATTGTATTGTTTTTATCAGCTGTTTGGACTCATTCTGACGGCACCCATTCACTGCAGAGGATCCATTGGTGAGCAAGTGATAATTTCTCCAAGTAGGTTTTTCTGATTAAGAAATCAATTCATCTACATCTTGAATGGCCTAAGGGTCAGGACATTTTCATTTTTGGGTGAACTATTTCTTTAACCAAGAGTGGAATGACCCCAGAAGTGGTCACTTTTTAGAGGTGATCTGCAATGGTGAACTATTGTACAGACTTAAACACAGAAACAACATGAAAATCAGTGCTCCAAATAAAAATTAAATTCAACCATCTTACCCTGTTTTCACATCCCCAGACCTGCCAACCTTTGAATTTTCTTTTGAGTAGGGGGGTATATATATATATATATGATATATCCTCATATTTTGTGAGGAACTGCTGTGAGGCATGGACTCTTTTTGGTTTCTTTTTAGGTCTGCTGCTCTCTCTCTCTGTTTTTTTTAGCTGCAAGTCATGAACACACACACACACTTTTCTGTCACCGAGCACATAACTTTACACTACTTTGCCATCTTAAATGCCAGGTGAATAGGCAAACTAGCTTGAAAATTATGTAGTGTTAGGATAGCGTTATTCATGTTAGATATTTCCCAAAGGTCTGCATTCAGCCACATATAGTGAAGTGACATTCAGCCAAGTATGGTGACCCATACTCGGAATTCGTGCTCTGCATTTAACCCATCCAACGTGCACACACACAGCAGTGAACACACACACACCGTGAACACACACCCGTAGCAGTGGGCAGCCATTTTATGCTGCGGCGCCCAGGGAGCAGTTGGGGGTTCGGTGCCTTGCTCAAGGGCACCTCAGTCGTGGTATTGAGGGTGGAGAGAGCGCTGGACATTCACTCCCCCCACCTACAATTCCTGCCGGCCGGAGACTCGAACCCGCAACCTTTGGATTACAAGTCCAGCTCTCTAACCATTACTCTCTAACCATTAGGCCACGACTTCCCCTGTGAAACATATGACAGCTGCATGATTCTGGATAAATTGAGAATCACGATTTTTTTTGTCTCAAACAGAGATCGCGATTCTCCCACGAAACAAAATAATGTGTGACAAACTATTATTGCTGCAGTCTATTTAAAAGTGTTTAATTTAAACGAATTATTAAACATTTAAATTAATATGTATTTATAATATATTTAGTTCATATTAAAATTATGAAAAAGTGGTGTGAATGAATGATTTAATGTCTCACTCAAATACGTCACTTGTTTCTTTACTGGATGAATCAGCCTTTTTAAACGAGTCTCTTGATTCAATCACAAATACATTTTTGAAGTCACTTCTCTGCACCTAGTGGCGAAACAATGCAATCGACACAAACGTTATTTGAAGCGCCAGTTAACTTTCAAAAGGTCTATTTTGATCGCTACCATAAACAGCAGTGTTTATATCTGAACTATTAACTTATGAATGACTGTAATACAGAAATAATACTGTGTAGTTGAAAAGGCTGTTTGTGAAGCTGTTACCCAAACACGGTAACTCTCTGCTCTGTCAGCAGCTGAACACAGATGTGAATGTTCCGGTAAGACTTTTTTAAAGGTTTATTAGACACGGGCGAAGCTCTAGTGCAAATATATCAGTATTTATCCAAGTACGTGCACTTTTTTGGACTAAAAGCCCTAATATTAGGACGCTGTTCAGTGAGTGCAGCTATATGAACACAAATAAACCGCAGCAGATCTGACTGAATATGAATGTGTCTAGAATATCAATGCGATCACGTCGAGTCCAGAAGATAAAGTTAACTCAGCTCAATATTTTAACTTTCCACATCCACCCCAACCCGTTTACCTTAGTTGTAAGTATACCGTGTGTACTGTCCTCTTTTAAGAAATCAGACGGCGGGAGTAAAATAAAAGGTACGAGACCGAGCAGGATTTTGTTTTGCTGTCTATTTCAAGCGGCAACCTCCTGCTCCCTCTAGTGAAACCAACACGGAAGTGATTAAAACTGCAATTCATCGACTAGCCGCTGGAGGCTGGCTCCAAAAGGGAGTCAATCACATTGACTCTCCATGTTAAAATGCCCAACTTTACAGTAGAAAAAAACATGTTTACAGCCTGGTACAAAAATTTATTTTGGTCTATATAGCTAATTTTGCCCTTCGTGACAACTGTGAGGGGGGTGAATTTTTTTATAACTCATCCATTTAAATTATATTAAGCCTTAAACTTCTGCATAATTAAGGGCGTGGCCACTTGAGTGACAGGTTGATTGACGTTGCTGTCTCTATCTGCTGTCTGTTAGCCGTCACGTTACCTCAGTTATTTGAAGTTTTGTTGTGTAGTTTCAGGTTAATTTACCTTGAGTAAGCTGGAAAGCTCTGGAAAAGTTCAAAAATCAACCGCCAATACGTCGACGAGGTAGGCGGGCGTGGTTTCAGCAACCAGGCACCTCAGTTCCGCCCACGTCCCGCCTCATTGCCCATTTTGGATCATCCGGGAGTGACGCGCGGTGACGCGTTGCCAAGATGGCGGCGGTCGGCTCCGCCCACTTTAGGCTTCAAAAACGCTCTTCAGAAACCTACGAGTGACGTCACGGACACTACGTCCATTTTTTTTTTACAGTCTATGGTCTATTTGTAGTCTATTTTTAATGGCATTTGTCAATCATCCCACTTGCTAGATGGGGAATGAACTCAGCGCTTCTGATTGGTCGAAGTGCTCTTTCATTGCTGTTGCTTGATTGGTTTGTGCTGCACAAAGGCGTCACCAGGTTTTTGCGTAGTTTAAAGTGACCAATCATACTTGTGTACTTTGAGGTCAAAATGCGTGCCCACTACGCAAAATGGTTACAGGTTGGCAGGTCTGCATCTCAGACATTTCAAGTGTATTCCACCCATTTAAATGTGTTCTTTATACAGACAGACACACGTCGTGACGTCTTAACCTCTAATAAACATTTATCATTGATGCAACTTTTTCCATTAAACCTTGTTTGCTTATTATATACTTATTATCAGCAATGCAAATGTTGTAGGATGGATATAAAGAAAAAATCTTAATAATTAAAAAAAAGTGCAAAAATCAACAAATAAATTTAACACAACTTTGAAGCCATACCTTAACACTGTTGCGATGAAAAAACAAATAAGTGCACATTTAATCATGTAAACTTATAAACAAAGCAGCAAAATGGAGCATTATCACAAACATGTTGAGAAAATGTGTGAAAAAGCAACAACCTGTAGGGGACAGTCTGTCTCTTTGCACTCGAATTTCACGATCTGAAGACGTGCACGGCTCGAACCACGTACTGCCGGCAGATGGGACACTCGTTCATGCGTTTCCCACACTTGCTGCATGTGACCATGTGGCCGCACTCCAGCAGAACGCAATCAATGGGGGAGTCCATGCAGATCTTGCACAGGTTCTCCTCCTGGCCACTGGGCTCAGCAGGATCATCTGGAAGAGTGGTGAGATTCAATTATCAGACTCAAATTCAAGAATTGTCTTACTTTAAAATAGTTTTTATATAGCATTTTGGGGCTAATCGCCATGGCATTTATAAAACATACCTGCTTCTGTTGTTGTATTTGAAACTGAAAGTAAAAGAAAGTGCAAAAATGTCAATTACAGTAAAACTTATACACTATGATGATTAAAGTTACAATACCATTCAAAAGGTTGGGATCGGTAAGAATTTTTATTATTTTAAGGTTTCTTATGCTCACAAAGGCTGCGCTTATTTTCATCAAAAATACAATTCAATATTTTTACAAATTAAAACAACAGTTTTCTATTTACTTTTTACTTTAAATGTAATTTATTCCTGTCATGGCAAATGGCATTTTCAGCAGCCATTATTCCAGTCTTCAGTGTCATGCCATGATCTATTTTATGATACATTTTTAAACAGAAAGTTTAAAAGAAGATAATTTATTTTGAATTGTAATCTTGTAGCATTATACACTACCAGTAATATTATGCCAGTAAGACAGTAAGATTTTTAAGGTTTTTTAAAGAATTCTCTTCTGCTCACCAAGCCTGCATTTGTTTATCTAAAATACAGCAAAAGCAGTAATATTGTGAAATATTTTTACTATTTAAAATAACTTCAATCTATTTGAATATATTTTAAAATGTGATTTATTAATGTGATCAAAGCTAAATTTTCTCCATCATTACTCCAGTCTTCAGTGTCACATGATCCTTCAGTAATCATTCTAATATGCTGATTTGCAGAAAGACATTCATAATGTTACAAAATATTTCTATTTCAGATAAATGCTGTTCTTCTGAACTTTCTATGCATCTAAGAAACCTTAAAAAATTGGGGGTGGTGATGGCGCAGTGGATAAGACACATGCCTTTGGTGTGAGAGACCTGGGTTCGAATCCACTGTGAGACACCAATGTGTCCCTGAGCAAGACACTTAACCCCTAGTTGCTTCAGAGGCGTGCGACCTCTGACATATATAGCAATTGTAAGTCGCTTTGGATAAAAGCGTCAGCTAAAAGAATAAATGTAAATTCTACTCAATTGTTTAAAACATAATAATAATAAATGTTTTTTGAGCGGAAAATCTGAATGTTAGAATGATTTCTAAAGGATCATGTGACTGGAGTAATGATGCTAAAATTCAGATTTAAAATCACAGGAATAAATTACATTTGAAAATATTTTCAAATAGAAAGCAGTTATTTTAAATAGTAAAAATATTTCACAATATTACTGCTTTTGCTGTATTTTGGATCAAATGAATGCAGGCTTGGTGAGCAGAAGAGGATTCTTTAAAAAAAAACCATAAAATATCTTATTGTCCAAAAACTTTTGACTGGTAGTGTAAATGTCTTTACTATCAATTTTGATCAAATGCTGAATAGAATAATTAATTATTAGTAAAAGTATTAAGCATCAATAATAATAAAAAAATCTCACTGAACTTAGTAGTGTATATAAGATAATATTTTTTGAACATTTATTGCAATCTGATGCTGTCATTTTAGCTGTCCATTTAAATACTTTGTTTTTTGTAAGAATATTTCTACTTGTTTGAAAAACAAAACACCTCACATGCTAAATAATAACCAACAATATTTTCGTAAAATAATCAAAACTGCAATTTTTACGTTACTAGTGCAAATCTTTAAGCGCTAGGCAACACTACCACTATTATGGTTTCACAGTGTTCATGCAGAAAGACGTACCAAGGTTGTGAAGGTCTTTCTGATCATTAAAGAGGTGGGTGACCTTCTCCATTAGTTCCCATTTCTCACAGCAGCCCTGGTAGTTCACAAAGTTACGTCCCAGAATCTCCTTCAGCTGCCGCACGCTGAGGCCTTCGATGTCCTCCACCCTGCTCAGGTCAGACAGAGAGGCTCTTCTGCTGTTCACCAGCGTCTCCTCACTGTCTGTGGACTAAGTGAAGCACAGATAAAACACAATTATATCTGGACAGGAGGCTTCTATTATATACAAAAACACAGCATGTTTTATCCATACCTCTTCATCATCATCCTCATCATCTTCTTCACCCTCTTCATCTTCTCCATCTCTATCTCCATCTTCTTCTTCCTCCTCCTCTTCACCCTCTTCATCCTCGTCCTCATCATCCTCCTCCTCCGTGAGGGCTTCAGATTCTGCGAGAGGATGGGAAGGCAGAGGAGACGCAGAGGCGCTGCCGCTACTCCTGGGAGTTTGTTGAGCAAGCACCAGCTCCACCAGCTCCTCCTTCTCTCTGCACATCTGCGTGGGGGTTTCGTGCAGGTGGAGATAGTCACGGAGGTCCTTCACCTTCAGCCTCATCAACTCTGCCCGTTCAAAGAGGGTGCAGTGGAGCCGCTGACAGGTGTGGCACATCTGCGGCCGGAGGTCCATCTGCACCAAGCAGCGGCTGCAGAAGTTGTTTTTGCAGTCCACGCAGACATGCTATGAAATGGACTGAAATCAGCAAAAACGCTCAAATCCAATTAGAAGAATTTATCTGTCATTAATTACTTACCCACATGTCGTTCCAAACCCGTAAGATCTTCGTTCATCTTCGGAACACAATTTAAGATATTTTTGATTAAATCTGAGAGCTTTCTGACCCTCCGTAGACAGCAACGCAACTGAAATGTTCCTAGTCCCAGAAACGCAGCAAGGCCATTGGTAAAACTGTCCATGTGACATCAGTGGCTCAACTTCAATTTTGCAAAGCTACGAGAATACTTTTTGTGCCCAAAGAAAACAAAAATAACATAATTTATTCAACAATTCTTCTTCCCGAGTTACCATCTTCCTTAATCAGCGCTGTTTACGTTCAGGAGGAAATGTGTGCATGCTGAATGTAAACAACGCTGATTACATTGATTACATTCTGGGGTAGCGACACATGCGTCGTGGACCGTGGTACGCTCCAAAATGGCGGAAGACAGTAACTTGGGGAGGAGAATTGTTGAATAAATGATGTTATTTTTGTTTTCTTACTCGTAGCTTCGCAAAATTGAAATTGAAACACTGATGTCACATGGACTGTTTTACCGATGTCTATGCTACGTTTCTGGGACTGGGAACATTGCAGTCGTGTTGCTGTCTATGCAGGGTCAGAGAGCTCTCAGATTTAATCAAAAATATCGTAATTTAGGTTCCGAAAATGAACAAAGGTGGAACAACATGAGGGTGAGTAACTAATGACAGAATTTTCATTTTGGGGTGAACTATCCCTTTAACAGCAGAATTGGAGTAGATGTAACCTGATTTACAGTTCTTACGGTGTCAAACTGGCCTCCGCAGGCCTTGCACAAGTGTTCGGGTGGTGCTGGAAGGGGGCTGGGGCCCGAGTTTGCGTAGGCCTGGTGCCATGAGCTGCCGTTTTCTTCCACGGTGGCGGTGATGTCCACACAGAGCAAGCTATAACATAAGGTCTGCACAACCCATCCTGCTCATACAATAAAGTATTAGTTATTCTAAGATTAGATTATTTATTCTGTGAGTCAATATTCCCCAAAAGCAAGCAAAACTCTATCATTCTATGATGAGGGATTTGAAGAAGTGACCCAATTAAATTAAGTTTTATATAAGAAACACTTCAATACTGATAAGCCAGCCTAACTTATAAAATAACTGCAGATCAAATCACACAAATATAAATTACAGGCAGTGTTAAAATTTCTGGTTCATATTATAGTCAATCTAATATTTTTTTCCAGAAAGTCTATAACATTTGTGACACTCTTTTTTAGCATTTTAATAGGGTTATATTAATTCTGTCTTATTACATAATGTATTAATATTTTGCTTTTATTTTTATATCTTCAGTTTGTAAATGTTAAATTCTAAGTAATTTTGGTATCTTCTGCCATTTTTATTTACTTGCTATCTATCTATCTATCTATCTATCTATCTATCTATCTATCTATCTATCTATCTATCTATCTATCTATCTATCTATCTATCTATCATACATTTATTTTAATTCTGTTTTATTTTTTTATTTGAGTTTTTCATCTATTTTTCATCTAATATATATATATATTTTTTTTCAACTTTATTTCAATTAACCAAAATAAATTTTTCATTGTTGTTTAATTAAAAAAAAAAACATTACTGTTATTAACAGAGTTGATATTTGAAAACAAAACAAGTGTTTTAGATGGTACGTGGGCCTGTTAGAATAATTTACCATAATCAAGGATGATCAAAATAAAGTAAAAATGACAGTTCACTTTGGCCCTGCGGGTTTTCCAAAGAAGTAAGTTAACGGTAAGGTGCAGTAGTACTGCGATTGCTCTATTGGGCATTATTGTGATCCAGTAAGACATTTACATGTATGCATGAACCCAGAGAGCTGCCTACCAAGATTGCTTTGCTATGACGGACGCTTATGATGTCCAAAAATGCTGTCCAGATAGGCAGAACACTGGGTTTTGAGACACAGCCATAGACTGTCTCTTGCAGAATATAATTAAGGTAACTGAATGCATATGAGATCTTACCCAAAATATCCGTTGCAACGTCCTATTACAGCCATAAAATATGTGTTTAATCGGGAACGCATAAACGATAAAATACTAAATGAACGAAAACGTTCTGTACAGAAATATAATTGAATCGCTCTGCAGTTCCCTTGACTAAAGCAAAGAAGAATGACGTCAGAACGTCTAATCACGCGAGAAAAACCGGCGCCTGCCTAAACTAGGGTTTCTTCCAGTGTTGCCATGTCCGCTTATTTTGATTAATTTTCATAAAAAAAACCTTCTCTAAACCTGTTTTAAATAACATGAGCATAACATTTCAATTTAAATTTTAAAATTGGTATTAATGCACTTTACCTCATTGTAAAGTGTCAGTGGGTACTGTAAACACACCACAAGAAATCTAAGCAGCATACACTGGAAGAGAATTAATATGTACTTGTGTGTGTACACACATATTGTGTTTCCATGTTTTATGAGGACATTCCATAGGCGTAATGGTTTTATACTGTACAGACTGTATTTTCTATCGCCCTACACCTAAACCTACCCCTCATAGGAAACTTTCTGCATTTTTAGATTTTCACAAAATTTAATTCTGTATGATTTATAGCTTGTTTCCTCATGGAGACCTAAAAATTTCCTATTACTATCCTTGTGGGTACATTTGGTCAGACATCTATCTATCTATCTATCTATCTATCTATCTATCTATCTATCTATCTATCTATCTATCTATCTATCTATCTATCTATCTATCTATCTATCTATCTATCTATCTATCTATCTATCTATCTATCTATCTATCTATCCATCCATCCATCCATCTCATCTATCCATCTATCCATTAATCTATCAGTCTATCTATCAGTCTATCTATCTATCTATCTATCTATCTATCTATCTATCTATCTATCTATCTATCTATCTATCTATCTATCTATCTATCTATCTATCTATCTATCTATCTACGGATAGAAATTAAATATAGATGGATGGATGGATAGATGAATGGATAGATAGATATACACTCACCTAAAGGATTATTAGGAACACCATACTAATACTGTGTTTGACCCCCTTTCGCCTTCAGAACTGCCTTAATTCTACGTGGCATTGATTCAACAAGGTGCTGAAAGCATTCTTTAGAAATGTTGGCCCATATTGATAGGATAGCATCTTGCAGTTGATGGAGATTTGTGGGATGCACATCCAGGGCACGAAGCTCCCGTTCCACCACATCCCAAAGATGCTCTATTGGGTTGAGATCTGGTGACTGTGGGGGCCATTTTAGTTCAGTGAACTCATTGTCATGTTCAAGAAACCAATTTGAAATGATTCGAGCTTTGTGACATGGTGCATTATCCTGCTGGAAGTAGCCATCAGAGGATGGGTACATGGTGGTCATAAAGGGATGGACATGGTCAGAAACAATGCTCAGGTAGGCCGTGGCATTTAAACGATGCCCAATTGGCACTAAGGGGCCTAAAGTGTGCCAAGAAAACATCCCCCACACCATTACACCACCACCACCAGCCTGCACAGTGGTAACATGATGGATCCATGTTCTCATTCTGTTTACGCCAAATTCTGACTCTACCGTCTGAATGTCTCAACAGAAATCGAGACTCATCAGACCAGGCAACATTTTTCCAGTCTTCAACCGTCCAATTTTGGTGAGCTCGTGCAAATTGTAGCCTCTTTTTCCTATTTGTAGTGGAGATGAGTGCTACCCGGTGGGGTCTTCTGCTGTTGTAGCCCATCCGCCTCAAGGTTGTGCGTGTTGTGGCTTCACAAATGCTTTGCTGCATACCTCGGTTGTAACGAGCGGTTATTTCAGTCAAAGTTGCTCTTCTATCAGCTTGAATCAGTCGGCCCATTCTCCTCTGACCTCTAGCATCAACAAGGCATTTTCGCCCACAGGACTGCCGCATACTGGATGTTTTTCCCTTTTCACACCATTCTTTGTAAACACCTAGAAATGGTTGCGCATGAAAATCCCAGTAACTGAGCAGATTGTGAAATACTCAGACCGGCCCGTCTGGCACCAACAACCATGCCACGCTCAAAATTGCTTAAATCACCTTTCTTTCCCATTCTGACATTCAGTTTGGAGTTCAGGAGATTGTCTTGACCAGGACCACACCCCTAAATGCATTGAAGCAACTGCCATGTGATTGGTTGATTAGATAAGTGCATTAATGAACCAAAAACAACTGATAACAGCTCTCAGTGATATGTGTCGGGTCCCCGCTATATTAGCCACAACATTCACAAATGTTTACAGAACAAGCGGGAACCCAGTGTGCCTGTAGCCTCCTCTATTTCTGTTTTATCACGCGATAGAAAGTCTAAGGCCTTCTCAAGCCGTACGGCTGACCCATCTAACCTGCGGCCTATAATGCATCAATCTAAGATTGCTGTAGAGACAAAATGTAAATCCATCAAGTTAGCATTTTTAAACATTCGCTCACTTAAAAATAAATCATTTCTGATCAACGATTTAATAACCACAAACAACCTGGATTTTATGTTTTTAAATGAAACATGGCTTGAAGACAGCTGCAGTTCAACAGTCCTCACTGAAACAGCCCCTCCTAACTTTAATTTTATAAGTGTCTGCAGGACTGTTAGGAGAGGTGGAGGTGTAGCTGCTCTGTTTAAAGATGTTTATCAGTGCAAGCAAATGTCATTTGGTCAGTATTCATCTTTTGAACACCTAGGTATTGTGCTGAAAGGTGCTCCACGCACCCTGTTTATCATTATTTACAGGCCTCCAAAATATTCTCCAGCCTTTGTTGATGATTTCACTGAACTGTTATCAATGATTTCCTCAGAGTTTGACTGTTTTGCTATTGCAGGGGATTTTAATATTCACATAGATAATGCAGAAATCAAAACTACAAAAGAAATTATAACTGTTTTAAACACTTTTGACCTGAGTCAGCATGTGCACGGACCCACACACAATCGTGGACACACTCTAGATTTACTCATCAGTAGAGGTCTAAACATCTCATCCATTGTAATCAAGGATGTAGCACTATCTGATCACTTCTGTATTTTCTTTGATATATTGATCTCAGTCACCACTGAATCTAGATCTGTCTCTATCAGAAAGAGATGCATTACCGAGAACACTGGTGCGCTATTTATGGAGGCAATATCATTAACACCAAGCATTTCTGCAGACTCTGTTGATCTTCTCCTGGAGTCATTTAACTCAAAAGTTAAGAATGTTATTGATGATATTGCCCCGATAAAGGTCAGCAAGAAGACGGGGAAACAAAAATCAATTTGGAGAAAATCAACAGCAGTTCAGAGCATGAAAAGACAATGCAGAAAAGCTGAGCGAATGTGGCGGAAGACGAAACTCGAAATTCACTATAGCATCTATAAAGACAGCCTTCATGCTTTCAATGTGGAACTAGCCACAGCTAGACAGACTTTCTTTTCAAACCTTATAAACAGTAACTTAAACAACACCCGCACTCTTTTTGCGACTGTTGAGAGACTGACAAACCCCCCAAGTCAGATTCCCAGTGAAATGCTCTCCGACAGCAAATGCAATGAGTTTGCTTCCTTCTTTTCTGAGAAGATCAATAATATCAGAAAGGAGATTGGCACATCCTCAAGTTATGCAGAGGTCACACAGATTCGACCGCAATTTAAAAAAGAAGTGACTATGTGTGTTTTTAAAGAAATTGACAACAAAATTTTGGAAGAAATAGTACAGCACCTTAAATCTTCAACCTGCTATCTTGACACACTTCCCACATCCTTTTTCAAAAATGTGCTTAACTGTTTAGAAGCTGATCTCTTAGAAGTGGTGAACGCCTCACTTCTTTCTGGGACTTTTCCAAACTCCCTTAAAACTGCAGTTGTTAAGCCCCTTCTGAAGAAGCGCAATCTTGATAACACCATGTTGAGCAACTATAGACCCATATCAAATCTTCCTTTCATAGGTAAGATTATTGAAAAGGTAGTTTCTAATCAGCTGAACAACTACTTAAAGTCAAATGGATACCTGGACAATTTTCAATCTGGTTTCCAAGCACATCACAGCACAGAGACAGCACTCATTAAGATAATAAATGATATTCGCGTCAATTCTGATTCTGGCAAAATATCAGTGCTGGTACTACTAGATCTTAGTGCTGCGTTTGACACTGTCGATCATAACATACTTCTAGAGAGACTGGAAAACTGGGTCGGGCTTTCTGGGATGGCACTCAAATGGTTCAGATCATACTTAGAAGGGAGAGGTTATTATGTGAGTATAGGAGAGCATAAGTCTAAGTGGACGGCCATGACATGTGGAGTCCCACAAGGCTCAATTCTTGCACCGCTCTTGTTTAGCCTGTATATGCTCCCACTAAGTCAGATAATGAGGAAGAACCAAATTGCCTATCACAGCTATGCTGATGATACCCAGATTTACCTAGCCTTATCTCCAAATGACTACAGCCCCATTGACTCCCTCTGCCAATGCATTGATGAAATTAACAGTTGGATGTGCCAGAACTTTCTTCAGTTAAACAAGGAGAAAACTGAAATCATTGCATTTGGAAACAAAGATGAAGTTCTCAAGGTGAATGCATACCTTGACTCTAGGGGTCAAACAACTAAAAATCAAGTCAGAAATCTTGGGGTGATTCTGGAGACAGACCTTAGTTTCAGTAGTCATGTCAAAGCAGTAACTAAATCAGCATACTATCATCTCAAAAATATTGCAAGAATTAGATGTTTTGTTTCCAATCAAGACTTGGAGAAACTTGTTCATGCCTTTATCACCAGCAGGGTGGATTACTGTAATGGTCTCCTCACCGGCCTTCCCAAGAAGACCATTAGACAACTGCAGCTCATCCAGAACGCTGCTGCCAGGATTCTGACTAGAACCAGAAAATCTGAGCATATCACACCAGTCCTCAAGTCCTTACACTGGCTTCCAGTTACATTTAGGATTGATTTTAAAGTACTTTTACTCGTTTATAAGTCACTCAATGGCCTAGGACCTAAATATATTGCTGATATGCTCACTGAATATAAACCGAACAGACCACTCAGATCATTAGGATCGAGTCAGTTAGAAATACCAAGGGTTCACACAAAACAAGGGGAGTCTGCTTTTAGCTATTATGCGGCCCGCAGTTGGAACCAGCTTCCAGAAGAGATCAGATGTGCTAAAACATTAGCCACATTTAAATCAAGACTCAAAACTCATCTGTTTAACTGTGCATTTGTTGAATGAGCACTGTGCTATATGTCCGAACTGACTGCAATAATTTTTATGTACAATCATTTTCTTTAAATTTATTTTAAATCATTTTCTATATAATTTTAAAATTCCTTGTTTTTATTATTTTTATTTCCATGTTTTTATTGATTTTAATGTCTATTTCACTTTCTTTTATGTAAAGCACTTTGAATTACCACTGTGTATGAAATGTGCTTTATAAATAAACTTGCCTTGCCTTGCCTAATGAGAAATTTAAAAGGTGTTCTTAATAATCCTTTAGGTGAATGTAGCCTATTAATAAATCACATGAAGAATCCTAATCTTATATATATATCTGCAAATCCCATCAAGGACAATGTAATTTACTTGCATTTACACACATAGGCCTAGATTAAAGGATTCATGAATAATTTGAAGGAGCCATACAACATACTGTACAGTGCACAGTCATACAGCAAAACTACTAGGAAAAATTATCCTTTCTGCACCAGAAGAGTGCGCTGTTTACCTAACTCTGGTTAGCACTTCCATTAATCCAGAGCTGTTCAGTGTCCAAAAACCACTAGATTAATCTAGAGAGGTCAGTGGATCATAGGTGAAGCCCTCAGCAGTGATGACCCTTCGGCAGGGCTGCTGATTCGGGTTAACTCGTTAATCAGGTTACCCTGCAAAATCCTGTTTGAGGCGGCTGTTGGGTGTAATGTGGATTGTGCTCGACACGTTTATAAGACTAACGTTACGTGGTTAAGAGGAAAGAGCAGGCATTAGCAACCATTGAGGACTGGCTATACCATTTAATTTCTCTTTTGATCTGAAACCAAGTATTGCTAAGGCTAACGTTCAATATTAATAACAAGTATGTCAGGTAAATGATTATTTTTATTTTTGCGCATTCTATGCATAAAATAAACAATTAGCCTTTAATGTTATTGTAGAGGTTCTTATGATGTTAAAGCTGCATTAAGCATTTTATTTGTTTTATAGCAATCGACTTGGACCTATTTATAAGATTAATTTATTCGCCAAGGAAAAAAAGTCCAGATAATGAGAAACATATTCTGCTGGACATAGCAGCTCCCATGAGGTGACCTCCATGTAAAATAAATCTGCTTTTATTACACTACTTATGTCTGGAGCCTTCATCTCTTTGGAGTGTACAAGATTTTCTTTTTTGTGTGTGTGTGTGTGTGTGTGTGTAAAACACTATGCAGATGCACCTTTAACCATCGACTCTACCGTGCGACTCCACCGGGCAGGGACACCGGCAAGGGATAGAAGTATCGCTTTTTATTTAATTTTTTCATTTATATGTTTATTATTGAAATGTTGTTATATGCATGTGTCAATTTTATTTAATTTCTTTATTTTCTTAAATATGTGGGTAGATAGTATTTGTAACTTTTTAGTTTTAGTTACTTTTTCTTATTTGTAAGTCGCTTTGGACAAAAGCGTCTGCTAAATGACAAAAGTAAAGTAAAAGTAAAGTAAATGATCGACCCAATAACTCGTTATGGCGTGAACGCCATCATTTCTGTCTCTGTCATTCATTGCCTCTTACAGTCATTTCTATTTAGACAATGAATTCATTTGAAAATTCATGAAGACAACATAATGAATTTAAGAAGTGAGTTTTATTAATCACAAACAAACTGTTCAAGAATTCACACAGGATTTGTACCGGTCCCAAACCAATGGGACATTACATGAATTCAGTGAATGAAATATGTTCCAGCTGTCTCCAAAACAACCACAAACTCCACAGAAACTAAAATGAGTGAAAAACATTTGAACTCAGCTTCCAAAAAAATCTTGCTTAAGAGTTACAAACAAAAGAGAACTGAGAGCAGAATAATACTGGAATTGGAGAAAATACTCTTTTGGCAGTCAGTATTTGGTACAGCTCTCCCTGCTTATTTTTTTTATTATTTCTTTCAAACTACAACATTTTTAATTTTCTGTTCCCCTAACAGTACTCTAGTGACATAGTGCAGGGATATTTGGCTGTGTGTGACCCATAATGTAGGCTACCTCGCTTTCTAACTTACTATATAAATCAATCATATATCTCATGTCTAGTGAAACTATGAATTTCCAATTCCATCTGCTGAATTAACACTAGTGCTCTGTCCTCCTGAAACATTTCATTCTACATTTAGGCACTAATACATAATAGAATATCTACGTCAATGAAAAAAAAAAAAATCCCAAATCAATGCACAACAACAGGTCTATTTACAAAAAAATATATAATATTAGATATGTGTGACCAAAACGGTGAGCACAGAACATTATCATTCCTCTCAAACACCTGTTATTTTCTCAATATTGACCTGGTTTAAGAGAGTGTGAATTAGAAAAATTGTTCTGCATATTCCAATTAACTGCTACAGCATTTAACGATTGAAAACTGCATTATTGTCACCGTCTACAGAGGAAGGCACTTAAGAGGAATGATTTATGATTCTCTTCAGAAGTTAACTTCAGAAGTTTTCTGAGAACATGGTAGAATAAAAGATGGTTTTACTCATTTAGCATTTAGTTTCAGCGCATTGTACTCTTTAAAGTCTTCAAAAGTATGTGTGAATAGTCCAAATTTACCCATAATCATTGCAATGGAAGACAATTTAAGTTTACATGGTTCCATGTTGTTGTTTATTTTTATTTTATGTATTTAATAAGGCAGATCCCCTCTCCACCATGAACAATTCGTTTTTCCATGGAAAGAGTGTCATATTTGCCTCATTCAATGTTTGGTTGAACCAGAAACGTCTTATGCACAGTGTATCTCACAGCGGATCTATATACAATCAGTACAGTTAGCCAACAAACAAACCCTGTAATGTTAAAAAGTAACATGGAGAGTGTTTCTCACTCAAATAAGAAAAAGAAAAGATGTAGAGCGAGAGAATGAGAAGAACAAATAATAATAAAAAAAAATAAACAACCTAGACAGTATATTCACTATATACAAGATAAACAGCTAGCATAGAAGGACACTTAAAATCAAGGATACGCAGCACTGTTCTTTCAAAATATTCTCCAGCTTTTTAGCTGGTGTTTTTCTGAAGATACTCACTGTCTAAGACTATCTACAAACATCAACATGGAACGTCCTTTCACTATTAACATGAAATCCCAGCAGTATAGTAAGTAGCCTACATAAGACCTTTGATTGAAGCCGGCGTCGCAATTGAAAGGATTTGAAATCTGAATGGAAAACAAAACATCCACACATCGAGTGGTCTAGTACATTATTTGTTTGTTGAATGACTGAAACAGAGGATGGGACGTTGGTAGAAATGGTTTCTTTCACAACCGACACCCCCCCCCCCCCCCAAAAAAAAATGTACTGGCTTCCAGGTAAGTATTTTACAAATATTTAAAAAAGTAAACCTTTTTTTTCTGTAGGCATTTTAAAATATATTCCATCAAAAATAGTCTGATAAATTTACCTAGTACAAAATAAATTTTTAAAAAATGACAGAAGATTCGAGGAAAACGTTTTCTTGCTGTATATCGGGTTCTAATTTTAGTAAAAAGGGGCTGTAAAAGTTGAATTAAAGAAACAAGTAACATCTAGTGTCTTTAAACAGTGATCAGATATGATTATTTGTCACCTTTGGCAAATACAAATTGTGTTGTTGCAGACGTGCCGTAAAGCGAGGCACATGCAATGGCAGCTCCGGCGTCGATGTCCTCATTTAGAGCTTTGTGTCTGCGAGGTATAATAGCGCCAATAACTTTCAACGTAATTCCACATCTCTTCCATCTCCCATCTTCCTCCTCTCAGATGACAAACGAGGATTTGTGTCGGAAATCCCCCTGGAAGAGAGAAGATTGAGTAAAGGAGGTTTAACTGATTCCCTGTCTTAAACTGCTAGACTTTCCAGGAGAAGCTCTTGGAAGCCTTAATAAAAAATAACATTTGGATTTTCCCATACCTCATCCTCTGTTCTGACATAGTCCACTCCATCTCCTTTCGCTGGAGCTTTGTAACTGAGGAGAAAACATATAAACTGTCAGTTTTACATCTGCAAAACATTTTAAGCCGACAGTCACTACTATGTATTTCCAATATCTGAACAGACTACATGTGATGTTAGGACTGAGCTGGAAACATTCAGGAGCTCCTTGGGTGATGAAATGGAAAAAAGCCATAAAACGGTGAGTCAAAACTGCTCTGGGACCGAGTGTGACTCAGACGGAAGTGGCTGTCAAAGTCGTGTGCTTACTTGTTTCCCGTCTGCTTCTGGCTGGTGAAGTAGCCTCGTTTATAGGCACAGAAGATGCCCACTGTTATACACAGAAGGACTGTCACCACAACCACTACGCCCAGGATGATTCCAGCAATGTTGATGTCATCTACAAAAAAAGGACAAGCGTCAGATCATTGCTTTGCAGGGTGTCTTAATCACATGTGAAAAGGCAATCAAAATACTTACAAACTTCCATCATCTGCGGTCCACATTCGGAGAACCCAGCCTCATTCTTGGCTCTGCAGTAGTATTCTCCAGCGTCCTCCTTCCTGACCGCACTGAATTTCTGAAGATCATAAATTACAGTGGTTTTAAGTTGACAAATCATTTTGCATAATGTTTGGGCTCAGTAAGATTTAAAAAAAATAATATTTTTTATTTAGCAAGGATGCATTAAATTAATTAAAAAAGGACAATGTTATAATATTTTTTCAAATAATAATTGTATTTAATTGTAATTGAAATAATTACATTTCTCTTTAACTTTCTTTTCAAAATGTGCATTTTCAAAATGTTGTGCATTTTTAAATAAATTTAAATAATTGAATTATGGCTAAAATATAACAAGAAAAAACACTGCAAGATATTAACAATGAACTAACAATGTTTCTGTGGACTAAACTTTTTTGGTAACATTTTAGTATAGGGAACAATTTTCACTATTAACTAGTTGCTTAGTAGCATACCTATTAATAACATATTGGCTGTTTATTAGTACTTATAAATATGACCATATACTACATCTCTAATACCAAAACTTAACTACCTTACTAACTATTAAAAATCAGCAAATTCGAAGTTTATTGAGGTAAAAGTCATAGTTAATGGTTTGTTAATAGCGAGAATTGGACCTTAAAAAAAAAAGTGTGGCCACTTTATGAAAATTAATATACTAAATGTTTAAATATTTGGTTTTTTTTTGAACTCTTGCATCAACTAAAATGTTTTTAGTCACCTAAAAATCAGATGCCAAAACTGATGAAAATGAATGAAATATGACGTGATGAAATAATAATTAAATTTAAAGGATCTTTTCATCAAAAAATAGAAACCTAGAAGCATCTTTGTGTATGGGTATATTATAAAAGTAAGTGTAAGTGTTGAACGAGGCTGTTGCAGATCTTAAAAGACAGTAAACTCTTCAGAGGTTGTCTCCTCAGGGAGAAGAGGCTGTACTGCAGCGCAGGTCAGTCTTTAAAAAGTGGTGTGAAGGTTGACGAGGGCACAGAGTACAAATGGCACTCTGGAATGTGCAAATGAGGGCAGCAGATTCCCTTCATGGCTGAGCCCATCGCACATCAACTGGCTCCACAAAAATATCCCTGGGCCTACCCCATCGCCTCCTTTTCCAAACTCACCAGAGTGCCCATCTCTCCGCTCAGGGTGTAGGTGGAGTTGAAGAATTTTGGGCTGCTCTTGGGATCCTCCGGGACTTCCTCCTTGTTGCGGAACCACTGGTACTGGGACTTTGGGAAGCCCTCATCCTCCAAGCAATGCAGCTCTGCAGGTTTTCCTACCGGGACGGACTTGGGTACGGAGCATCTGGGCATGACGGGCTTGACTGCATGGCACACAATAGATCATCTCAGAGAAGAGAAAGCATCCTCACACACATGCACCTTAGTGATTCCAACTGCAAGCATCCTGGCCAAGTGAACATGCTGCTCTTTCCACTTTTAGACCCCTGATTAAACTCAGATGCAGTTTCAGAGGTTTCCTCATATAGCCCTGAACACGCCCTGTAGATTTAGAGCTGCAAGCATCCTCAAATGTGCGCCAAGGGTGGGTGCGTTGGCCAGCCGCTCCGTCTCATGTTACATCATAGCAGTTGGGAAGTACTAACAATGCTAAATCTACAACAAATTCAAAATTCCTCTCAAAAGTATGTATACTAAAGACCCATTACAGCACAAGACAGGGTGAACACTTCATGGACTGAGCATTTCATGGATGTAGAATTATTTGAGTGGAACCCTCACCTCTTACAGTGAGTGATATCAAAATCTCATCAAAGGACTTCTGGTCGTTTGGGGCAGTGACTTCACAGCGGTAATCAGCAGTGTCGGCTCTTGTTGCGTTGAGAATGAATAAGGTCGCAGGTTCTCGAATTTTCGCTCTCTTTTCCAAGTCACCTGGAGAAAATTAATACAAGTGAGAAGATTCATAGCTGTCTGAAACAGTTGGATGAAAAGCTGATAACACTGATACAAAGCGGTGTTTGTAAAATGTGGAACTTATATTACTCCAAAAGTCCAAATCCTTATTAAACTGATAGAATGACAGAAAACACAATAGGTTTCAATTTATTAACACTATCTGAGTAAACGAAACACATGAATACTTTATAATAAGTTTCAATTTGACAACAGTAATAGTTAAACAGTTAAAGCAATAGTTAACTTGAACTAAAAATGAACAATACAATATTAATTAAATTTAAGTTAATGTTAATTTATAATAACTAATCAATAACGTTAGTAATACATAATATAATATATACTACATTATTCACTGTTCATAATTTTCGTTTTGGAAAGTGTCATAGTACACATGCAAATTAACATTAACTTAAAAATAATAAACACTAAAGGTATTGTTCGTCATTGTTCATTCAAGTTAAATACTGCATTAACTGTTAAGACGTTAGTATAAATGTTAACAAACTAAAATGTATTATGCTTAGTTGTACCATATTTTTAATACATTAATCTGGGTTAATGTATAAATATATTATTGTTTTTTCTCATTCAAATTTATGTATAGTACTTTTAATTTATATTTCATTGAAATTTTAGAAAAGGTTTGGGGTAAGTAAGTTTTTTTTGGAGAGAAGTTAATACTTTTATTTAGCATGGAATTATTGAATTAATCAAAAGTGACAGTAAAAACATTTTTAATTTTACAACAAAATCTATTTCAAATAAATGTTCTTTCTTTCTATTCATCAAATAATTCTGAAAAAAATAAATAAATAAATAATTCTAAAAAAAATTATTCTCACTGTTTCCACAAAAATATTAAGCAGCACAACTGTTTCCAACTTTGATAATATTAATATTTCTTAAGCAACAAATCAGCATATTAAAATTACTTCTAAAGGATCACATGACACTGAAGTTTGGAGCAATGATTCTAAGAATTCATCTTTTGCCATCAGAACAATATATTAAAACAGAAAACAGTTGACAAATCGTTGTAGTGTTTTTTTTTTTTAGAAATTAACATTAACCAACATTATTAAAATGCTGCTGAGATTTCCTGTTATTACATGTTAAATATTGCATAAATGTGTTGTATGGCACAGTGTTCAGTAGATTGTTGTATAGCTTACCTGCTATTTCTTTTTCAAAAAAGACATAACTGGGCTCTCCCTTCTTAATCTTCTTCCATTCTATTCTGGGATTAATAGAGGAGATTGACTCTATCATGCAGGACAGCTCGATCGCTGTATGGGGAGAGAAAACGAAAGAGCTCGTGAGCAGCTCCAATGGCCTTTTTAATGTTAGAATCAGCAGCTAACGACTGCTGGAGAACAAATTACTCAGCCTTACATTCAAACTCATTAACCCATGGTTTAGCATTTGTCGTCTTGAGGATGACTGCCAAGGTGCTGATGTAGCCTGCAATGAGAAGACACAAACAAACTTCAGTTTTATGTTGAATTACAGTCTAAACCACATGCGATATTGGTACCAATATATTTCTCAAAAGATTTCTGAAACTCAATTAACAGTCGAGCCCAGCGGCCAAACCCTCTACCCTGACAGCACACATTCTTCGCATCACTGTGAGCTGTGAACGGATATGTTACCAGCCATTTTTAGTTTCACTCTCACAACAAACATCACTGATGTAAAAGCATCCCACCGCAAATAATTGTGTAGACTGATAAGCAGTCTCCGTTCTGTTATGAAAAACAGCTGACTGCTTAAAGTGAAGGCCAGGGGGCTTGCTAAGCTCATGCAGTCGCTAATGAACATGCTAAATCAAAAAGGTCAACTTTGAAGTTCATACTAATTTTAGAAATTTGTGTCTCATCGAGTTTGTCCAACATCAAGAAAATGTTTAAAAGAATTTAAATGAATCTAGTAATGAAGGTTTACAGAGGAAGAAAAACGCTGTTATATATGCATGACATGTAAACCTTATCACTTTCTTTAACCATTTTAAAAGGTTAAAGGTTAACTCCCTATGAAAAGCTGGTTGGTTAAAAGCAATTTTAGCACTACCATGGATAAGCAATTGAACGGCATTCAAGATCAGCAACTGGAATAAGGTAATTTTGTGTCATAATCTTCCATATAAATATCGAAAACATTGTTTTTTATGAAAGAGCATATATTCAGGGCACTGAAATTTTAATGGCCATCTGATTGCTAGGGATAATTTTTATGAATCTTTGATGATTGTATTTTGGGCCAAGGCTCTTGAGAATTCATCCATCTAACACAGAACAAGGCTAGCAATACAACAGAAGTAGTAGCAAATCTGACTGAGAAACCACATCAGTGTGTTGTGGTAAAAATTTGAGAAAGACCGTGAATATGCATTTTATGTACACATTGACATAGGAACAACCAGACTGAGAGAACAAACAGACTCAGAGTGAACAGACTGATGTCATTCTCACAAATCAAAAGTTTACATCACAGAAACAATTCTCAGTTCATTTCAAACCAGACAGAAAAATTAAAAATGACTCAGTTGAACTTAGTAATGGCTCTGGATGATTTACTGAGTAAGTTTGAGGATGCTTCATGAGTCTTTTTGACCATAATCATTAAAAGAATCAATTCATAATAGTCATTTGATTGTGAATCAGGATATTACTCCTGACATTGTGCACACACACCCAAGTAGGATTCAGTGTTATTTTAGTATTATTTATATACTATTAAGGTATTGATTCATATTTTGAATTATATTTTCATTTTAATTTCAGTAATTTTTATATTTTTATTCGTTTTTTATTATTTCTATTTAGCTCACATTTATTTTTATTTCAGTTTTAGTTTGAACCATTTCAGTACTTCAACTTCAAACTTGTTTCAGTTATTTGTCAAGGCAACATTTCAACTTTTCATTTAATTTTTTATACGTTTAAGTTTTTCAGCTAACATTCATATTCTCATTTCAATTACCATAGATTGTTTTAGTTTTAGATAATAACAGCACCGGTTTACTCTGATGAAATCAGCATGTACAAACAAAGTTTTCCTGACTATATTTTGAATAATTGTCACAAATCTTTAGCCGTATTTGTGACCATTGTAGTGACAGACTGGGGCCCTGCATAGACTGAAGAGCTGAAACAATACTGTTTATTGTGTATAAAACAGTATGATATGGATGTCATACTTTAAAATATTGAAAATTGTCTTCACAATTCCCTTTAGTCAGATAGATCAATTAGGCACGACTAAATATTAGTTTTTAATTCAGAACTTATAAGAAGAGATGCAGATAAGTGCAATGATGTAACAGGAAAGGATGCAGGATGTACCCAAAAAAACAAAAGACAATACATACCTCACACACAAACACATCCACAGATGCTATTGCTTACATCCTCTTTTACAACCACATCCAGCCATATGGAGGACACAAAGGCCACTGGCCACTCTAGACGGGCAGGAAGTGGTGATGATGTCTCCCGTCTCCTTTTTCTGCCTGCCACATCCTGTCCTATCATATCATCAAATAGGAGGCTGGTGCTCAGCACTACCAAAACCATAGCTTTGTGTCAGTTACGTTAGCCTCCGTACACCTCACCCGGTGATGTAAGGTCTGTCCTGTCGGGTAAAGTCTCTGTGGTCTGATGCCATTTGAAGAATAATTGAGCCCTCAAACAAGGCAGGTGCTCTATGACCTACATATCCTGACCTCTCTGTTCCTGTTTGGAGAGCACAGCTGGATGAGATGTGACAATCCTAGCCATAACTTGGTTCTCTTCAGTAATCTTAGTGTAATGCCCCGGTAAAATCCTAGGCATTACTGAACTGAATAATATAATAGACAGGGAGAGCTTCCATGACTTAGCCTAATTTCCATATCTACATAATGCATCTGCATGCTTTTAAACTCAATGGATAGTGTTCGTGGCACAATGTTGATAATCACAAAATTTAATTTCCACTTATCCCTCTTTTTTATTTAAAAAAAAAAGGTCTGCCTAAGAGTGAGGTATATTGGAAGTGAATTGGGCTGTAAACACTAAAATACTTATTGTTTCAATAGTATAGCCACAAGACATAAACGATATGCATTTTAACATGATTTGATTGTGAAAAAATGCTTACAAACATGTTATGTGTGAAGTTATATCAAGTTATATTTATTAAAAATAAATAAACAAATACACACACGTTTTGAAATATGTGTCTTATGCTCACCACTGCTGAATTGATGTGATCAATAAATAAATAAATAAATAAAAACAGTATTTTTGTGAAATATTATTACAATTTAAAATAACATTTTTCTGTTTTAATATAATTTATTTCTGCGATGGCAAAGTTTTTACTCCAGTCTTCAGAGTCACATGATCCTTTACAAATCTTTCTAATACACTGATTTTAAAATCTTTTGTAACATTATAAATGTCTTTAGTCACTTTTGATCAATTTAATGCATCCTTGATAAATAGAAATATAAATTTTATTTCCAAAAATCTTACTGAACGATATCATCAATCTTTTGAACAATACTGCTAGTGCTTTTAAATAAAATTATAAGCTTCACATTTCTGCTCTTAAATCATCCACACTTTTTTTTTTTTTTTAAGAAAAGGAAGGACAAGTCTAAATGATTTTGTTTTTTAAAGTAATTAATATCATGCCTGGAATACTTCTTCAAAACCGCACAAATGGACCACTTTGGAATTAAACTGAAAAACTGCACGATGGTGAAAAATGTCAACAAAGGGGTCGCCCCCGTTCGAGGAGGCCATTTTCTAATCCTGGCATCGACATCTAACTCAGCATGACGGTCTATGGAGAAACATTAGACCACAGAGAAATGAGTTATACGGCCAGAATCACGGGGCTGTTTGGACAGCCTCCACAGCGCAGTGCTTAAACCCCACCACACCCTGCATCGTGATCTGCGACCGGCGTGCAGAATCGCCAAAACACATTCTGCTCCGATGCAGTCTGTCAGAGAGCATTCAACACATGCGGTTCACTCAGCAATGCATGAAGTGGATAATATTCCTTGTTATTTTTAAACTGCTGCATTGATTCATTTTGCTGGGGGGAGGAGGGGAGGCTGTTCACTGGCTGAGAAAGAGATGCCCACAGAGCCATTCATTACACATCCTGGGTCTACTTCACTGGGATTTGATTGGATGTTGATCGTATCCAACTGGAATAGATTCTAAAGCTGGAGGAGCGATATTACACGGAGAGCCGAACTCGGGCTCTGCCCCCGCAGCTTTAAAATGATCTGCATGTTTGTAGCCCTGAACAATTCATGATGTGCAAGAGGTCGCAAATCCTCCTCCACTGACACATGGATAACTGAACAGCAATATTCCCAGTGTGACTTCGCTGAGGAGTGTGTTTCTTACACTACACCCTCCGAGACTCTACGCACACTTATGTGGATGCATGGTATAAACTTGAGTGTTGGATTTCTAAACCATTGAGAAATAACAAAGGAGACAACATGTTTTAAATTCACATTTCCTCTCATGGACATTTTGGCATTTGTTTTTGTTTTTTTTGACGCTGACAGGAAGAATTAAAGGTGCCATAGAATGAAAAACTGTCTTTACCTTGGCATATTTAAATAATAACAGTTCTGTACATGGAAATGACATATAGTGAGCCTCAAACACCATAGTTTTCTCATTCATATGTAAATCTCGTGATTAAAAAAGACCACTGAAAAACAGGCGAATCAGAACATAACACCGACTGTGACGCAACAGTCGGGATCACTACGCCCCCAACATTTGCATAAACCCGCCCTTGTTCTAAGCCGGCCGAACCATCAGAAGCTCTGCAGGTATTGTAAATAAACAAGCGCGGACAACAGCGAAAATAACACAATAAATGTTATGTTCCAGGCCGTGCAGGGGGTGTGAAGTGCAGGGATGGGTTGGTGTCTGTATTCAGAAAGGCACAGAAAGCAAATAACGCGAGCCACTAAAGGGACATGGTTAGATCCTTGCTAGCGGTAGCCTGTTACAGTACATAAGATTTCACTCTCAGTAAGGAGAGATGAGGATGATGGCGAATGACTTACAGATCCTGAGCACCACTGACAAGCATCTGATCTTGTGAAATGTGTGGTAAGTACTGTTGCACCATAATGTAAACATAGTTTGTGTGATCGCGTCTCTTGAAAGTGAAACTATAACGCGATCGATGGATCGTTCAAAAGCAGTTTCAATGCCTCGCATATTAATAACGGCTCCCTGATGCCCGTGTTTTATATACAGCATAATTACCCGACGATATAACTGCGAGAGAAAGTATTTAAATATATATTTTCCTCCCTGTGCTTCCTTCTTGCTGATGAGCCGTACTGTGAAACAGCCAATCAGAGCAGAGCTCAACATTGAGCAGCACTGTGAAACAGCCAATCAGAGCAGAGCTCATTATTATTCATGACCCTGCCAAATAAGCCAATAACAGACCGTTTCATTCTAGGGAGAAATCCTAGGGTTGTAAATGGACATGTAAAATCGTTTCTGGAGATTTTTTGCCCTTACCTAAGCCACATACCTTCTGTGTAGATATCAGAGAATAATTTAAAATATTGTATCAATGCATTCTATGGCACCTTTAAGGCTCTGTTCTGAAATCTAATGGGCTACCTATCGCCTACATAGGAACTTAGGAAGCATCTTTTAATGAACTACGTTCGCTGTGCATTTCCCTGAAAATAATTTGTTGGTCAGCCAATTAGATTCAAACATTCAACGGCCCCGTAGTAGAAATAATTATAATTACAGAAACTTTTAAAATTATAAATAAAATTACAGGTCCTTTTCAAAAAATTAGCATATTGTGATAAAGTTCATTATTTTCTGTAATGTACTGATAAACATTAGACTTTCATATATTTTAGATTCATTACAACACAACTGAAGTAGTTCAAGCCTTTTATTGTTTTAATATTGATGATTTTGGCATACAGCTCATGAAAACCCAAAATTCCTATCTCAAAAAATTAGCATATTTCATCCGACCAATAAAAGAAAAGTGTTTTTAATACAAAAAAAGTCAACCTTCAAATAATTATGTTCAGTTATGCACTCAATACTTGGTCGGGAATCCTTTTGCAGAAATGACTGCTTCAATGCGGCGTGGCATGGAGGCAATCAGCCTGTGGCACTGCTGAGGTGTTATGGAGGCCCAGGATGCTTCGATAGCGGCCTTAAGCTCATCCAGAGTGTTGGGTCTTGCGTCTCTCAACTTTCTCTTCACAATATCCCACAGATTCTCTATGGGGTTCAGGTCAGGAGAGTTGGCAGGCCAATTGAGCACAGTAATACCATGGTCAGTAAACCATTTACCAGTGGTTTTGGCACTGTGAGCAGGTGCCAGGTCGTGCTGAAAAATTAAATCTTCATCTCCATAAAGCTTTTCAGCAGATGGAAGCATGAAGTGCTCCAAAATCTCCTGATAGCTAGCTGCATTGACCCTGCCCTTGATAAAACACAGTGGACCAACACCAGCAGCTGACATGGCACCCCAGACCATCACTGACTGTGGGTACTTGACACTGGACTTCAGGCATTTTGGCATTTCCCTCTCCCCAGTCTTCCTCCAGACTCTGGCACCTTGATTTCCGAAATTTGCTTTCATCCGAAAAAAGTCCTTTGGACCACTGAGCAATAGTCCAGTGCTGCTTCTCTGTAGCCCAGGTCAGGCGCTTCTGCCGCTGTTTCTGGTTCAAAAGTGGCTTGACCTGGGGAATGCGGCACCTGTAGCCCATTTCCTGCACACGCCTGTACACGGTGGCTCTGGATGTTTCTACTCCAGACTCAGTCCACTGCTTCCGCAGGTCCCCCAAGGTCTGGAATCGGTCCTTCTCCACAATCTTCCTCAGGGTCCGGTCACCTCTTCTCGTTGTGCTGCGTTTTCTGCCACACTTTTTCCTTCCCACAGACTTCCCACTGAGGTGCCTTGATACAGCACTCTGGGAACAGCCTATTCGTTCAGAAATTTCTTTCTGTGTCTTACCCTCTTGCTTGAGGGTGTCAATGATGGCCTTCTGGACAGCAGTCAGGTCGGCAGTCTTACCCATGATTGCGGTTTTGAGTAATGAACCAGGCTGGGAGTTTTTAAAAGCCTCAGGAATCTTTTGCAGGTGTTTAGAGTTAATTAGTTGATTCAGATGATTAGGTTAATAGCTCGTTTAGAGAACCTTTTCATGATATGCTAATTTTTTGAGATAGGAATTTTGGGTTTTCATGAGCTGTATGCCAAAATCATCAATATTAAAACAATAAAAGGCTTGAACTACTTCAGTTGTGTGTAATGAATCTAAAATATCTGAAAGTCTAATGTTTATCAGTACATTACAGAAAATAATGAACTTTATCACAATATGCTAATTTTTTGAGAAGGACCTGTATATATATAGTTTTTTCCTACTGAGATATATGTATTTATTTATTTATTAATATATATGATTAATTTTAATTAATAATAATAATAATAATAATATGATTCATATTTTAATATAATTAATTGTGATAATAATATATTCATATTAATAATATTATTAATTTAATAATATATATATATAATATTAGGAATTTTTAAAAGTAACCATCTAAAAATTATCCAGTTTATTTTAAATGTGAAATCCCAAAATATGTCATGAATCTGGTCTATGAACTTCCGTTAACTCACCACCAGAGGTCACTCGCTCACCACATGGACTCTTGCACCACACTAACTGTTGCACGCCACCTCAGACTACAATTCCCATCATCCATTGCACTGACGACACACACAGCTGATTGCACTGATCACACACGCTACATAAACCATGGACTTCCTCTTCCTCTTGGCCGAGTATTGTATAGCGTGTATCACTCTCCTAGCGATAGCTACTCTACGGAGCCCACGCAGTTATCATAGTCTTGCCTTACGTGTTTTCTAGTGTTTGGATTCTTGCCTGTTTCTCTTGGATTTACCCCTTTGCCTTGCCATTCAGACTCTGTTTGCACCTCTCTTGGACTATTGCTCGTATACCTGGATTATCTCTCTGCCTTGCCCTGTTGGATACTGTTCGCCGATCGTTGACCCACGCTTGCCCTAGGATTACTCTGTCTTGCCTGTGTTCCTGTTTGCCACTGAATGTAACCACGCTTTTGAATAAAGCTTGCAAATGGATCCACACGTCTCATGTCTCGTTCGCCCCTAATATTTAAACTAATATTAAATCCCTTGCGGTCAATACAAATATGAAAAATAGTTCTGGATTATTAATCTCAAAATAAAAATTATTTTCAAATGAACAAATAATTATCAAATTTGTTAATCAAAGGAAAGGTCACTTTGCTTAATGCAAAAATATTAATGCCCGCTGTATTCCAATATTCTTTAACAATAAATTTACAAGGGGAAAATCCTATGTGAAGATGCATTTCTGTTGAGTTAAGGCTGCTTGTGAAGCCAGTCACCTCAATACTTGACATGGCAGTGTTAAACCCCCTCTACAAATAATCTCCTGAGTAGGACATCCCACCTGCTCTAGGGAAAGTATCTTAGCTGACATCTCAGAACTCATGAAAACAACGGCATCAACAAAAGTGTAGAAGTTTAAGCTTTGAGTCAGTAATGGTGATGTTTTTACAGCTGTGGATGGCTCTTACTCTCCTGACGCTGCCCAAAAGTATTACCTCAACGGTCTACATTTTTATCTCCTTAATTTACACATTTAGGTCTGCTATGGTTTTATTTGCATGGGTGTTACAAGTCAAAGTTTCAAAGACTCTTTTGCATAAGCACATAAGATTAAAGAGAAAATCTTCATATGTAAAGGTCTGAAGTTGAATATTCAGTTGCTTACAGTCTAAAAACTCCCAAGTTGCTGGAGAAATGACAGTAATGACCTTTTGCTCTGCCCTCAGACTCATCAGTTTCATCTAATCTCAAGTGAAGACATCTAATAATGAAAGCTGAGAGGAGAGTACCTCAGGGAGATAGACACAGTCATTACATCAGCTGTACATCTTGTTCATTTCTCTGTAACCCTCATGATGGATCTATCTTTATTTAATCTGGTTTTTATTCAATTGAGAAAAATGATTCTGTTGCGCAACATATTCCCAAAGTGCCATTACTCTAAATGTTGTGAACTGCTAGATTTCTATCATGGAAAAAATGGGTTTGTTTCTTGTTCCACCAAGACTAAAAATAGTAGCGTTCAGCAAAGATAAGGCAATCTCCACAACGAAAATACCTCTAATATTCCTTCAGCTGCTGAGCAAATGTCACTAGGCGTCACTTCAAAGTGCAAGTACAAGCAGGCATTCCTCTTGAACTGCACCTCTGACGAAAACACAACACTAACTTGCTGTGGTCTACAGTAGGAGGAATGTTCATTGTCTTTGTGAAGATGTGCAACCTTTTTAAAATACTTAAAAAAAAAAAATGTATACTTATATTTCTTATAGAGCTTTTACATAAGGAGTGTTCCTGTGATCAAAAACAAGTAGACGAAGAGCAGGGGAACTGAGACACCTTTTTAAAAGTTTGACTATTTTTAACTCGACACAGCGTCTTAGAAACACACCACCCGTGGTGGGACGCTCAAAAAATGGCAAGCAACAGCTTAAGGCATCTGTCAACATATGTGATATATCCCAAAAATAAGCTAAACGAAATATTTAAAAATATTTTTAAAAATGTAAATACTTATTTTTGCAATCTATAGATTATGAATATACTGCAATATATATAATATAAATATGATTTATATAATTGTTTTGAAGTTGTAAATAAAACAAAGATTGGAGTATGTTTTTCATGAAAATACTATTTCAGTTTTTCTACTAAAAATGTCACATTTAGTGTGTTCCACGTAACTTTTTTGAAGCAATGTCTGATTGAAAATTGTTTCTATACCATTTTTCTCAGTGTTGTTCACACACACACACACACACACACACACACACACACACACACACACACACACACACACACGTGTGTATACATATGTATATATGAGTGTATACATATACACACATACATATATATACATATATATATATACACACACACACACATATATGTATATGTATATGTGTGTATATATGTATATATATATATATATATATATATATATATATATATATATATGGCCACTTTATTAGGTACACCTTGCCAGTACCGGGTTGGACCCCCTTTTGTCTTCAGAACTGCCTTAATTCTTCGTGGCATAGATTCAACAAGGTGTTGGAAAAATTCCTCAGAGATTTTGGTCCATATTGACATGATAGCATCATGCAGTTGCTGCAGATTTGTTGGCTGCACATCCATGATGAGAATCTCCCGTTCCACCACATCCCAAATGTGCTCTATTGGATTGAGATCTGGTGACTGTGGAGGCCATTTGAGTAAAGTGAACTCATTGTCATGTTCAAGAAACCAGTCTGAGATGATTTGAGCTTTGTGACATGGTGCATTATCCTGCTGGAAGTAGCCATCAGAAGATGGGTGCACTGTAGTCATAAAGGGATGGACATGGTTAGCAACAATACTCAGGTAGTCTGTGGCATTTAAACTATGCTCAATTGGTACTAAGGGGCCCAAAGTGTGCCAAGAAAATATCCCCCACACCATTACATCACCACCACCAGCCTAAACCGTTGAGACAAGGCAGGATGGATCCATGCTTTCATGTTCTTTACACCAAATTCTGACCCTACCATCTGAATGTCGCAGCAGAAATCGAGACTCATCAGACCAGGCAACGTTTTTTCAATCTTCTATTGTCCAATTTTGGTGAGCCTGTGCGAATTGTAGCCTCCGTTTCCTGTTCTTAGCTGACAGGAGCAGCACCCAGTGTGGTCTTCTGCTGCTGTAGCCCATCTGCTTCAAGGTTCAACGTGTTGTGCGTTCAGAGATGTTTTACTGCATACCTTGGTTGTAACGAGTGGTTATTTGAGTTACTGTTGCCTTTCTATCATCTCTAACCAGTCTCGCCCATTCTCCTCTGACCTCGGACATCAACAAGGCATTTTCATCCACACAACTGGCGCTCACTGGATATTTTCTCTTTTTCGGACCATTCTCTGTAAACCTTAGAGATGGTTGTGTGTGAAAATCCCAGTAGATCAGCAGTTTTTGAAATACTCAGACCAGCCCGTCTGGCACCAACAACCATTCTACATTCAAAGTCACTTAAATCCCCTTTCTTCCCCATTCTGATGCTCGGTTTGAACTTCAGCAAGTCGTCTTCACCACATCTAGATGCCTAAATGCATTGAGTTGCTGCCATGTGATTGGCTGATTAGCAATTTGTGTTACCAAGCAATTGAACAGGTGTACCTAATAAAGTGGCCGGTGAGTGTACTGTATATACATATACACACGATAGATAGATAGATAGATAGATAGATAGATAGATAGATAGATAGATAGATAGATAGATAGATAGATAGATAGATAGATAGATAGATAGATAGATAGATAGATAGATAGATAGATAGATAGATATACAAATATATAAAATTAAAACAAATTAAACAATTTAAAGAACTTAAAAAATATTAAGTTTTTTTTACAAATTAAAGATGGATGGAAGCTATCCTCAAGCAGTTTATTTATTTAGATGAGGTAAATCTAGGTAGACTAGACTAGGTTGCACTATCACGTGCTACAGGATTCATTTGAATTACTTCTAAATTTGGTGGTCTGTGACAGTTCACTTTTCGCCAGAGGCTCTGCTCTTTGCATTTGTAATTTTTGCATTCACGTGTGGATGCTATAGGCTCTCTTGGAGGTATTTGAGGGCTAGACTCCAGCCGAGCTCCCCTCTGATCTAGCCAGGTCAAAGACTAAGCTTGAGTTGAGCCAGTGAGAGAGGGGCAATGGTGTCACAGAATGCCTGAGTACATGTCACTTTGCGTCAGCATTAGTTACTGCAGGAGGCCCTCTTTCCTTTTGTCCTCCAGCCCGACTGGAGTTCACAGGACTGGTGTGTGGATCTCCCACTCCACATCTCTGTCTTGTATCGCTTTATACCCCTTCTGCATGCCAACAAGCTTCAAATGAGGTGAGTTTTTGACAGTCAGGTATGATTTTGGAAGATCAAATCAATCAGTATGGCTTCAGTTGATTGCATTTGGAAATATTATATTTTGGCACCAAAAAACAGTACAGGGAAATTAATTTCACAGTTATGTCACATTAGAAATACTTTCCACCTCACATTCCAGTCACATGAAATAACTGGGCTTGATTATATCGCCACTTTTTTCCAATAAAAATAGACCCCTTGTTTAGTGTGACACATCACATGGTTGAAATCCACATGAACACCAATCGAAACCTTTGTTTTGTGACACAGTTTCAGGCAGTGGGAGTGAATGAATACTAAATGAATCAGGACGGGGCCTGATGGCAGAACAAAAGCATTCCTGATAGCAACAGTACATAAGCGAATCACTTTTGAGTGGCACAATTTCACATTTTTTTAAATACAAATATCTGTTAAAATATATATGCCTATTAAAAAAAAGTTAAAATTGAATTTACTGTTTTATCTTTTAAAACAGTGAAAGTCAAAACATTATATAAAAATACTTACATTTATAAAACAAAACAATAAATGATGAAATAAAAAATAACATTTTAAAATAAAAATTACTATGGATTGGCCATCTTTCCATGGTGTTTCTCTGCCCTCGGTCTACCTTATATAGGAAAATAAAAAATAAAATAATAAAAAATACTAACAAAGAATAATAAATTAATAAAAAATTATAAAATAAATCTAAACCCGCACAGAACATGATGGTTAAAATGCAGCCTCAATTAACCACCATCACTGAACGTCCCCCAACACAGGTTAGTGATTATTCAGAGGGCAGTTTTACGTAGCAAGACCATGAGTTATTTTCCAGAGGGGTGAGAATAGGTTACCGTTGGAGAAGTCTTTGCTATTTATAGCAGCTGTCAACAGCAGGCAGAGACTGTGCAGCACACTAATTGGTTGCATTTGCAGGTAAGTCATAGCTGTGCATCTCCTCCCGTCCGATAAGATCTACTGGAGGCTTATTTTTCACCCTCGTGGCTCTCAGATGCCATTTCAACAACTGCTTTCCACAGAAACTGATAATGAGATATATGAAATGCATTTGCATACATGCACAAATTATTTAGACTATGCTTATCTCCTCCATCAGTGATAAAAGGCCCTAATTTAGCTCACCAAATCGGCTGATCGGAGGATCCCGTATTCGCCGTGAGGCTCCAGCCGAAATCTGTAAATCGTGTCGCACTCAGCTCCAGAATTAGCCGCTCACTGCTTTCAGCGCAGATGGCGTCATCCCCGATCACTGCAAATGCGTCACATTCTAGTACAAGCACACTGACCTCTTCCTTAATCCTAATTAGGACTGCAATTTCTGCCAGAGCCTTCTTCAAGAGCGGTGGCAGTACAAGTGTGCGCTTTGAAACAAAGAAAAACTTTGTCTTCTCTAACTTGTGACATTAAACAATATGAGATGTTGATGTGTCTGGATTTCTGATGACGTCTTTACGATGATGGATTAGAGCAATACATACAAGCGTCATAGCAGCCGGCCTGTGTGTTTCTCTAAATAATGGGTTGTGACAAATACATAGGTGAATTGGGCTAAATCCCTGAGCAGGCTTAATAAAATCGAGAGTGAGATGAAGTCTAAAGGACATTAACTCGTATATTCTCTCAGCTGTTAGAGTCCTAAAAGGGCCCAATGCTGGAAACAACATCTATTGTTGAGCATGTGCATTGTGTAGCAAAACAGCTAGCTGCGGATTGGCTGACAGCTGAATAATGCCACCCCACAGTCGCTGGAGACTTGTTGATTTAGCAGGGATATGCACATAATCCTCCTCACTTCCTGTTCAAAAGAAATGCCCCAGAATGCAACGGGGTAGGTGAAAAGAGCACCCTGGGGGTGACTCTTTGTGTTGTTACGTTCACAAATGTAATAAACATTTGGTAAAAGTTTGCGTGCACATCTTAATATAACAAAAAAATATTTGAACCCTCAAGTTCTGTTGAGAATTTCATATTTTAAAACAAAGTTGTACATGTAAATATATTAATAAAATAAATTAATTATATTTAAAAACTACAATAGACTGGTCATCTTTCCATGGTGTTTCCCTGTCTATGGTCCAAAATGTTGGGATAGGATTTATTTATTTATTTTGGAAATGTAGCATGCTAATCATGTAATTGTAACTTTTACTCACAATAATCTAGCAAAAAAAAGTTATATAACATATTAAAACATATATACCCAAATGTGACCCTGGACCACAAAACCAGTCTTAAGTCGCTGGGGTATATTTGTAGCAATAGCCAAAAATACACTGTATTGTTCAAAATGATTGATTTTGATGTTTTTATGCCAAAAATCATTAGGATATTTAGTAAAGATCATGTTCCATGAAGATATTTTGTAAATTTCCTACTGTAAATATATCAAAACTTCATTTTTGTTTAGTAATATGCATTGCTAAGAACTTCATTTGGACAACTTTAAAGGTAATTTTCTCAATATTTGGATTTTTTTGCTCCCTCAGATTCCAGATTTTCAAATAGTTGTATCAAATAGACCTATCATAACAAACTATACATCAATGGAAAGCTTATTTATTTAGCTTTCCGATGATGTATAAATCTCATTTTCAAAAAATTGAACCTTTTGACTGGTTTTGTGGTCCAGGATCACAAATAATAAATAAAATAAAAACAATGGAGTAAACAAGACAATATCTCAGTCTCTATAGAATCACGCTCTCACTGAGCAGTGACTAAACCAGCAGCAGGAAGCCTATAAACGGCATAATAGACTCGGTAGCAGCATTCACTCTTCAAGATACAATCAGTGCTAAAACAGCAAGCCAAGCAAAACCCCCTGAACTGTCATTGTCTATTGTACAGCGCTGGCCCCCCATAGCATCTCTTGTTAATTGCCTTTTGTTTGCACTCTTGTACAAAAGCCATGTTGTGTAGTGCTACTCGCTGCTCTGAACTGTTGGAGCTGAAGTTGTTGCTGCTGTTATAAAAATCTTTACCTCTGCCACATGCATCTGTTATAAAATAGATCACATTTAAAAATTAAATCAGTATGACTATTGACTGAAGAATAACGTTGGTTTGTATCAGTAGTCAATAGTCTTTTTTAAAAATTATTGTTCATGTCTTGCACACAATGTATTTTTAAATGAATACAATTTTCTCTTTTCATCAAATTAATTTTCATAACTGGATTTGAATACAATTAGAAAAACAGCTTATATGCTGCTATACAAGTAGTAGAGTAAAAGGATATGTTCCTTCATGACCACTTCTCTCTTTTCATTTGCAAATGTGCAAATACAGGCCACATTCCCTTCTGGCTCTATAGCAACACCATAAAATATGCCTTCTCTCTCCAGCACCTCTCTCGCTTTGCTTTAGTACCAATGATGAACTAGCACACAGAGTTTTAAATCAGGACCACAAACCCAATCAATCCATGAACACAGTTGTGCAAATACTGTATATAGCTGGTTATGCAAGCCTTTAATTTGGAAAACAGCCAAACACACAGACGTTGATGTTTTCAGCAACACTAAAATGCAGCAGAAAACCTGTTTATCGGAGTAAATTAATTAACATGAACAGTACTGTGACAGTCTTCCGGGGTTTTAAATCTCCAAAGGGTCTCTAATGTAAACGAGAGAGGGTCTACTCAGTATGATTTATACGGTGTTTAACCGACTCGCCTGTTTGAGGAAGGCTTTTGGATCTGTTTTCTTTGATGTCAGATTAATGCTCCTCCTCATGCCAGATCCACAGAGGTAATGCAGAACAGCCAGGCACGAGGGTCACTGATAATGAGTGTCGGTCTGAGACAACAGACAACAGGCGAGTCAGTGTTTGGACAGACACTGCAAGTGAGAGGTCAACCAGGGAAAGCTACTTTCAGGGCTGGATCGGCTTTCTACACCTGCTGCAACTTTCCTTGTTTGCCGATTGTAAGGGATTGTTCAGTCAAAATTGAAAATCCTGTCATCATATTCTGTTTTAAACCTATATGGCTATATATACCAACTTTTTTTTTTCAAAGTAGTCTCTCATGGTCACCAAAGCTGCATATATTTGATCAAAATGATAGAGAAAACAGTGATATTGTGAAATATTATTACAATTTGAAATAGCTGCTTAATATGTTAATATATTTTAAACTTTAATATATTCCTGTGAGGCAAAGCTGAATTTTCAGCAGCTGTTACTTCAGTCTTAAGTGTCACATGATCCATCAGAAATCTTTATAATATGCTGATCTGAAGCTCAAGAAAGATTTCTTATTATAGTCAATGTTGAAGATGGATTTGCAGGATTTTTTTTTTTTTTTTGTGGAATCATTTTATTTAGTGTTCTTGGATGAGTAGAAAGTTCAAAAGAAGAGCATTTATTTGAAATAGAAATCTTTTATAACATTATAAATGTTTACTGTCACTTTTTATCAATTAAATTCATCCTTGCTGAATAAAAGTATTAATTTCATATGTTTACTGATCCCAGACTTTTGAACAATTTAATTTAAAAATATTCATATAATATATAAAACTAAATAATAAAAAGGCCAAGATGTCAAGAATTTGAAGCGAATAAACTTAAATTTCAGTCAATTTCTCATATAAAACATTATATTCAGAAGACAAGACTTAAGGTCTCTGCACACTGAGTCCGAAATTTTCGCATGCGTTTTTTCGCATTCGCAATCTTAAAAATTCGTCACGCACAGAGACCTTGCACACTGAGTCCGATGCGTTTTAATTAATCCGTCGCGAAAAAATTGGCAAAACTATACAAAATGTCTTCAAGCAGTGAGGATGAGTTTGTTGTCCTCTCTCTTTTTTAAAAAAAAAAGGAAATATTGGGTCCATCCAATGCTTAGATTGCGCAGAGAGGAAGGAGAGTTCCACCTCCTTATCAAAGAGCTGCGGGATTATCCCGAGAGATTCAAAGTTTATTTCAGGATGTCAGTGACTCAGTTTGATACTTTGCTAGCGATACTGAATCCACATATTAAAAAGAAGACCACCAATTTCCGTGAACCAATTTATCCTGAACAGAGACTGTCTGAGGTATGGATACACCCCCCCACACACACACACACCGAACTGCGGCATCGGAAAGGTGCGCGCCAGGCATAAAAAAAATAGGCTACATCAGTTCTTTATATTCTGTATCTTTGTATTCCGCAATTTGTTTGTCAAAGTGCTCTGTGCTGCAAGACGAAGTGTATTAATTTGTCTGACACTATTTTGGATTTTGGCTTTCGCTTGTGTACGGTGGCTCTGAATTGTCAAAACACCTTCTCAAAACATCTCAAAATGCTTTATACGGATGAGAAAAACGCAAAAAAATCGAACCCGATCCGAATTTTTTTTTGACGGACGAAAATTTCGGAGGCAGTGTGCAAACGTGATTGACAAAACGTGAGGTCGTATTTATTTTTCAACGTGCGAAAATTTCGGACTAAAAATTCGGACTCAGTGTGCAATGGCCTTTACAGTATAACATATGTCACATGAACCACTTTTATGACACTTTTATGGTATTTTTGTGGCCTTTAGATGCATTAATTCTCCAGACCCCATTCACTGTAATTGCATCAAAAAGACTTTTGTGTTTCACAAAAGAAAAATATTTGTTAACACTTTAGTTAGGGACCAATTCTCACTATTAACTAGTTGCTTGTTAGCATGCCTATTATTAACATATTGGCTGTTTATTAGTGCTTATAAAGCACAAATTATGCATCCCTAATCCTACCCAATACCTAAATTTAACAACCTTACTAACTATTAATAATCAGCAAATTAGGGTTATATGGGTTACCATACTTGGCCACGTCACTTTCACTTTTAAATCAAGTGTGACCAAATATTCTTATGTAATCAAAATATTCATAAAAATTCCATTATAAAACACAAAGAATTTTCCAGCTTGTACTGAGAAGCTTTATGCATAAACAACTTCAGTTTCATGTGCAAGACTGATCACTCCTCATAGACTGATTGTCAACACTACCACAAATTAAAACAAATCTATAATATATACTCGTGCTTCACCAAAAAAAAAAAAAAAAGGCTGGAATTTAAAGAGAGCGAGTTAGGCTGAAACAACAAATGTTCGCAAAGGCATGCTTCAGACTCAAATAGTTTGCATACGCCGTCTAAGTGGCCAGAGAGGGAATGCTGCAGTAAAACAGGTGGGGTGAGAGTGGGGCGTTCACGGCTCGGGACGCACACCATCTGAGCACCACGCAAGCAGTGACCTCCCCAAAGGAACCACTTCATCACCTGCTCAGGAAGATCCTCTCTTGTTTGGGAAACGCTTTGCTCCTGCTCACTCGGCGAAAATGTGGAGCATTTGATGCCCATCCGCTTGCCCGGACATCTAAAAACAAATGTGGACATTCCGGTGGACTGTGGGAGGATGTAAAAGACTGACATCTTGATGCAACCACAGGAAAGCACATGATATCATGTGGCTGTAGCAGCGGAGCAAGGGTGTGTACTTCTATTCAACAGTCAGATTCTGTTGATCTTTCCCCATTTGCAGATATGCCAAAAGCATTAACACTTGCATAAACAAACGCAGCATATTTCAAATCATAAAATGTTCTTGGTTTTCCACAGAGGCGACATTAAAACTTGGACAGAGTTCTCTTACAATCCTTCATGATTTACCAACAGTGACATTTCAACTGCTTTTGTTGCAATTTATTAGTTGCAATTAATTATCATTTAACAATAAATATAAGAATTTGATAGCTTTAATGATTTGATTGTTGTTAACCTTCACAATATATTCAAACGAACTACATTTCCCATGAGCAGCAGCGTAGGAGACGAGGAAGCAGAGTATGCTGGGATCGTTAGCCTGCTGCGAGCCGTCTATGTTTTTGTTAATGCCTTTTGTCGCCATTTTTTTTGTTTCTCATAAACTTTGTTCAGTAAAGTTCCAGCAAATCAGAAAGATTCCGTCTCATCTTTTGCTTCAAACTACAATAGCTTTGGTGCTTCTTTAAGGCCCAGGAGGCCACATTGATTAAGGATGGAGATTACAGACACATCTGATGTTAACATTCCCAGTTGTGGAGCTTGAGCCAGAAGTATTCAAATAAAGCGAACCAGTTTAAATGGATAGTTCACCCAAAAATTTTAAATATGTAATTAACACCCTCATGTCGATACAAACCCCTAAGAACTTTGTTCATCTTCGGGAACACAAATTAAGATATTTTTTATGAAATCCGAGAGCTTTCTGACCCTTCATAGACAGCAAGGGTCCTACCACAATCAAGGCACAGAAACGTAGTAAGGACATCGTTAAAAAGGTCTATGTGACATCAGTGGTTCAACTGTAATTTTACGAAGCAACAAGAATACTATTTGTGCGCAAAAATAACAACTTTATTCAACTATTTCTTCTCTTCCGGTACAGTCCTCCACCATGCTCATGGTACTGCTGATGTAGAACACGCATACGCGATAATCAGAATCAGAATCAGAATCAGAATGAGCTTTATTGGCCAAGTATGTTTACACATACAAGGAATTTGTTGTAGTGACAGAAGCTCCACAGTGCAACAGAAAGACAGTAACAGGACAGGACACAGGTAATGAAACAAAATAACAGGAAATAGCCAATAACCAATGTACAAAGCAGCAAAAAAAATAAAAAATACACAATATATAATATATAATATAGGCGACTATGTATGTACAGGTGAAGTATGTGCAAATTAGAAATGAGAAAATAAAATAAGTGAGTGTGGTGAATGGATAATGTATTAGTTGTGTGTTCTACGTTTATTTATTGAGTGTTCATGAGATGTATTGACTGAGGGAAGAAACTGTTCCTGTGTCTGGTCGTTCTGGTGCTCAGAGCTCTGTAGCGTCGACCAGATGGTAACAGTTCAAAGAGGTTGTGTGCTGGATGTGAGGGGTCCAGAGTGATTTTACCAGCCCTTTTGCTCACTCTGGATAAGTACAGTTCTTGGAGAGTGGGGAGGGTTGTACCAATGATTCGCTCAGCAGTCCGGACTACCCTCCGTAGTCTTCTGAGGTCAGATTTGGTAGCTGAGCTGAACCAGACAGTTATTGAGGTGCAGAGGATGGATTCAATGATGGCAGAGTAGAACTGTTTCAGTAAGTCCTGTGGCAGGTTGAACTTCCTCAGCTGGCGAAGAAAGTACAGCCTCTGCTGGGCCTTCCTGACAATGGAGTCAATGTGAATATCCCACTTTAGGTCCTGAGAGATGGTGGTGCCCAAGAATCTGAATGACTCCACTGCAGTCACGGTGCTGTTCATGATGGTAAGTGGGGGGAGAGCAGGGGGGTTTCTCCTGAAGTCCACGATCATCTCCACAGTTTTGAGCGTGTTAAGCTCCAGGTTGTTGAGACTGCACCAGACAGCCAGCTCCTTAACCTCCTGTCTGTAAGCAGACTCGTCACCGTCCTGGATGAGGCCGATCAGTGTGGTGTCGTCTGCAAACTTCAGGAGCTTGACAGAGGGGTCTTTAGATGTGCAGTCGTTGGTGTAGAGGGAGAAGAGCAGTGGGGAGAGTACGCAGCCCTGAGGAGCTCCAGTGCTGATGGTTCGAGTGCTGGATGAGAATTTGCCAAGCTTTACTAACTGCTGTCTGTCTGTCAGGAAGCTGTTGATCCACTGGCAGACGGAGGTGGGGACGGAGAGCTGAGTTAGTTTATTTTGAAGGGTTTCCGGGATAATGGTGTTAAAAGCAGAGCTGAAGTCCACAAACAGGATCCTCACATAAGTCCCTGGTCTGTCCAGATGCTGCAGGATGAAGTGCAGTCCCATGTTGACTGCATCATCCACAGACCTGTTTGCTCTGTAGGCAAACTGCAGGGGGTCCAGTAAGGGTCCAGTGATGTCCTTCAGATGAGCCAGAACCAGTCTTTCGAATGATTTCATGGCTACAGACGTTAGTGCCACAGGTCTGTAGTCATTTAGTCCAGTAATTTTGTGTTTCTTTGGGACGGGGATGATGGTGGAGCGTTTGAAGCATGAGGGGACTTCACACAGCTCCAGTGATCTATTGAAGATCTGTGTGAAGATGGGGGCCAGCTGCTCAGCACAGATTTTTAGGCAGGCTGGTGACACACCATCTGGACCAGGTGCTTTCCTTCTTTTGTTTTTCCTGAAGACCTGGCACACATCGTCTTCGCTGATTTGAATTGTAGGTGTGGGGGAGAGAGGGGTTGCTGGAGGTGTGAATGGTTGTGTGGAGGGGTGTTCTGGGCGGGTGTGGGGTGATCGTTCAAAACGACAAAAGAACTCGTTTAAGTCGTCTGCCAGGTGTTGATTCTCCAGAGTGCTGGGGGGTGGTGTTTTGTAGCTGGTGATGTCCTTTAATCCAAGCCACACTGAAGCCGGATCGCTGGAAGAGAATTTGTTCCTGAGCTTGTCAGAATAATTCCTCTTTGCCACTCTGATCTCCTTTTCCAGTGTGTATTTGGCCTGTTTGTACAAGACTTTATCCCCCTTTCTGTGAGCATCTTCTTTGGCCTGACGGAGCTGTCTGAGTTTGGCAGTGAACCATGGTTTGTCATTGTTGTAGAATAGATGAGTCCTGGTAGGAATGCACATGTCCTCACAGAAACTGATATATGATGTTACAGTCTCTGTGAGCTCGTCCAGGTCATTTGCTGCAGCTTCAAAAACAGACCAATCAGTCAGGTCGAAACAGGCTTGTAAATCCCGCTCTGTTTCGTTAGTCCATCTTTTAACAGATCTTAATACAGGCTTCGCAGACTTAAGTTTCTGCCTGTAGGATGGAATAAGATGAACCAAACAGTGATCAGAGAGTCCTAAAGCTGCTCGTGGAACCGAGTGATATGCGTCCTTTATTGTTGTGTAACAGTGATCCAATATATTACTGTCTCTGGTGGGACATGTAACATGCTGTCTGTATTTTGGCAGTTCACGGGAGAGATTTGCTTTATTAAAGTCCCCGAGAATGATTAAAACAGAGTCCGGGTGTTGTTGTTCACTCTCTGTGATCAGATCAGCGAGTTTCTGTAGAGCTGTGCTCACGTGCGCTTGCGGTGGAATGTAAACACTCACGAGAATGAACGAGCAAAACTCCCGCGGCGAATAGAACGGCTTGCAGTTAATGAAGAGCGTTTCTAGATCTGAGCAGCACATCTTCTTTAAAACAGTTACATCTGTACACCACCTCTCATTGATGTAAAAGCATGTCCCGCCGCCGCGCGATTTCCCCGTTGATTCTGTGTCCCGATCTGCTCTTATCAGCTGGTAATTAGGCAGATGGATCGCGCTGTCCGGTATGTCGCCATTCAACCAGGTTTCCGTGAAACATAGAGCAGCAGAGTTAGAAAAGTCCTTGTTTGTCCGGGAGAGCAGAAGGAGTTCGTCCGTTTTGTTGGGTAGAGAGCGGAGATTCGCCAGATGGATGCTAGGCAACGCCGTTCTAAATCCGCGCTGACGAAGTTTCACGAGCGCGCCGGCTCTCTTTCCCCGTCTGCGCCTCCTGAAGCGTTTGACCAGAGCTACAGCTCCGCCAACTACAATGTCCAGCAAAACGTCCGAAAAATCAAAAACCGGTAGAAGATTTTGTGGTGTGTTCTGCCGAATGTTCAGTAGATCATCCCTGGTAAAGCTGATCTTATTTGAAAAACAAAAAACAGGAAAAACAAACAAAAACAATACAAACACCGAGGAGCAACGCACAATAGCTGCCATCAGCGGCGCCATTTTGTTGGATAATGGTGGAGGACTGTCCCGGAAGAGAAGAAATCATTGAATAAAGTCATTATTTTTGTTTTCTTTGTGCACAAAAAAGTATTCTCGTAGCTTCATAAAATTACAGTTGAATCACTGATGTCACATGGACCATTTTAATGACGTCCTTACTACATTTCTGTGCCTCGATCGTGGTAGGACCCTTGCTGTCTATGGTGGGTCAGAGAGCTCTCAGATTTCATCAAAAATATCTTATCCCGAAGATGAACGAAGGTTTAATTATTGACAAAATTTTGTAAAAGTAGGGATGGGTATTGATAGAAATTTTCCTGATTCATATGGATAAACTTAATTTACAATGTGCCTTTAAAAGTATAATAATAATAATAATGATGCAAGGTAATGGTAACTGTATGTTGACACATTAACCACTCTGTTTTAAACAGTGAATTCATCAGACTGATTCAAACTCCTGAGCTTGTCAGTTTTTTTTAACGACTCATCAAAAGGACCCACTCAAAGGAGTCAATGTTTTTGATTTGAATTACACTGGTTGTGCTGTATGGTTTTGATTCTCTAAAAAGAACCAGTTTATAAGACTCGTTAGTTTGTAAAACGAACTACACCGGCCACGCAGGGGTTATTAATTGCAGCCCATATGTGATCCTGGACCACAAAACCAGTCTTAAGTCGCTGGGGTATATTTGTAGCAATAGCCAAAAAAACATTGTATGGGTCAAAATTATTGATTTTTCTTTTATGCCAAAAATCATTAGGATATTAAGTAAAGATCATGTTCCATGAAGATATTTTGTAAATTTCTTACCGTAAATATATCAAAACTTTTTGATTAGTAATATGCATTGCTGAGAACTTTATTTGGACAATTTTAAAGGCGATTTTCTCAATATTTAGATTTTTTTGCACCCTCAGATTCCAGATTTCAAATAGCTGTATCTCAGCCAAATATTGTCAGATACTAACAAACTATACATCAACATCTTATTTATTCAGCTTTCAGATGTATAAATCTAAATTTTGAAAAATTTACACTTAAAGGTCCCATATTGTCAAAACTGAAATTTCCTGGCTTTTTTCATGATAACAGAGGTCTAGGGGCTATGCAACTACCATATAAGTTTCAAAACAGTCAGTCCACAGTAAAGTGCACACAGCCTGCATAAAGTAGCTGTTTTTTCATGAGCCGCTGTGACTTCCGTAAAAATGTGATGTCCGATCTACTCGGTCACTGCCTTCAGTCACCAGCATCCCAAGCACCGCCTTCCGTCCTTTTGCCAAACCCCCAGACAGCATGGCGTCCATGAGCAACAACAACATGGAAACATGTCGAAAAGGTTCACTTTAACGGACGAAACCAGATCGGCCGACCTGTAACGTTACACTCTTCAAAGGATGGACGATCTGACAGGACTGTTACTATGAGTGGATCACGTCTAACATGTATAGTAAAGACAAACTCACCGTCTGTCTAGTCATGATGAACATGCAAATACATTTCAATTTCAGCAGGCAACTATTTTTACTGCTACAATATTATTCCAGCCACAATTAATCACAACAATGTATATACAATTACAAATGATTACGTTATATATAAATCGTCAGTTTGTTGTTTTACACACATGCACACAGACATTATTTCATACACGACAGTTGTGAGATGCAAGAAATCTTCAGACGCGCCCATAACAACAAAAGACCACACTTTATTGAACCTTTTCTGATAAGAAGTGTGCGCTGCAAACGCGATCATTTAAGAAGATCGTTTCTGTCCAGTCCGCTCGATTTATCACATTTAACCACAGCTGTCATCGGTTTTTGTCTGGCAGTGGCAGCAGGTATCAAGCAGGAGATCAAATGTCTAATTTGAGGCTGTATTACTTCGATTCTGGCACCCAACATCACAACAAGATGATATTAGCTCCTTATGTAGCCGAATCTGCGCTGGTTTGAATGGGCCGCCTCCAGGGCAATTTTCCCTTTGTTTTGCTTACAGCTTAGCACGGTGACGTAATTGTGACGTCGGTCCTACATGACCCTAGTTACCTGTGGTTGGCCTAGCCATTGCGTCACTCAGAAAACAACAGGCCAATCAGAAGATAGGCTCATGAATATTAATTAGACAGGCCAAATCTACCTGTTTTTATCAGCGCTCATGAGAAAGGAGCTGTAAAAATATATTGAGATGGTTTTTGGTACTTATACCGCAAATATATATTCTTAAGGACAACAAAACTAAAATAAAACTCCAGAAAGGTGTACAATATGGGACCTTTAAGACTGGTTTTGTGGTCCAGGGTCACATATGGACAATAGTGAAGCAGGCCATTTACCTCACACATTCAATTTGGAGGGCAAACTGAGGTAAAATATGGCTTCTTTTGCTGAAAAACAGCAGATTCGGCAAAACAGTGGTGCAGGAAACACTGGCACAGAGTAAAAGATTGAGAATAGATAAAGTGTGCATTCAACTGTTTTTATCAAGATCTCACAATTATCATCATCAAATGTTGGTGCATTCAAGCTAATCCAGAAATGTATAACAGAGAAAACTACTGTAACACAACTGTCCTTTGTGTAAGGATTTATAAACATTGCATACATTTTGCATCGGTTGATCCAGATGTGCGTGCCTGCCAATTCCTAATGTCCTGACCTGACTGCATGACGCTTATCTGCTTTAAGCCTTTGGTGCCCAGAGAGAATACAAAGTAAACTCACTAATGAGGGTAGTTTTACGAGGGGAATAGTATTTCCTCAACTGCTGAAAATATCTCTCGCTCAGTCAACTCTATTGCCGTCATTTTGGAATCTCCAATTTGGATAGCAGTAGATATAATTAACCCCACCCATGATAAGTGTAACACATGCGATGACTACTTCTGATAGACAACTGCACTCTATTTTCCTGAAATGCGGCCAGATCAAACATCCAGCAAACTGATACGAGAATAAGTGCTTTACCCTACATTTTCTACCTCAGATTTGGAGTTTCCATTGCACTGATGGTCTCAACTTGCAAATATTCTCCCTCAACAATAGGATGTTGCCCATAGACATATGAGGAGTGATCTTGAGTGGTGCTGATAAGAAATAAAGCTGCATGGTTGCCCACTTCTGCATGAATGACTCTGTAGCAGAGAATTTGTTTCACTGTACATCTGTAGCAGTTTCATCCGCTCAAAACTGAGATTCCAAGTGAAAATTCCATGAATGTGCACAGAACCATAAGATCATTGTGCAGTGGAAAAGACGAAGAAAAAGAATCTATTCTCAACTTTGGGGAAAACTTTCACTTCTGAGGCGTGCAATGGCTATATGGTTTTGTACTTTCAAGGGACCAAGCTAAAAGGCATTATTTGTGTGTCTTCTTGGGCCTTATTTTTGCCATAAATTATTTGTTGTCTATATTCTTTCTCTACTGTTTTATGTTTTAATATTTCAAGAAGCCACACATCAGTGTTCTCTTTGTTCTTCAGTCCACAGAACAACAAAGGGAAGATGTAATTTAAGGTACTACACAACACGTCCTCAGACAATGTGGCTTCCTGCCTCTTCTAGCTCAGTACTGTGAAATTAAACACAATAATCTAATCCACAATAAATGCACTGCATCATGATTAAAACAGTAAAAGAAAATAGTAAACTTATTTTTCTACACAAAAGCTAAGTGTCTCTTGAGCTTGGAGGCAAATGATTTAAACTTAAACTAACCTTCACAGAAATTAAATTGAAGCATCAGCATAATTAGAAATGCTCTGTCCTCTAAAGAGACAATTTATGCAAATGCCATTGCAGTTCAATACTTTCAGAAGCCAGAAATTATCATGGGGCATTAGGAAAAATTGCTACAGCCAATCATTTCTACTATTTATGAGAACATCCCCCAGGCCATGCACACTCTGAGAGCTTTGCCAATGAAGAGGTCAAGTACAACAGATACAGGCTGTTAATGTAGAGCAATTATGCTAGCAAATACACATCAGTGTATATCTAATATTAAATCAATACACAAGAAAAATTATAATCCAGATTTTACCTGAGCACTGCTACTCTGATATATATACTGATATATACTTACATGAAACTATATTAAATATATTGATAGTGCATAAAAATGCATATGGAAAACATCTACCTTGCAATCTGTAATATTGATTATACTCAATTTAAATGTATCTATTAAATCAAAAGTTACACAGCTACACTTTTGCATTCCTTCTGTATTTGTAGTCTGTCTTGCTCTGATGTTTCGGTAAACATTAACAACAGCAACATCTTTTCCACTTCGGTTAGTTACAGTAAGATCTTTTAATTACATCCAGCATTCTGGCATTGTTTCCATCTTTCTGCACGTTATTAGGACGTCTCAAGTCTCAGCAAATCTTCTTAAAGGCTACTGACTGATTAGTTTCCTGCAGGAAGCGTCTCATGCTCCCTATCTTAGCGACTCCTTTTAAGGGCATCTTGGTGTACGCTGATATGCAGCCGTGATCTAAACACGTAGCCTGTATTGTCTGCTATAGAGCAAATCTCTGAGATAACATGTTCGCCTTGGGACAGCCTGAACAAACTGCTATGTATAACCTTCAGTTTTCAGAAAACAAGCAAAAAATTTGCTTTTTGCCATGATAGTTAGGCCCAATCCCATTTCTACCCCTTTCTCTACCCCAACAATTACCCCAACCCCTCCGTTTTGCACGTTCATGTGAAGGGGTAGGGGTGCCTCGATTCTCTTTTGGTTGGAGGCGTAGGGGTAGGGGGAGGGGCCAGAATGCCCTTCAAATGAACATTTTTCGGGACCACGCTTCAAACTAAGAGGTTTGAGAATTATCTCAGCATAAACTGGCTACAACGCCAACATGGCTGCCCAAGCAAACAAAAAGGCATTAATAAAGATTTTAAAGAAAAGTAATGATTTAATTTGTGTTACATTCAATCATGTGTTCATATTTACAGTCATGCTATTCAAAGAAATGTTGGCAAAAAAATGCTAATGTTAAATTACTACTGATCGCACGATAGTGCCGCAACATATTTTCATATCTGATCAGGACGATAACCACAACAGACATTGAGGGGGACTAATCCTCATAATAATTAGAAAATGCTAAAACGTTTTCTCAAATATTGCCAATTGCCAATGAGTGAGTTTTCTTCAAAATAACATTCAATATATATTATCCTCTCGTTGCTAGAAAATATAATGTAGCGATTCAGTATTTAAACTATGTTATTAATAAAAGTTGCGGGGCAGCATTGACAAGTTTCTTTGTTCCTGTGTGTGTGAGCTGCGTGTTCTGTGTGTGTGTGTGTGTGTCAGTAAGCAGCGCATTAATATAGAACGTTAATCAAAGGCTCTAATACACACCAGCACACCAGTATAGGTGTGTATATTGTAGGGGCTAATCGACGTATAATGATGTGTAACGGTATTGTAGTGGTGGGATTGGGCCTTAGACTATAGAATAATAGAAGAACATGAATTGTAAAGTAGTTTTATATTAAATATCGCTCAAATTTACATTTTTAGAACACAAGTAGTATGTGTTTTTGACGAACGGTTTAACTGTTTTTCCCAATACAACAAAAGTCATTGGGGTCCGAAACAACATTCCATTGACATTCAATGTAAGAACAAAAAACACCTTATTTTGTATTCTACAGAAGAAAGAACGCCATACAGGTCTGGAATGACATGAGGGTAAGTAAGTGACAACAGAACTGTCCTTTTGGGTGATCTATCCCTTTAATTTTCATTCTCATAAATTGGAAACCACTATACTCATAAAAAAATCATTAAAAATTCCTAAGTTTTCCACATTGGCCAACTAATTGTTGTCATGATTGATATAATTTTTTGTCAGTAAACATTTGGTTAACAGCTTTATGCATAAAACCTACAGTAAAAACAAACCTATTCTGCCTATTAAACATACATAGGCTTATATACACACCTCTGAACCACTGGGTGGGAAGATCTCGACCAATGTCTGGCTTAATGACAAATATCCCAGGCACTTACTTATTCAGGACACAAACCCACAACAGCTGTACTCAGCGCATACTATTACAAAGTTCATTTAAGTTTTGAGGCCACTGGAGGAATCAAACATTCCTTTCAAAATATAGGCAAACCATTAAGCTTGTATTTAAAAGTAACTTGCTTTTTTCAGTGTGATTTTGCTGTGCATAAAGTCTATGGAGGAGCTACAATGATGGTAATCTGACTCGAATAAATACTTGTATGTTTTATCTTAATCTTTAAATACAGATGCTCAGATTTAATCGCATTTTGTGAATCAGATGGCATCTTGAAATAGATCTAATTCGCCTGTGGCTGTCATAAAATGTTCAAGCTCAGCTTTAAGGGTTGCCTGGTTTTATTTTCAAACTCATTCCTGTTAACTTAGCAAATAAGTGCGAGAAGCGTTATGAGGTGGCCTTAACGCCGGCCCGCCAGATGGTCTGAGCGCAATCTGTCAGTGCAATCTGACCAGTCGGCTAAACGCACTCAACAAATCTGGTGCTAATGGTGGATTTTAACCCAGAGTGGAGTTACACTGCAAATAAGATTCTCATTAAGATTGCTCCGTTTATGTTGCCTTAACTTATCAACTGCTAATCATTCTTTGATACAGTGAGTGGAGGCACTATTTTAAAATAGGTAATATTGCTCTTTAAAATATATAGGCTCAAAGGCACTACAAATGGAAATCATTAAAAATTGATATGAAATAGGCTAGGGTAATACATTTTCTCATTCCTGGTGAACAGCCGTGCGAACCCAATGAAAAAGTGGGCCGTCGAGCAGGTGATAAATTGTTCTTATGATTGACTGTATGCGGGTCTGACTAGAGTCATAAAAATGACAAAGCATAATTCGATGGAGAGATAATAAATCCAAGAAGATGAGCTGTTTGTTGATAGAGTTTTGTATCATGTATCAGAGTTTCTTGTACAGCCACACATCATCTCCCACAGTCACTAACCTCAAAAAAGAGCTCCTGCTTGTGTGAACTTCTCAGTATTTGGAAATGTAAAAATCTGTCATGCTCATCTTATTCCCTCAAAACCTCTGCTGGAACAATCAACAAATGCTTTTGCGGGTCTTTTTTTATCACCATACCGAAGTCATCTGCTCTTCATAGCAGTCGCTTTAGAACTTGATATCTGCTGTGAGGGATTCAAATCATCGTCACCAAGGTGAATCATGGGAGTTCGTCTGTTCTATCTGTCAACATTCATACTTGTGATAGCGAACAAATACAAGTTGTGCAAATGGCTGATGTTTCAGCTGGGAGGAACTCAATGAAGATGCCACTCCATTTTACTGAGACAAAGATCTTATATCTTACTGTTTTCTGTCCTTACACATCATTAGATGCATGAGACACAAGGCAGTGGAATAAAGAAAAGTATTTTTGATAGTTGCATTTCTTTTAATCTGAGCAGTGCATTTTTGGAATGGCATGTCATGCACCAGACACTGCAAAAGACGTCAGACACAAGCACAACAGCATGTTTACATAGAAAAATAATTGAAAAGCAGCACAGTGGAATGCAAAAACGCATTCTGTTTGAACACCACCTTAATCTATATGTGATTGATATAAAAACAACAGAAAATATGACAGTTAGAATTTCAGTTATTATCATGTCAGTCCCATTCTTTGTGAGCTTATAAACAGGGCACATGGCTTGTTTCCATAGAGAGCCCAGCATTTGATTCCAGCGAACAAGTCTATTTGAAAATGAAGACTGAAGGGGAGAGATGCTCATTATCTCAGCCTCTGAAATTGTCTAATAAGAAATTATTGCATGAAGCTGACAGTATCCAACTGATTCACTCTGGAGCGTTTCACCTACTGGGAAAGACAAAGTTGAGAAAAAAAATTGCACAGTCTTTTCCTTTGGAAGGATGTGACAAGACAGAAATCAGTGACAGGAAGTTATCTAAACAGTCTTCAGTATTCAGAAATTATCACCCAAACTTGGAATAAATAAAGAGGAACTGTATCGGTGAAGGTGAAAATATACAAATACTAATTATGTATTATGATAATTAAATGCATTGTTTTAGAAATACCAGTCATGAGAAATCAAATATAATCAAAAACTATTTAAAGGGATAATTCCAAAATGACCCGAAAAGAACAAATTAAACCCATTTTTTTTATTTTGGGGAGAAATCATTTGAAAAATGTTTTACACTTTAATAATGTTGGCTCAACTCTCAACACTCTTTTTTAGTTATAAAGACTTCTAATGAAGTTATGTTCAACCAACAACCTAAACTGAGTAAGAGGAAATCAATAATTTGTAGCATAAACTATTTTTTTAATGTTTATTATGAAACAAATTAAGCTGCTCTAAATATTTAAGTAGGTCCTGGAACCAATTATTCTTGAGTATTTCAGTTAAAATCAACAGCTACACTCTAAAAACTGGGTAAAATATGGACAAACCCAGCGATTAGGTTGTTTTCAACCAACAGTTCTTCCATTTTAGAGTGTAATAACACATGCTAAATGTAATGTAGTTAGTATGTAAATTTTACGAACAAGTAAGATATTACCTGTCACTGGCATTAGTGCAGTCATTGCAGTGCAGCCAGCAACAAGCACTACTCTACTGCACAGTGGTAACCACACAAACTTCAACATAACATGAACTCTTATAAATGTAAAACATAACAGCATTAAACACTTGCAGGTCTTTACCTTCACTAATAAAACAGATAAAAATAACACTATTCAGTCCTATGAAAAAAATGTTGGGAACTAGAAATCCACACTCCAAAATATGCTGGGTTAAATACAACCCAGTGCTGGGTAAAATATTGACAAACCCAGCGATTGGGTTGTTTTGACCCAGCGGTTGGGTTACTGGCCAGAAAGTTGGGTTAAACATTTAACCCAACTGTTGGTTGAAAACAACCCAATCGCTGGGTTTGTCCATATTTAACCCAGCATTTTTAGAGTGCACTGTCCAATTTCCAAAGTTAACAAGACCCTTTCATTAAGTTACTATAACTTATTTTTTTAAGAAAATAAACCAGCACAGAAATCTGAGTTTACATTACACACAATATTCTGTCGATGTAAATATCAACATAATGTCAACTGAACTCATCAAAATAATGTTTGCAAATTAAAAGGTTTAATTAAATAATTAAATTTGACTTTTTAACTCACAACCACGCATTTATTTAAGTTGTGGTAATAGGTCTCCAAAATATTTTTTTAAGCAATGAAAGTGGAGAACAGTGCTGTTTTTGGACACCTTTGTCTTTAACTTTATATTAAAAACAGTCTTTGAAAATATTGTGCTCCAAGAAAAAAGAAAGTCAAGAATGACACAAAATAAAAATAAAAGTAGAGTCTGTCCTAATCCTGCTCCTTTGCATGGGCTCCAGTATATCCATCACAGCAGTCAGGAACTATTTTGATCAATGCCCATCTTACACATGGAAGTCTTATTGACATTTAGGGAATGCACATGCCTGCCATTCCTGACTTGCGAATCTGTTAGTTCTAGGCTTTCCCTTCCACATCTATCGCTGCTTACCAAAAGTTACAAATTCATAAAAAGCAGGATAAGCAACACCTTTCATGTTTTGTTCAGAGGGATTTCCATTTCACAAAAAACATTTTTTACTTTTTAATACTTAAAATGCAAAATGTTTTTACATCATCTTCACCTCTGCGTGTCTGTTATTACGCATATGAAGTGAATTAATTCTCACGACTTCTGTTTGTGGGTGAGAATTTCACATTTGTTCTCAATGCTGAGTATGAGTGGGACATATTTCAGCTCCGTGTCAGGGGGGTCGTCCATTCACTCGCACCCACAGCCACTCAGCTGTTTCTGCACGTTACTCCAGGTTACTCCGGCTGGCTGACCAGACATGTGCCGTTCCCCTGTTGCTCAAAGACTCAGCATGTTTCATCACGACAGCCTGCCTGTCCTGGTACCCATGCGGATTACGCTGGGACCCCCTGTCTGGAATTTTTTCCATCACTATACAGTGACGATAAACTACCTTTAGGAATACAAGATGCTGTTTACAACATACTTTTCTCATGTGGTACCTTCCAGCTAAAACAAACCTAAGCACGTGCGGAAGGGCAACGTGTCTTTGTCCGCAACAGCCCTGGGTGAAGAACACAGAGAATGGCTATCTTTTCTGTACATATTTCTCTCTGTTGCTTACTGAACAAATCAAAAATGTCAGCTTGTAACTGATGGACATGCCCAGAAGGTCCAGAATGTTTTTCATGAACCCCCAGAAAGCCATTTGCTGGGAAGCAGCGGGTGGAAGAGAAAGCACACTCAGCCTTCTAGGGACAAGCTATCACTTCCACTGTTTTTCACTATTTAAGCTGTATTTAATAACATCTGAAGTACTAACCTCATGAACAGACAATTATCAGGATTTTCATAGGTGACACAATGGTGAATATGTTTTACTATGTCACGACACCACGTTTCTCCAAATGTCTGAAGCGTTCGCTATGGACTAAAATGGAAGTCTACCACTCGTCCAAGCATTCATCTAAAATACGGGGTGTGATCTCAACCTTTGCACTATTCCTGAATCTATTTTATCCTATCCAGTAAAACATATCTTGGCACCAAAAGTGCTGGCAAAAGACACCGGAGAGTTTCCACTGTATAAATACACTCCAGTGACTAGACACGGGCTTTTAAACATATAAGGTATAACAAAGCACAGAGACACTTCATTTGGCATAGACTTTCAGATGTTCTGTTGATGAGGTGACTTACTTTGTAAAGTACTTTTAATCCAAATTAAACTAAACAGACTGAAAAATTATATGGAATTAAAATTACACTCCACATTAGTTGCAATGTATTTAAATAAGTAAATACTAGAAACAAAGCATGTTTTTAAAAAAATGTAACATGGCCACTAATGTAGTTACATTTTTAAACTAGTCAAATATACAGAAATTGAGAATAAGAAAGACGGTACATTTTAGAGTATGTACACAACACAACACAGACTTACCAACAGTATTTAGTCAATAATTAAGCCAATCAGCACACTAGAATAATCACATGAGATGTGCAGTTCTACAAGAGCCTATACATGACAGTCTACAACCACAACTAGGCTAAAGTTAACCTTTTAAAAGGTCATTTAAATCAAACAAAAGTAATAGATATAAACAGAAAATAAAGAGCACATGACCTGAATAACTGAAAGAGTTTATACTGGCTTCAAAATCGAATTCAACAAACTGTCAATATTAATTATTTAGGCTACAACATGGAAGCTACTGATTATTTTCAGTCCAGAAAAGAAACCTCATCTTCTGACTGAATTTAATTAAGCTATTGGTCTAGACTGAGTCTGAAACCTCTGATTAAATTACTCTTCAAACGATACAGGATAAAAATATGCCATCTTCTTAATTATTTCCCCGAGCCCTATAGACTTAAGAGCGAAGTACTGTGCAGACTGAAGGCGATCTGCTGTTCAAAGCGCGCTGCCTGACCCCCTCTCCTGAATACTTTAGGCAGAAAACATGCCCCATGCCAGTTTATATTCGCTAAAACACCCCAAACTAACGAAAACGTGACCGTTTTAATTAAAGCAAAATGGAAAAAAACACCACTACCAAAACACAACTCAGTCCTCATTTGTTTATGCCATTTCAAAAACTTTTAAAGCGTGAACAAAGAACTGAGCCGAATGGTCCAGTGAATCAAAACAGCACGAAAACAACTTTTATATGAGTTTTATGGGATTATAAAGGCTGAGCTTTAAAAGCAAATCTAATATTCCCGTAAACAATCCATGTAACCCGTAGAATAAGAGGCGTGCGGATTTATTAATGGTTAGTTGGACAAACACGGAGAGCGGGATGAGAAACATTCCAGCGAGAGAAAACTAAAACGCGAAACACGAAAATGTTACTTTTAACCCACTTTGGATTCAACAGCCACATCTAAATTCTCATCTAAAAGAGCTAACGGGTTAGCGCAATAGTTTAGTTGGCTTGAAGAGACGAGCACTTCTGTGAAACAGGACGTTCACTGAAACACATTTCAAGAACTTCGATAAATGATTCACCGCTATTTGTATCACTTTTGCCTCTTCTACAAAGAAAGTATAAACGTGTGGGGATGCGTACTCACATTGCATGGAAAGGAGAAGCAGAACGCAAGCCAGTGGTGTTAACGCCATCTTGGAGTCGATGAAATGTTCAGTTTAGCTGTACATGCGCAAAGTAAAGGGCTTTAGGAGAGGATGGAGAGGGCTCGCGCTCACCGACCGAAGTGAGGAGGGGGGGGGGGGGGGCGCACGTCCACCTATTCTGTTGAGTTTCCATGATTGCACACAGCATCATGAATATAATTTTTTTTTTTTTTATTAAAAAATGGCCACTGAAGTTGCTCCAGTTCCTATACTGGAACATCATGTTTTTATAGTTATGCTGCTAACAAATTAGTTATGATCATTCATTACCGCTCAGAATTTCACACGACAGACTATCTAAGTGTGGACGGATTATGGACGTTTCTACAAACTTTTTCAACTTTATATCACACTATTTGAAATGACTTTACATATTTCCAGTCTAATTTCTCATTGTTTTATTATATTTCACAAATGATCAAGAGGGAAACACGGGCCAAGAAAATGTATATAGAGCTATCTACCCTTATGAAAAAAAGGAGTGTGCTTGAATGTGCACTTGCAGTGTACTTCAGATCTTAAAAGTAGCCTATAAAAATATATAATGTAATATTAATGAAATAAAAGGCCATTTGAGTGTACTTAAAGAGACTGTACTTTCATGACTTTGATTCTTAATACATTATAATTCACTTAAAAAATAACTTTGTAATACTTTCAAATTAAACTATTTACTTTTAAAGTAGGCCTACATTTCATTCATTATGTTTTAATAATATTTTGTCATGCTTTAAAGTACACTAATTTAATTTGTCAACTGACATATAAAGCACATATCAAGTACCTACTTAATTATAATTTTGACTCCAGTGTGTAAATATCTTTATCTTTACAAATGTATAATTAAAAATATAGGTTATTTAAATAGATGGCATTCACGTATAAACAGAATTGACATTAAAGTATATTTTAGTTTACCATATACTTGTCAGTATTCAGCAGTGCACTTTAATCATATATAAGACAGTATTATGAAATTATTCTTCCAGAAGTATGTTAAAAACACATTCTTGAATTCAACTTAAATTATAAAACATTTTCATTTAATTTAAATTAACATGTATTTTTGTTAAATTAACATACTTTAAATTAACATACTTTCGGTTTGCACTTAAGTATATTCTTTTAAAGTATATTATTTCTGTAATAAATACTCTTAAAATGTATGCCAAAGTGTGCTTCTTTGTCACAGTTTTTCTCTAGTTCAGGGTTTTCCCTACAGTCTGTATTGTATTTAGCCATATAATGTGTTGGAAATCAAGTGGACTTTGAGAAGCACACATAATCTTAAAGTAAATTTCAGGATTTCAATCTGCAGAAAATACCACAGCATTAGAGTTAATAACTGATGTTATCACAATCTGTTTATGTGAATCTGTCTGATGGCAAGAATAGAGTGTGTGTATTTATGTGGGACTTTTCAGCAAAAAATCATTCCAGTGTCTGACAACGGGAGATAAGAGCAAATCCTGAAGGCTTAGCACATTATGTTTTTTCCAATTCCAGACATTATCGACTACAAGGACATTCAAAGCAAGAAACTCTGGCTTTGCCAAGCACTCACAGCACTTTGACACATATAAAGAGATGTCGTTCAGTATGAAACTAATGTGCTGGGAATTGATTATAGTGTGGCTGAAGACGAAGAGATATCAAGGCAGTGTATTTATATCTTGATGTTCTATCTTTTATATGGAGAGTATACCAGTCAAGGCCACTCACATCCAATGTCACTCTTGTTTGACAAGAAATATAAATAAATAATACAAATTAATAAATAAAAAAGACATTTAAAATTACATTTACAGGATGACCACAAGCTGAGAAAGGACACAGACTAAGTATCATATGGACATATTGTATTGAATAGATATATTTGTTTACATTTGTTTATATTCGCTATACTCACTACAAGTTGCAAGCTCCAACTGAATTATTACATTTTTCCTCAAAATAAATAAATAAATTATATCAGTACATATATCAGTATATCAGTGCAGCACCCTTCAGAGCTCCATTAAGTCAACATAAAAGTTCAGCAAAAATAATCTGACTTAAAATGACATTATCCTACACGTTAAAAAATAGTCATATAAAAATAGCTTTTTAATACGTTTTACTGCACTGTATAAATAAATAAATGCATGCATACATACTTAATCCTGTCATTGAAGAAAAAACCCCCAAAAAATCCTGGCAGCTGTGGTTGCCAGAATAATTAGGAAAAATACAGTAAAAATGCTAACATCTTTACAAAACAACCAGTAAATGTACAGTTTAATGATAACCTCCATAATAACACATGTGATTAAAAAGAAAGAATTACTAATGCTATCTCACAACCTAATTCGTACAAATTTGTACGACCTCACTTAATAATTTTGTACGTTTTCTGTGAGGGGTAGGTTTAGGGGCGGGGCTAGAGGTGGTCATTCGTACAAACTCCTATGAATTATCCACCGTGTAAAATACATACGAATTGCTGTGAGATCGGGTTGGAAATACATGGAAGGTGAAGTGTCAAATACAATGGTAAAGCGCAATAAACATCATGCAATAACTTGCTGTTTTTATTTCCAAAACGTATTTTACTGTAAAATGACCTGAAATAAATGCAGGGAACTTTCTGTTAAATAATTCACAGGTTTTTACTGTAGCATTTCTAAAGTTTTTACAGTACATGTTAAAACTAGAATTAGCTATAAAAGCTGACTGGGAATAGAAACATAATTTTTCTTTTTGGTTCAGTTACACCTTTCTCCCCTTCAGGCTTTTAATGCAATTTCTTTTTGTACCACAAACAAAGAAAATGAGGAGTGAAAGCTGTGTGTCGAGAGAGGAGAGGCAGATGGTGCTCTGTAAGGTGGACAGTGTGGTGAGCTCAGGGGAAATGAATGAATTCCCCCTGGCTTTACGTGGTTTGCGAGCATTCAGGCAGACATCTGACATCTTCACACACTCAACGCAACCCCTGGCCGCTGAACACAGGAGAGCAGTTCTGTGTGTGAAGATGTACTTGATATTCTGGGAGGCAACAGAGGTTTGATCCGTCAAAAGAGTTTTGTGATTTAGCATGGAAATTTCTGAGGAACCTCATGTGAAACTACATTGGAATCTTAATTGTCTGTATTTAGCTGTGCAGTTCCTCCTTTTCCTCTTATACCAGTCATGCAGAATTCCTTTGATTTCCCGTGTTAACACACTTCCCGTCATGCACTTACGTTACACAATATTACCCACTTCCCTATTGGCATCAATCACTGCTACTCCCTATCTACATATTTCCTCCAACTGCGCTAAAAAGGATGTGCATATACATTACAAATATTAATGCATTCTGAGTTTTTTTCCTTCAAAGGTTACCATCTAATTGTGACGATTACGCTTATTATTATTATTACTAGTATTATTATCAGTAGTAATAATAATAATAATAATAGGTATTATTATTACTTATTATTTTAATTTCTTGTGACAGACATGGAACCGAAAAAGACAACTGTATAATGATTGTATATTTAAAAAAACAATACTTTTTTCACTAAGATTTTTTATTATTATTATTGGTTTCTTTATTATTGTTATTTACTTTATTATTTTCATTATTACTAGTACTACTAGTAAAAACTCAAATATATGTCAGTTTGTATATATATTTATTTATTTGCTTGTGACAAAGGTATTGAACTGAAAAACACAATTTCATGATAATGGTATAATTTATTCTATTAATGTTCTTTGTCTTGTTACAAAGCAATTGTAATTTGTTACATTCAATTATAGGGAGTAAATGTCTTCAGTACAGTTGAAGAATGGGGAAAAACAGTTCAGTTCAGAATTTTTTGTTCTTGTTACCCTCGTTTGGTGAGTCACACTGTAAGATGACACATTTAGTCAAGCTGCCAACAAACGATTTCAGCCAAAAATGATGAAAACTGATCCAGGCTCCACGCAGCTTAAATGGCCCATGGTTAAAGGCTTCAGTTTTTAAAAGAACATTATAAAATCCTCTTGAAAAATGGATTTCAACTCAAGTGGGTTGGATCCTGCGACTCTCTCCCCGTCTAGCTAGGGAGGAAATTTAATCTCATAATATCAAGAAACATACACTGATATTCAGTGCAATGCAGAGCTTTCCACCAATGTGGGTGGTAATTTTGTCACCTTGAACCAGCTTAAAATACATTTTAAACCAAGGGTTCTCAACTTTTTTGACTCCAAGGCCCAAATTTGGCCAAGACTGCATCCGATCTTAGCTATTATGTACCTATGGTACTTTTGTAACAAAAATAAATAAACTAAAAAATATGACGTTAGATGAAGGCTGTACATCTTTATTTTTAATGTTTTATTAAGCATTTACATTTAATAATTTAGTATATGCTTCTATCCAAATAGACTCACAAATGTGACCCTGGACTATAAAACCAGTCTTAAGTCGCTGGGGTATATTTGTAGCAACAGCCAAAAATACATTGTGTGGGTCAAAATTATCGATTATTTTTTATGCCAAAAATCATTAGGACATTAAGTAAAGATCATGTTCCATGAAGATATTTTGTAAATTTCTAACCGTAAATATATAAAAACTTCATTTTTGATTAGTAATATGCATTCTAAGAACTTCATTTGGACAACTTTAAAGGCGATTTTCTCAATATTTAATTTTTTTTTTTTTTGCACCCTCAGATTCCAGATTTTCAAATAGTTGTATCTCAGCCAAATATAGTCCGATCCTAACAAACCATACATCAATGAAAAGCTTATTTATTCAGCTTTCTGATGATGTAAATGATGTATCTCATTTTCGAAAAAATGACACTTAAGACTGGTTTTGTGGTCCAGGGTCACAAATGAGGACAATAGAAGCATTTAGAATGAATAAATAGTAACACTTAAATAAATTAAATAAACATTTTAAAAATGTAAGACTTATTGGGGCCCCTCTGGAAGCTTGCTGAGGCCCCCTAGCGGTCCCCTGCTTAAGAACCACTGTTGAAAATCATATTAAATATAGTTTATAACAGCAGGTCAGAGGTCAAATCAGAGAAAAATCTGTAAATAAATAAATAAATAAATAAGGCCATATACACTATATTAATATGAAGGAATTTTCAGTATAATTTGTTTTTTTTAATTGGTGTTTGCTCATATTTTTAATTTCGCATAGCATTGTATTATGTTTTAGGATTGAAGGAATTGTCTTTAGATGTAACGTAAAACGTACTGGTGATTTACTGCCACTACATTATCCATTTTTCTAAGGATTTTGTTACATATACAAGATGAGAACACTAATGGATGTAATTTTTATTATTGTAAGCTGTCCTGTGGGTACTGCTTTAAACAGGAAGTCTGATAATTAAGTTAGCAACTCCCTGCCCTACAGATGTTTAGCTTTAAATTCTATAGGACTTAACCGTTTTCACTAAAGAAGCCAGTTCAGCTGTGCCCTACTGCAATGTGAGGACATCACAAGGGAAAACTAGAAGACTGATCAATATCTCAGCTCAAAATTAACATTGATCACTTCCTACTTGTGGTGAAACTAAATAAGAGTCGTTATAGTGGTTGCTGCATGCTGAGAACTGAAAATGTGCAGTTGAAATTCCGAGATGAAATTTAGAGTACAGTTATTCAAATTCCAACCACTGCTGTTTCTATTATGAACCAATGACACAACGTGTGACACTTGTTGGGTGTGGTTGTTATTCTCCTCCACATATTTTGAAAGACAGCTGCATAATAAAGCACATTGTAACTCTTCGCTCGCATAAACATTTCACGTTGCATAAAAGAGCTTCACACAGCTTCAGTGTTTACATTAAATGCTGTTGCCATATCCGTCGGTGTGTTGTCAGTGGCCGTTAACTCCCTCTCATCGCAGAGAGATTGTCGGACGCCTTTAAAGTCTGCAACATGCAGCATCTGTGTGAGGCTGAGCGAGGCACACCATGCAGGCAAAAACACAGGACAGCTGCATCTCAACTCCAATTAGGTAATGGGAGCTGACAGTGTCGGTGCCTACAGCCTCGGTTCAAGGGGAGAGAAAGAGAGAGGGGCTGAAGCTCTAACCCTACAACCCTCGAATCCCTTTGGGCCAGGCTGGAGACAGGACGCAGGCGGACCCCATCAGCAACAACAATGATTGTGGGGAACCTAGCTGGAATAACTGTAGGTGTCACGTGAAATCGAAGGGTGAGGGAATTAATCACTTAATTCACAGATGAAGTGTAAGCACTGCCGGTTTACACACCTAAATTAAGAGGGATTAAGATTCACTGAATCCATTTGATGTAAAGCTCTTGATCGGAGTGGAGCTTCTTAGGTAGTAATATACTAGGACATTAGAGGAACTTTTGTAGAAGGTATTAAGTCCTAAACCTCTTACACCTTTCTTTTCACACTGTAATATGAAGTTGGATTGTGCTGGTAATGTATATGAATGTAATAAAATGAGTTTAATCTCTATTTTTGTCTTGGAAAAGGAAGTCTTGTGGACAGTCATGTCTCTTAATGTTGATATAATGTTGGTATAGGATTTACTCTCAAAATATTTTCACGCAGATAATTCTAAGAAATAAGTAACACATTGAATTTAGTGCAAAAACTGGAAAAAGTAGAAACAAGACTGAAATAGTATTTTATTGTAAAACGTTTTATTTTCAGTCTACCTAAATATTTGCATAACTCCAAAAAATATACCTATACATGCAATTCACTGCAATGTCCAGCTGAAGTGAACACTAAAACCTTTATTCCTTAACACATAGGGGCAGATAAATACATATTTTCATGCAATTCATTGCAGAATATTATGTTCGATCAAAAAACTTTTAACATAGTGCATGATTTGTAAACTAATACATTTTGATGTTTGCAACACATAACCAGTTCCATATGTAAGGCTTTTCTGATGTAGTAAACTTGCTCAATAGCTCACCTGGTACAGTGTTGCACTGGACCCTATTCACAGACTGTGATGACACATATCTGCAGTTATTAACACTGTAAATCTATCTAATTTTTATATCTTCTCTATTTTTTTTATTATGTCCATTTATAACACTGCACTTTGTGTTCTATTACCTTGGCATTAAATTAGTTAACACTACTCCATGAGTAGGCCTCTAACACTAGCTTGCTCTATTCTTTTTCTATTCTATCTTCTTTTTATTTATTGTATAATAAAAAATAAATAAAACAAACCTACTGCGTTATCTTAGTTGACTTTGATTCTATAACAGGCAGACATGCACTCTTTGTATGTTTAATAACGCCACACAGCTTATAGTCATAAACATCCTTTATTGTTATAAAAATACCATGAGCTGCATACAAACACATACAGAAAATATAGTGTCATAATCATGTCTATTTGCTTTCATATGTCATGTGTAGAAAAATGTTACGCTCTATTTTTTTAATACGGAAGATCTAACATTAGAGAGTAAATGCGCTCTGACTCATAAAAAATAAAATAAATAAACCAGTCAATTTGAATGATTCAGCTATTATGATGCTAATGATATAGATTTGTGAGCTGCCAAAACGTCAGGTTTTGCTTTAAAAGAAGCAGAGATTGGCCAACATCTTTTCACAGCTCCATGTTTACTCTTTCCAGGTATTTATCACAAATAGATTAAGTCACTTGAACACCGATGCCTCACATTCTTGGCACGTGATATAGGTGTGCCCTTGGCCAACCCCATACACAGATGGGTCTGCTAGCACTAGTCTTATCCACCTGTTCATCCAGCCTGCCAAGACTCAGGCACTGTCACTGTCTGGTCCTCCACAGTTACAGCTGTCATGAGCTCCCAGCGTGTCAGGCGTGCATGTGGTCAGAAGAGCTAAAGAGGGCAGAGCCTGAGTCTGAGCCGGGCCAAAACTGAGTCGTCAGCCACTGTTGGAACGCAGTCTGGCTGTAGTCACTGCTCTAATAGGACAGAAATGAACATACGCTAAGGAGCAGACAAGTGAGAATGAGCAATAAAAGTAGGGAAGCAAGTCATAAAGAATTCCTCTCAAGGATTCCGTTTCCATAAAGGGATAGTTCACCCAAAATTAATGTTATCACTGAATTAACCTTTATGTTGCCCCAAAACTGCATTTCTACTGTGGAACATGAAAAATTATATGTTGAAGAATGTTGGGGTCCAAGCAACATTCAGAGTTTCACTGTAAGGAAAAAACATAAAGACATTTCTTAAAATAATAATACACTGTAAAAAAAAAAAAAAAAAAAAGTTGAGCAAATTTAAAAGTTTAAGGCAACCAGCTTCAGCAGATTTTTGAGTTTTCTCAACTTATTTTTGTAGGAGATTTTTGACATCTCTCAACCTTTAAGTTTAATAAACTTAAAACAACAAGTTGAGAAAACTCAAAAATCTGCTGAAGCTGGTTGCCTTAAACTTTTAAGTTTGCTCAACTTTCTTTTTTTTTTTTTTTACAGTGTACATGTTTGGAATGACATAAGGCTAAGTAAATCATTTTCATTTTGTGTGAATTTAACTTTTGCTAATGGTTCCATCAACAATTCTTTTAGTTCTTTCTTTCATTCTTTCTTTCGCAAAAATGAATTTAAAACACTGCTTTAATGCAATAACTGTCCTTGTATACAGCAAAACAATTCCGTAAAAACAAAACAAAAAAGTTAACATTTAAACATTTAACATTATAAGTTTTGATTCATTAAAAAGAAACAAAAGATTTGCTCAAGAATCAGACTACATAGGTTGCGTCCATTTTTAATTCACAAGAACCATTATATTTAGATTAATTCATTTGGGAATAGTAGCCTACACCTGTGTCATTCTTTTTGGAGTCAGACAATGTCTGTTTTGCGCTATAGATTGCTTATCAGTGTTGCATCACTGTTGTGCACTAAAAGCTGCTATGGTATTGGTATGATATTCTGTCGGCAATAGAATGCAAAAACGGAAGCAACAAGAAAAAGACATGGATCTCGGTTCCCAACCCTAAAGAATAGACAGAAAATGAGAGCATGGAAAGAGAGATGGGGCTCTGGATGTCTGCCATCCGAGCAGATACTACACACAGGAACACCTGGGTCTACAGCTTGTCTAACCTCCCTGTGCACAGATTAGCCAAAGTCTCACACTTCTGAAAACCTCATGAACCAATGATAATTATCCTGGATTGTATTTATAGCCCTCTCGTTCATTGGCAGCTCCCAAGTTAATTTCCATTGTGGGAGGAAATTTATACACCTGCGTTGCATGGCAACTTTGTTAAGAAAGAATGCAACTTGATAGGGAGGCATTTCTCATAGACCTTTGATTACAGCTGGAGGGATTGAGTTTCCACAGTGAGTTTTACCAATTAGAAATGGATAAAATCTCTACATAAACATCCACCAGAAGTTACAGCAGACGTATTGTACATATTGTAATTACTACAACAATTTTTTGCTTAATTACTATATTTTATTTGCTGATTTCTCACTGACAATCACAGATGATTCAAATTCACCATTGAGTGTGTGTTGATGCCCGCAGTGTGTTTACTGTGAAAGAGCCTCCCAGTAAGGGAAGGATTTTTGTGTTTCCCAACGGTTGTTCAAATTCCAGGCTGGTTGTCCAGGTTGCCAGGCCTTTTAAGACTCTGCCAGCTCTCCTCAAACCCTCAAATGCCCTCGGTGGATTGAAATTCTCAGAGCAGAAGTTATAATACGGTGTGCAGATGATGAATTCGTAACACCTGTTTCACTGGTGTCTTTCAAAACAACCCCCACCTCGCTTGAGGCCTACAGGCTAACTTATTCAAGGAGTTCTTTTGAAAGAGAAACCGGTCACATCTGGAGCTGGTCAGCTTTGTAATGTCATACGCAAATTAACTCCATACGGTGTAATATAAATCCTTTGAAAAGGTACATATTTGAATTACATTTAATAGCAGTTGTTGCAGTAGTGAGTCATACAGGAAGCAAACATACTACATTGTACATATTATGAAACGTTATATTTTTTTAAATGTTGTATACATATGAGGAGTTTATTTGCAAAAACAGATAACTTTGTTTTTTTTTTCATTTTCAAAAATCATGTTTTTTATTATGTTATAATGTTTTTATTGTGTTAGTAGTTAGTTAGCTGTATTTTTGTTTATTTTTTTAACCCAATCAAAATAACCCAACTGCAGTTTGATTGAGATTAACTGGAATGCACAATAAAAAACATTATTATTGAAAATAGTTAAAAACAGAAAACAGTTGTCTGTTTTTGCAAATGAACTCTTCATATATTTTTAATTTACAAATATTTTAATTTATATTATTTTATTTTCTAATTAATACTTTTATACAGCAAGGATGTATAAAATTGATCAAAAGTGGCAGTAAATAATTTCAAAAGTTAAAAAAACAGCATTTTTTTATTAGAAATCGTTTGTAACAATGTTAATCTCTTTACTGTCCATTTTGATTCATTTAATGCATACTTGTTGAATACAAGTATTAAATTATTTTTTAAAATATGTACAAATATATCAAAGAATCCTAAAAAAAAGTATCAGAATGATTTCTGAAGGATCATGTGACAGTCAAAGGGCTGAAAATTCAGCTTTGCTATCACCAAAATAAATTACATTTTAAAAATACATTAATTAAAATAACTTATTTTAAATTATCATTTATAATATTATAATTTTTACTGTATATGCAGCTTTGGTTAGCATAAGAGAAAAAAAAAAAAAATTCACAAACCCCAAACTTTTGAATAGTAGTGTAAAGTGTTGTTCTAGCAAACATTGATACTGAAACATTATTATTATATTGACAGCAACTTAAACACAAGCATTTCACATGTAAACAACTTCAGAGACATACACATGTTTATGAATCTTATTTGGTTAATAGAATACTGAATACATTTAGGTAATTGGTTGATTTTTACTGTATTTACTCGATTTAATAGAGATTAAATCCATCAAATATATTTACTGCATTCTGCTTGTTCTTAGCAGAATTGATAATTTTTTTTAAAGGTTCATGCTCTGTATTTCTGGTGCCAAGGATTCTATTTTTACTCAAGCCTAAAATATCTATATAACAGCTGAACTTAATACAAATAAAATTACACTATAAATATAAATATTAATTAATACTTCTAATACTTATACTGTTACAGAACGGAGGACACAAAACGGTTAGCAGGTTCAGGTGAGTTTATTGAATGACTGAATGGCTGAGAGGTAAGCAGTGGTGATGAACCCGGGGTTGATATCCAGGAATTGACAGCGGTTCTCTTGATCTGTTACTTGCAGGTTCTCACGGGGAATCCAGGAGTGAACGTTGGCCACACACCCACACCGCAGCCATTGAGACAGGAACACGGAGATCTTGGAGCAGACTTGGAACAGGATCCTGGGAACAGGTAATATTCACAATGACAGGTAAGTAGTATCACAGCAATAGTGCAAAGGCTTGTGAGCGCTCTGGAAGTCCTCTTCTCATGAACGAGATCGGACATCTAGTGCTGGGTGGTGTGTGGCTTTATGCTAGGCGGTAATGAGGGACGTGATGCGGGACAGGTGAGTGTGATTAGAACTCAGGTGAATGTGATCGTTGTGATTGGGAGGTGGCAGAGCCTGGCATGTCTGTAACATTACCCCCCTCTCCACGGCCCGCTCCCGAGGGCCGAGGACCCCGACGCTGTGGCGGTCTGCCTCTACCTCTGGGTGCGGGGCGATCAGGATGGTTGAAGTGGAACTCCTCAAGGAGGATCGGGTCCAGTACATCATCTCGGGTTACCCACGATCTCTCCTCTGGGCCGTATCCCTCCCAGTCGATGAGGTATTCTAGATGACCGCCTCGGCGTCGGGAGTCCAATATCTCCTTGATCTGGTAGATGGTTCCTTCCTCTAGGATCAATGGGAGAGGGGGCTCTGCCGGAGGGCCAGGCTCTGTGGAGAGAGGAACAGAGGGGTGATAAGGCTTCAATAATGAGACGTGAAAGGTAGGGTGGATCTTGTACCGGGGAGGGAGCTGAAGTTGATAGGTGACAGGGTTAAGTTGTTTGACAATGGGGAAGGGACCAACAAATCTGGGACTTAGTTTCTTGCAGGGTAGGCGCATCCTGATGTCCTTCGTAGATAGCCAGACCTTCTGACCCGGATGGTAAACGGGGGCTTCTGATCTACGAAGGTCCGCGGTCATTCTGCGCCTACGCACTGCCCGCTGAAGGTGGTGGTGAGCGGCGTCCCAGACCCTCTCGCTCTCCCGGAACCAGAAATCCACAGAAGGCACATCCGAGGGGTCACCTGACCAGGGGAACATTGGTGGCTGATAACCGAGTATGCACTGAAATGGGGTTAAAGCAGTGGTAGGCTGGCGAAGGGAGTTCTGGGCATACTCGGCCCAGCCAATGAACTGGTTCCAGGAGTTCTGGTGGCCATGGCAGAAGGTTCGGAGGAAACGGGCCACCTCCTGGATCTTCCGTTTGCCCGTTAGTTTGGGGATGGTAGCCCGATGAGAGACTGACGGCCACACCTAGGAGTTTGAAAAAGGATCTCCACACTCGAGAAATAAACTGGGGTCCACGATCTGAGACAATGTCTTCCGGGATCCCAAAGTAACGGAAGACGTGGTTGAACAATAATTCTGCTGTAGTTAAGGCGGTGGGCAGATTTCTGAGCGGGAGTAGCCGGCAGGCCTTGGAGAATCTGTCGACAACGACTAGAATACAGGTGTTGCCGTCGGATGGAGGCAGATCCGTGACGAAGTCTACTCCTAGGTGTGACCAGGGGCGATTCGGAACGGGTAAAGGGAGGAGCTTGCCTGCTGGCAGTCGGCGAGGGTTCTTAGCCATGGCACAATCTGCACAACCTTGGACGAACCTCCGAATATCCCTGGCCATGTTGGGCCACCAGAAGCGGTCTCGAAGCAGCGAGAGGGTGTTGTTGGCCCCTGGGTGGCCAGTGCCCAGAGATGTGTGAGCAGAGTGAATTAGCTGGGTGCGTTGGGACCTGGGGATGTATTGTAGCTCTGGGGGACAGCCCGGCGGCGGATTCGTGGGAACATTGGTGGAGGGAGCTGAGTCGGTATCCCATTGGATGGGGCAAACGAACATCTGCTTAGGGAGCACGGGTTCAGGGTTTTCAAGGCTATCCTCCTGGGTGTCAAATTGGCGTGAAAGGGCGTCAGCCTTTACGTTCTTGGATCCAGGGCGGTATGAGATGGAGAAGTTGAACCGCGTGAAGAAGAGTGCCCACCGGGCCTGACGGGGGTTTAGTCGTTTTGCTTCCCTGAGATATTGAAGGTTTTTGTGGTCGGTATAGACGGTGAATGGATGTTGGGCACCCTCCAACCAATGTCTCCACTCCTCTAGAGCTAGCTTGATGGCCAGAAGCTCCCTGTTGCCGATGTCATAGTTGCGCTCCGCCGGGCTGAGCTTACGGGAGAAGAAGGCACATGGATGGAGTCTAGATGGTGTCCCCTGCCGTTGGGATAGGACGGCGCCCACTCCTGACGTGGAGGCATCGACTTCTACAACGAACGGTTCCCTGGGGTCTGGGTGAATCAGGACTGGGGCCTTGGTGAATGCATCCTTTAATTCTCGGAAGGCTTGGGTGGCTGCTGGGGTCCAGATAAGGGCTTTAGGCTTTCCTTGGAGCAGGTTGGTGAGAGGGCTGGAGATGGTGCTGTAGTTCTGAATGAACCGGCGGTAGAAGTTTGCAAACCCCAGGAAACGTTGGAGTCCCTTGATGGTATCAGGAGTGGGCCAATCCCAAATCGCCCTCACCTTCCCCTCGTCCATCTGGATACCACTGTTGCTGATGTTGTAGCCCAGAAACTGCACTGAGGGAAGATGAAAGGAGCATTTTTCTGCCTTGAGGAACAGATTATACTCCCTCAGGCGTTGGAGGACCTCCGCAACGTGGCGACGATGTTCGGCCATACTCCGGGAGTAGATAAGGATGTCGTCGATATACACCAATACAAACTTGTGGAGAAACTCCCGGAGCACCTCGTGCATAAAGTCCTGGAATACGGAGGGGGCGTTAGCTAGTCCATATGGCATGACGAGGTACTCATAGTGGCCAATGGGTGTCACAAACGCGGTCTTCCATTCGTCCCCCTCACGTATTCGGATCAGGTTGTAGGCGCTGCGGAGGTCCAGCTTGGTAAAGACAGTGGCACCTCGGAGATGTTCTAAAGCCGCAGGAACGAGGGGAAGTGGGTACCGGAACTTAACGGTAATTTGGTTAAGGGCTCGATAGTCAATGCAGGGCCGTAGCCTGCCGTCCTTCTTGGCTACGAAGAAGAAGCTCGATGAGGCAGGGGACGTGGAAGGGCGAATACAGCCTTGCTTGAGAGCCTCTTCAATGTACTCCTCCATGGCCTTCTGCTCAGGAATTGAAAGGGGATAGATGCGGCCGCGGGGCACTGACTCACCCGGATGGAGGTCTATGGCGCAATCCCAGGGACGGTGAGGAGGTAATTGTGAGGCTTTCTTGGGGCAAAAGACATCGTGGAAACTGCGGTAACAGGCAGGTATGTCTACCGATTGCCTTTCAGGGGGACTTTCAATAGATGTGGAATTCACTGCTAATCGGCCTGGTAGTGCAGAGGTTGGTCTGGGGACTTCCGGGAAGCATTGATCAAAGCAGGGAGTTCCCCATTTGAGTACCTCCCCACTTTGCCAGGAGATGGTGGGTTCATGCTGGAGGAACCATGGCCTGCCTAGAATGATGTCTACGGTGGAGCCCTCTAGGACTAATAGGCGGATGTGTTCCGTATGCAAGGCTCCCACTTGCAGTCGTATGGGCACGGACCTTCGGTTGACATACCTGCGGCTTACGGGTGTTCCAGTGACCGATTGGATCTGGTAACTCTGCGGTGTGGCGGTGGTGGCGATGTGGAGCTGGCGGCAGAGGTTGCCCGAGATGAAGTTTCCTGCGGACCCAGTGTCGAGTAAGGCAGTGGCTGGAAGAGAGCATTTAGGGCCGGTGAGGAGAACCTTTATAGTCAGGGGTTTGGCGTTTAAAATGTCTGAAGAGATCGCACTCACCCCCAGACGAGGTGGTCTTGTGGGACAGGTGGAGCGAAGATGTCCCCTTTCTCCGCAGTACAAACAAAGGCCCTGGGCGAATCGGCGGGAACGTTCTTGGGCAGAGAGGCGGTAAGTATCGACCTGCATGGGTTCGTGGGTTACCTCCAGAGGGCGCTGTTCGGCCAGGCGAAAGGGAAACGAGCTGCGGCGGCAAGAGTCGGAGGATAATTCAGCCAGACAAGCGGTCATTCGAGAGGCACAGCGGATGGAATGTTGGATGAGACTCTCCAAGCCGAGAGAGTCATCGAAAGCAGCCAATTGCAGGCGAAGATGGGGTTCCAAACCTTGTCGATAGGCGGCGAGGAGAGCACACTCGTTCCATCCACTGGCTGCCGCGAGAGTTCTGAACTGCAGGGCATACTCCTTGATGGGTAATGAGCTCTGGCGTAAGCTATAGAGCTGATCGCTGATCGAGGAGTCATAGACGGGCTTCCCAAAGACCTCCCGGAAATGTTGTATGAACGCCTGGGATGACTGAGTGACGTTACCGCCTTGTGCCCAGATGGTCTCCGCCCAACGAAGCGCCTGACCTCGGAGATGGGTGATAATGAAGGCGATCTTGGACTTCTCGGTAGGGTACAGGTGAGGCTGAAGTTCAAACGAAAGGGAACATTGCAAAAGGAACCCATTGCACTCCTCCGCCGAGCCTGAGTAGGGCGCTGGTTCGGCCATGGGGGTGGCAACCGTCGACGGAGCGCTGATGCCGGAAGCGATCGCTGGAGCAGATGATGCGGCGGAGGTGAGGGTTTGTTTTAATAACTCCACCAATTCCTGGAAGGGGTCTGAAGAACTCATGGTGGAGAAGTCTGTTATGGTCCGATCTTCTGTTACAGAACGGAGGACACAAAACGGTTAGCAGGTTCAGGTGAGTTTATTGAATGACTGAATGGCTGAGAGGTAAGCAGTGGTGATGAACCCGGGGTTGATATCCAGGAATTGACAGCGGTTCTCTTGATCTGTTACTTGCAGGTTCTCACGGGGAATCCAGGAGTGAACGTTGGCCACACACCCACACCGCAGCCGTTGAGACAGGAACACGGAGATCTTGGAGCAGACTTGGAACAGGATCCTGGGAACAGGTAATATTCACAATGACAGGTAAGTAGTATCACAGCAATAGTGCAAAGGCTTGTGAGCGCTCTGGAAGTCCTCTTCTCATGAACGAGATCGGACATCTAGTGCTGGGTGGTGTGTGGCTTTATGCTAGGCGGTAATGAGGGACGTGATGCGGGACAGGTGAGTGTGATTAGAACTCAGGTGAATGTGATCGTTGTGATTGGGAGGTGGCAGAGCCTGGCATGTCTGTAACATATACATTTTAGATGCTGTCAGTGCATCCTTATTGTAAGTCCCTGTATATGGCGGCAGAGATACATAAACATACAAAAATATACTTGTAAACATTACATACAATAATCTGAATACTGAGATCAGAGATCAAAGATGAACAGTGAACTACATACAAATATACACGACAAGGTATCACAAGATCATCAGAGAGATGCATCAAAAAGTGTCAAGAAGTGACATCAGAGGAACAGTCAATGTTTCATGAAGGAGTCTTGTGCATTATTCACCACTTTCATCTTTTATGGAAATGTGTCATCATACACTCAAAGATTTAAAAGAAGTTGTCAGCGAGGTTTGTGAGAAGCATCGGTCACACCGAGCGGCATCTTGTGACCTTCTGATAAAAGGAACTCTTCATTGGTTTGGACTGGCCTCTAATGAGATTTTCAGAGGCTGTCACATTTGTCAGATTTAAGGGCTCATGCTAAAAGCTTTCACGCAAACAAGCTTGTGTATATATTATTGAAACTCCTTTCTGTGACTTGCACGCTACTTTGTGGGTTGTCATCAATTTGTTTGGAAAACAAGCCACATATTCCCTTGGTCTATTAACATTCTAGTGTTTATTTGAAAAAGAAACTTATTTATTTTTTTTATAAAAATGCCTTTATTGAAAATAACAGAAATACCCCTCTGACAGATTTTACACGGACAAGAAACGTTATTTATTCAAATATATAAAAGAATCCTGGAAAATTATCAGAATGATTTCTGAAGGATCATGTGATAGTGACACTACTGAAAATTCAGCTTTGCTATCACAGAAATAAATTAGATTTTTAAAATATATTAGAAAACCGTTATTTTAAGTTATCATTTATTAAATTATCAAAAATGATCAAAATAAATGATTTTGATCAGATAAATGAAGCTTTCATGAGCATGAGACTTCTTTCAAAAATAAATAAATAATCTCACAAACCTCAAACTTTTCAATAGTAGTATAAAGTGTTGTTCTGGCAAACACTTTACTATGTTTGTATTGATACTAAAGCATTACCATATTAACAGCAACTTAAACGCATAAGCATTTTACTTATGATCAACTTCAGAGACAAAAATGTTTATGAATCTTTTTGGTTAATAGAATACTGAATACATTTTAATAACGTTTTTGATTTGATTGCATTTACTCGATTTAACAGAGATTAAATATATTCATCAAATGTATTTACTGCATTCTGAAAGACCCCTCTTGACAAATTTTCTTTATTTCTTTATATATTTCATTTTCTTTACCTTAACTATGCCTGTTAAGCACTTCAAATTACTGTAATGCATGAAATGTGCTATATAAATAACTTTTCTTGCAATGAATGTGCTATATAAATAGAAAAGTTATTTATATAGCACATTTCATGCATTACAGTAATTTAAAGTGCTTAACAGGCATAGTTAAGGTAAAGAAAATTAAATATATAAAGAAATGGAAAAGATTACTTACGAACAATTTATTAAAGAAAAAAGATAAATAAAAGCATCTTTTCTTATATAAAAGTAAAAACTACAAAACATAAGTTATATATTTATATAATATAAAGTCTGTTATATAAATAATGAAAATAAAATATAAAAAAAATTAAACTTAAACAATAAGACATAAAGGATATATAAATGATTTAGGTGTAACATACACTATATTGCCAAAAGTATTGGGTCACCCCCTTCTAATGAACAGGTTTGACTACTTTAGTAATTTGTATGTACAAATCATTAGTGTTTGGTGATGAGGTTTTGGCTCAAGGTCTGCATTTAAAGTCACACCAGAGGTGTTCAGCTGAGATTAGGACTTTGCTTTCTGCAGACCAGTCAAGTTCTTCCACACTGACTGAATCAATCATGTCTTTTTGAACCTTGCCTTATACACAGAGACACTGTTATGTTAGAATAGAAAAGGGTCCTGTCCAAACTGTTGCTATAAAATTAGAAGCACACAATTCCCTAGAATATCATTGTATGCCTTAACATTAAGATTTGTACTCATGGAAATTACTAAAGTAGTCAAACCTGTTCATTAGAAGGGGGTGATCCAATACTTTTGGCAATGTAGTGTATGTATATACTTAATTTGATTTAAGAATTGCATTTTAAATTACAAATCTGAAAAAAGAAAAAAAAAACCCACCAAGGTATGGATTGAACTATATTGTTGTATTGTATACTTGACAAAAAGTATAATAAATACAGGCCGAAATGTTGGGACGTTTGAATAAAATTTTAATAAAATGAAAACTAAAAGACTTTCAAATCACATGAGCCAATATTTCATTCACAATAGAACAGAGAACATAACAAATGTTTAAACTGAAATTTTTTACAATTTTATGCACAAAATTTCAATTAATTTCAAATTTGATGCCTGCTACAGGTCTCAAAGTTGGGATGGGGGCATGTTTACCATGGTGTAGCATCTCCTCTTCTTTTAAACAGTTTGAAGATGTGGCATAGAGGTTATGAGTTTCTGGAGTTTTGGTGTTGGAATTTGGTCCCATTCTTGCCTGATATAGGTTTCCAGCTGCTGAAGGGTTTGTGGTCGTCTTTGACATATTTTTTGTTTAATTATGTGCCAAATGTTCTCTATAGGTGAAAGATCTGTACTACAGGCAGGCCAATTCAGCACCCAGACTCTTCTACTATGAAGCCATGCTGTTGTAATAGCTGCAGTATGTGGTTTTGCATTGTCCTGTTGAAATACACGTCGTCTGGAGGGGAGCATAGGTCGCTCTAAAATCTTTATATACCTTTCAGCATTCATAGTGCCTTCCAAAACATGCAAGCTGCCCATACCGTATGCACTTATGCACCATCAGAGATGCTGGCTTTTGAACTGCACACTGACGACACACTGGAAGGTCTCCCTCCTATTTGGAAATCACGGACTCGTCTGATCATAGAACACTTTTCCACTTTGAAACAGTCCATTTTAAATGGGCCTTGGCCCACAGGACACGACGGCACTTCTGGACCATGTTCACACATGGCTTCCTTTTTGCATGATAGAGCTTTAGTTGGCATCTGCAGATGGCACGGCGGATTGTGTTTACCGACAGTGGTTTCTGGAAGTATTCCTGGGCCCAATTAGTAATGTCAGTGACAGAATCATGCCGATGAGTGCTGTAGTGTCGTCTGAGGCCCCAAAGACCACGGGCACCCAGCAAAGGTCTTCGGCCATGTCCCTTACGCACAGAGATTTCTCCAGTTTCTCTGAATCTTTTCATGATGTTATGCACTGTAGATGATGAGATTTGTAAAGCTTTTGCAATTTGACATTGAGGAACGTTGTTTTTAAAGTATTCCACAATCTTTTTACGCACTCTTTCACAGATTGGAGAGCCTCTGCCCATCTTTACTTCTGAGAGACTCTGCCTCTGTAAGACATTCCTTATCATGTTACAGACCTGATGTCAATTAACTTAATTAGTTGCTAGATGTTCTCCCAACTGAATCTTTTCAAAATTTCTTGCATTTTCAGCAATTTGTTGCCCCCGTGCCAACTTTTTTTGAGACCTATAGCAGGCATCAAATTTAAAATGAGCTCATTTAGTAGATAAAAGTGTACAATTCCTTCATTTAAACATTTGTTATGTTATCTATGTTATATTATAAATAAAATATTGGCTCATGAGATTTGAAAGTCTTTTAGTTTTCATTTTATTCAAATTAAAAAACAAAAGGAATATGAATTTAATTAAAATAATGCAGTTAAATCAGCAAAGCACAGCTGGATTGTTTACCCCAGGAGCAAATACTGAGACCAGAGGGATTTCATCTTTACAGCTCTATCGCACTGTATGAAAACGGACATTGCATAGCTTCCACAGCAAGGACAATTGTTTAGCAGCGCGTCATAAAGGTTCCAGACTGTCAGTTGTTGTCATTTTGTGATCTGCCAAATGTTTTCTAATGTTGTAAATGAAACGCTGGAGAAGGAATGTTGTCAGAATGTACAGTTGACATCAAAGTGTGTTAACATCAGCCAGAGTCTAGAGGAGCTGTGATGACAGATGAGTGGGCCACTCCGCTATGGGATGTTCCTTCTGCCAAGGCACAAAGCCTCTTGGCACAGGCACGACTAAAGACGCCCTAAAAGATGAAGAGATAGTCCTCTCATTCACTGTCTGTTGCAAAGAAGCAAACTTTGTAAAGTAGTTTACATGGTGGCAAGTGATGAGAAATCATTCGCTATCTATTTATTAGGGGTGTAACGGTACATGTACCGAACCAAAACGGTTCACGGGGGAAATTCCAAATGGAAGTGATCATCGCTATACCCTTGGAGTGGGGACTTTGGAGTGAACAGGGTAGGTGCGTGCCATTATGTGGTAATTTGGAATGCACTTGGCAAAGGGAGAGCAGTGTTGCCAGATTGGATAGACGATTTCCAGCCCAAAAGCTCACAAAAACCCGCCCAAAACTTTAACTGTCGAAATAATGTGATAGAACGTAAATCAAGGTTGATAAACCATTTTTAGCTCCTTATAACGAAATAATGATGACAAAATAATATAAATGTAATGCTAGATAAACTTCCCAAGGATCAAATTGGGGCAAATACATTAAAGAGAACTATACCAAATATTATTAAAATATGCAAGCAGACACTGTCAAAACGGCAATCAAGAAATTAACCAATACCCTCGAAAAACACATGCATCATTTTCAATGTCAACAGTCAGAATTTAATTGTAAAAAAATGCCCAATATAAGTGATCTGAATAAGCAACATAATTATAGGCATTTCACACTCGTTCATGCACACACCATGACAGTCAAAACTGTGTCATTCTGTATGATAATCCGACAATAATAAAACAAAATGAACAACAACAAGTAATGCTGTTACTTTCGTTTTGCCCTATAATTTCAGACAGAACTAAGTCTTTCGTGAAGTTCACATTGAACATAATATAGCCTAGGCCAATAATTTTTCAAGTCCAGCATCTTTAAAGGATGTACCAATCAGGACCGTTTAAAAGATAAAAGACAGGATGTATGGATATAAATAGATTTTGATTAAATAATTTAACTGTGCTCTGATTTCGGAGTTGCAGTGATAAAGCCTTCATGTTATCTCCCACAACAGGTGTAATTCACGCTTTGAGAATTAAAACACTCTCCACTCTTTACCATCGAACTTATATATAGGCATTATGGTCAGGTCACTTACAGCTATACATTCAAAATCAGATCCGTTATCGCGCTAAAAACCCGTCGCTCATGATTCACCTGTCTGCTGATCCCTACTATAGTGATTGGCTAAAAGTGCGGCCGCGACGTCAACATCAGCACCAGTCATCTTTGCAGCGTGCGTGTTTATGATGACTGATTGGGATGCATGCAGTAGGCTATATATGCACACTTGGCCTTGTTTGTTAACCAATTAGCCTATACAATTTATATGTTTTGAAAACCGCCAAACTGACCAAAAACCAGCGCAAATTTTGTCCACCCGCCCAAGCCAATATTTACCCGCACAATCAAATTCAATACCGCCCAATCTGGCAACACTGAGGGAGAGACGTAATTTCCTCATCATCTTCAACTGGGATGACAACGAACGCAGCACGGTGTGCGTTAGCAAATTCGCTGACGCGCACCGGCATAAAAAAATATACATTTTATATTTAAGTTTTATACATATTAGTTTTTATATATTATATAGCAAAAAAAAAAAAAAATTAAAATATAAAATGTATGTTAATTTGCAACAGTTATGCTAACAACACTAAAAAAACATTTATGCTATGCCATTAAAACAGCGACATCTGCTGACGCACACCGTGCTGCGTTGTCACGGGAACATCCCAGCTGCAGATGATGAGGAAATTACGTCTCTCCCTTTGCCAAGTGTATTCCAAATGACTACATAATGCCACGCACGTGCCCTGTTCACTCCAAAGGCCCCACTCCAATGGGATTATAGCGATGATCACTTCCATTTGGAATTTGCCTTCGGTTCGGTACGCGCACCATTACACCCCAACTATCTATCTATCTATCTATCTATCTATCTATCTATCTATCTATCTATCTATCTATCTATCTATCTATCTATCTATCTATCTATCTATCTATCTATCTATCTATCTATCTATCTATCTATCTATCTATCTATCTATCTATCTATCTATCATCACTATGACTTATGAATTGTATGAGGTAAATCATTTGGAATATCAGACAGAAAGGCAAATGCTCTAGACTGACATCCCGGGCCATTTCCATGCTAAATGTTTAAGCGGCAGGTCTGCCTGAGGCAGCAGAGCACCGTGAGGAGTTCTTAAATGCCTTGTCAGATCCAAGGAAACTCATGGAGAAACTGTTAGTGGAAGCACCTGCCCACAGCAAGGTCACTTCAAGTCTCTCCTCAACAAAAGGCCTGTTTCAAGACCGCGAGCAGGCTAACTGAGGAAAAACGGCTCTGACAGCACTGGAATAAAAGGAAAAAGCACACTGCGATGACCTTTGACATTTTCTCCCAGTCTTTGGAGCTCTATATGAATGTATTTTTAATTTCTTCTAGTAACTCTGTAACCGGTTTCTGGTTCTGTGAATGTGTGCTATAAAATAATAATGATAACACTAGTAATGTTGTAAAATATTAACTGTACACAATAGTTTTCTTATCCTTTATACCCTATTCTCATGATGATTTCGAAATCAGCTGCTGCAGTTTTGAAGAAGCAGTCTTTCATACTGTTTTCACCTATGTATTAATATTTTCCAATATCCACAACGCTGTAAATCATCAAATACTTCTTGGCAGAAAAAAACACTGCAGAGTATTGTAAATCTACAACATTAACATGCATAAATAACTGATGAAGAATGAATTGAAAACATGGTCTAGAAAGATGAATGGTAAACGAATTTGAGCAGCTTCAGCATCTAAAAAACACTGGTTGATCACTGACATCTAGCGGTAAACACGAGACTTGCAGATAATTTTTTTTTCGGAATTTATGCTTTTCAGCTTTTTGTCTCATTTCTAATAAAGAGAGAGAGAGAGAAAGAGATTTTAAATTTATTTTCATCTTCCTTGTTAACAGTTTTTCATACAATTTCAATTCATTTTATTTCTTTTTTCCCCTCTCTTGTTTTATTTAGGTAAAACAATTTACACATTTTCCTCCTAAATAAAAAAACAAATTTAAATAAATTAAATACACAAGAATTATTCAGTTTTCCTCTTCATCAACAACACCCTTTTTTTTCAATTCCCCAAATGTCATTAAAAATCATTCAATTATTTGTCATTTGATAAAAAGCTAATTCTGCCATAATTCTTGCACTTATTAAAGCTTTAAAGGTCAATTCAGGATCCACTGAACATTCACCTTTTAATTTCTGCTTTCTTGTCAACCATATTGCTAACTTTGCTTCACCCATAAAGTTTATCAAAGCATAGCAACATATTTAAGAACAAATATAAAATTCACTGGACAAAACACTTCTCCTAATTTTCTGAACCAATCTTCCTTGGTCTGAAATATTCTTCTTAATCTTAAAACAATATAAAAACACATGATCTATTGACTCCTCAGCACTGCAAAATACACATTCCTTTACCATATTGGGATCAAAATGTGCCACATGTTTATTTGTGGATATTGCCCAGTGAACAACTCTCCACTGGAGATCTGCAGTCCGTTTCTCTATGGGAGGTTTATATAGAAACCTCCAACATCCCTTAGGGGAAATATATCTGTCCATTCTGATTCCTTTACTTTCTTTAGAGAGAGGAGTAATGAGTCACTTTCACACATTACATAAATTGCTTTCTTGGATGTTTCTTCAAATGTTGTTAGTTGTGGAGATCTAAAATTAAGAATTGAGTCCTTTTCTGGTTTTTGCAGAAATCTTTAACTCTGGAAAATCATAATTTCAAAATCATTGTCCTGTAAAGTCAGCTCATTATCTTCTTTAATGTAGAAGGTAAAAACAAAAAAAAATATATTTAATAATATCTTCATGAACCTGACAGAACTTCTCTCCACTTTGAAAATCGATCTCCATGCTTTTAAAATGGACTGATAATAAGATGAGGTACCACTCAAATCAATGTCCATCAGCATTATTAAGAACAACTGTCTATCATATTTAAAAATGTCCACTTTTTGCAACAAAGCACAAGCTGTGCCAGTCCACATAGATTGCCTATATACAACAGCTTTTGCACAGCTTGAATTTTGATGGTCATAATTCGACTTTGTATATCCATTAATCCATGTTCACCTTCATTGACTGGCAAAAAGAGCACAGCAGCTTTTGTCCAGTGGTATCCAGACCCCAAAAAATTGATTACATCTCTTTGAATTTCACAAACAACATTATTTTGTATGATAGTTTAGGTAATACCTACTTCCATCTGGACAAATTTCTACACACTTTTTCTATCATACCCTCCCAGTTCTTTCCTTCCCAAGATATACCCCTAAAAACTTTAGCCCTTCTTTACCCCATTTAACTCCACCTGAGAGTACTGGAGGAAGTTCTTCTTGCCAATTCCCCATAATGAAACCTTCATTTTTGTTCCAATTGACCCTTGCAGATGAGGCCTTTTCATAAATATTTAGGCTTTCTTTTACTGCTTCAACATTATTTTTATTTTTTTTATAAAACAGTGATATCATCTGCAAAAGCAGATACTATTATAAGCCTATTTTCAGAACCTTTAACTGCAAAACTTTGTAGATTTTTCCTCAACTGACAAAGTAGGGGTTCAATTGCCAAAGAAAAAAAGCTGTCCTGACAAAGGACATCCCTGCCTTATTCCTCTATACATTAAAAACTGGCTGACTAAGCACACTTCCCACCTTTAACATAACAGATGCCCCAGTATATAAAAGTTTTATGCCTGATAAAAAATAATCTCCAATTCCAAAAGATTTGAGAGTAGGCTACTAAACAAATAACAATGGTCAACTCTATCAAAAGCTTTTTCTTGATCAATAGAAATATACTTAAATTTATATTATCCATGCATGCCAATTCAATTACGTCTCTTAAAAGAAAGAGGTTGTACATTATAGTTCTATTTGGTATACAATAAGTCTGATTCCTTTCTATCAAAGACCCAAGGTATTTTTTAATCTATTAGAAAAACTCTTTGCTAGAATTTTATAGTCTTTACATAATAGTGCCACTGGTCTCCAATTTTTTAAAAGACCTAGATCACCTTTCTTAGGCAGTAACGAAAGTACAGCTCTTTTACAACTAGTTGGCAATTCCTTTTCTTCAAAAGACTCTTTAAAAACCTCCAACATATCTTCCTTAATCACATGCCAAAAATGTTTATAAAATTCTGCTGGAAGTCCATCAATACCAGGGGCTTTAGCAACAGAAAGTTGCTGAACTGCTTTTGAAAGTTCATGCATCGTTATGTCAGAGTCCAACTCCTTTTGTTGTTCAGTATTCAATTTAGGTATATCTTTAAATAAAAAGTCCATACTTGAGATATCACACTTTTGTTCTCCAAACAAGTCCTTATAAAAATCCATTGCAATCATCCTCATTTCTTTTGGATCAGATGTCAAAGTTCCTTTAGCAAGGTTCATATGTGACATCTGTTTTCTTTCCATCTCTTTCTTTTCGAAAAAAAAAAGAAAAAAAAAAGAAAAAGAATTAGGAGCATCCATATCCTTCAATAAAGAAAGGTGAGCTCTAATTAAAGCTCCTTTTGCATTTTCATAGAGAAGAGTTCCCAAAGATTCCTTTCTTTTTTCCAACATGTTTACATGTTAAATGATTGTTAACTGCATTTATTTCAAGTTGTTCAATATCTCTCTCAAGTTCTCAAATTGTCTTTTTAATCAAACTATTAGTGTGCGTCACAGATTGGCCAGGCTCTGTCACCTCTATGCCTACTACTTACCTCCTTGTCTACTTCCCTGCAGTGTCTCCTCCCGAGTGTGTTCTCCAGCGATCCCCAGTCAGTTTGCTCCTGTGTTCTGTCCCAGTCTGCCATCTTGGTGAGGTGTGTGTTCAGTTCGTGTTCCAAGTTTCCTGTCAAAAGAAGATACTCAAGTTAACACTTCTCCAGATTACCGAAGACCTCCAGGATAACCACTTACCTGTCCCACTCCTTGTTGCTCAGCTATTTGTCAATAAATACCTGTTTAATTATCCGTCTGCTGTCTGAGTCCCTCTTCTGTAACAGTGTGAGCAGTATAATTGTGGTAAAACATTTTTATTTGGGTTTTTCCCACTTCCCACCATTGTACAATATTTTCATAATTTTTTTCTTTCCATTTATTCCACAATACAAAATTCTCACAAAATTGTACATCATGCAATTTAATATTAAAATGGCAATTAAAAACTAAAACTTTTAGATTTTTAAAAACTTCAATTGAACACAAATGGTGGTCTGTAAAGCCATTTGGGGAAATAACAGATTTTTTTTTTAACACAATTATTCTTACTTCTACTAATATAAAACCTATCCAGCCTTGCTGAACTAATATGACCACTAGAAACATTTACCCATGAATACTGTCTTGCCATTGGATGATGTTTTCTCCAAACATCAATTAGATCATAATCTCTAATAATATTACTTAAAACACTAACTGAAGGAGGACAAGGTTACTCTCCATTCCTATCTAAAGTAAAAATCTAAGGTGCAATTCCAGCCAAAAACCAAATTTGAATCCTTATCAAAATCTTTTAAACTCATTCTCTTTCCTAAAAACCCTTATTCTCTCTGATCCATTATTTGGGGCATATATACAGGTGCATCTCAAAAAATTTGAATATCGTGAAAAACTTATTTCAAAAAGTGAAACTTTCATATATATTTTAGATTCATTAAATGTAAAGTACGACATTTCAAAAGTTTTTTTTGTTTTAAATTTGATGATTAGAGCTTACAGCTCATGAAAGTCAAAATCCAGTATCTCAAAATATTAGAATATTTCCTAAAATCAATCCAAAAAAGGATTTGCAAAGCAGAAAAGTTCAATTTCTTTATGTTCATTTATGCACTCAGTACTTTGTCAGGGCTCCTTTAGCACAAACTCCAGCATCAGTGAGGTGTGGCATGGAAGCGATCAGCCTGTGGCTCTGCTGAGGCACTATTGAGCCTTCAGCTTGTCTGTATTGTTGGATCGACTGTTTCTCATCTTTCTCTTGAAAATATACCATAGATTCCATATGGGGTTCAGGTCAGGCATGTTGACCGGCCAATCAAGCACAGTAATATCATGGTCAGCAAAGCACTTGGAAGTAGTTTTGGCACTGTGGGCAGGTGCTAAAATTCTGCTGGAAAATCTCCATAAAGCTTGTCAGCAGATGGAAGTATAAAGTGCTCCAAAATCTTCTGGTAGACGGCTGCATTGACTCTGGACTTGATAAAACACAATGGACCAACACCAGCAGACGTCACAGCACCCCGAATCAACACTGACTGTGGAAACTTCAAACTGGACTTCAAGCAGCTTGGATTCTGTGCCTCTCCAGTCTTCCTCCAGACTACAGACATTGATTTCCAAATGAAATGCAAAATTTTAATTTATCTGAAAAGAGGACTTTGGACTCTTTTTCTCCTTAGCTCAGGTAAGATGCTTCTGACGTTGTTTCTGTTTCAGAAGTGGCTTGGTAGCCCTTTTCCTGAAGACGTCTGAGCGTGGGGACTCTTGATTTACTGACTCCAGCTTCAATCCACTCTGGAATAGCCTTTCTGATAAACGTTCGGCTTTCAGACACACTCTCTCTGTTTAAATCTAGATTAAAGACACATCTCTTTAGCCAAGCATTCACATAATGCATTTTATAATCTTGTACTGAAGTTATATCTGATCAAATGTACATTAATATTATTCTTTAGCTTGGGTTGAACAAATCATTTTCTCTTAGATGGAACAGCAGCTACGCTAATTATGTCTTGTTTCTCTGTTTCTGCCACGGGATTAACATCTCATGGTAACTAGGAATTACAGAAGCTTCAGTCTGGATCCAACCCTTAAATGATCTGAGATGACCGAACACCTGAGAAAAGATAATGCCAACCCCTCAGAGGACCTCAGAGGATGCCAACGCTCAGACAACATACAGAATTACAAAATTTTGTCATAAGTTAAATATATTAAGGTTCTGCAATATATAAATATATTGTGGAAACTTAATTTCCTGTAGAGCTGCTTTGCAACGATTTGTATCATAAAAAGCGCTATTCAAATAAACTTGAACTTGAACTAGTGAAACTCAATGATTGTCTTCTGGACCATTGCCAAGTCAGCAGTCTTCCCCATTATTGTGGTTTCAAACCCTAACAAGAGATACCCTGAATTTATTCTGTAGCGATGGTCTTTTAATGAAACTCAAATATAAATATTGTAATATATTGAGATACTAGATTTTGACTTTCATGAGCTGTAAGCTCTAATCATCAAAATAAAAAATAAAAAAAACTTTTGAAATGTCTTACTTTGTTATGAATGTAAAATATATATTAAAGTTACAAAAAAATGTTTTTCACGATATTAAATTTTTTTGAGATGCACCTGTATTAATGAAAACCAACAATAAACCCATTATTTCTACCTCAAGAGCTAAAGCCTTACCTTTTTCTATCTCACAAGTAGAAACAACAGTCATCTATATATTTTTTCCAACAAGAATAGCAATACCCCCACTTAAATTAGAGCCATGACTAAAGAAAATGTTTCCCTCCCACCACATTCTCCAGTCTATCTCATCTATCTGATCACTATAAGTTTCCTATTGGAAAATAATATTAATGTTTGGTAACACTTTATTTCGATAGTCCACTTTAGACATTCTACTAACAGTAAGTAACTTTGCAACTACATGTCAACTAGCAGTCATTAGAGTATTAGTATACTGTCTGCTTAATATCTTCTAACACTTTATTTTGATGGGTCCACAACATACTGTCACACATCACTGGGAGCAAGGAGAGAGGAAACAACCAACCAAACTCTGCTTCTTCAAGAAGATCCTAACGGCCTTGTTCATGCACGAGGCAGAAACTATGCTTTCAAATCCAATTTGTTCACCAACTGCAACATGTACATCTTTCACTGATGCATCGGCAACAGGTACACTGTAAAAAGCAATCAGTTGACTTTACTTAACACTCATCCGCGCCTGATTTTCTATGAATCAGTTAAAAAAGAAGATTTTAAATCGAGCGTTGATCGTTATGATCCAAGACTTCTTGACTTTTGTCACACTTGCACCGGGAACACACACAAATTTTTTTTGAGTGGATTTTAAGATGTTAAGTCTTGTATTGTCCCTCATGGGTCAATTTGACCCGGACCCAAAAAAAAGCATAGAATTTATGAAAAAACTGCAGATTTTTTTAATTGAATTTTGTTACACTTGATCACAGAGCACACACAAACAAATTTAATCGATTCAATTATTTTATGTGGGTGTAATAAAGAAAGTAAAAAAATGTCACATACCCATACACACAGACAGGCACACACACACACACACACACACAAACAAACAATCACACACATGGTACACACACTCCCATAGACATACATTATAACATAATGTTTCTGCTGGGAAATTAATATCATTTTGACTTTTTTTTACCAAACACAGTTAAATTTAAGTGATGAGGTGAAGACCAATGATTTGATATCATTTTTAAATTTTAAAATTTATATTTTATATTTATTACATATTTACGAACATTTATGGATATGCATGTGTTTGGATTTAAATACAGTATAAATTATTTTTATTATTTATTTTCTACAAAATATTGTTTTAAAAATGTTTTTATATATATCTGAAAGCCTTGAGATATATCTGAAAGCTAAATGAAGCCTCAAGTTGGTGTAGTTTTCAAGATTTCACTTTTTGAGCTCAGTTGAGAATCTCCTGAAACTATAAATGTGGCTGAAACTAGTGGCTGAAACTATAAAAAATTTTTTTGTCATTTTTCCCAGCCAGATGGCCTCAGAGACACTCAGTGGCCTAGTTCCTGATGGATAATTATGTTTAAAGTAAAAATTGTGTCTTTGTTTTTTTGGTGAAATAATGTATGCAAAAATCCAGAATTTAAGGAAAATAAAATAAAATAAAAATCACCAAAAATAATAACAAAACCTACATAAATAATTAGAAAAAAAAAAACAGATAAAAATAAATGTCAAGACTGAAAAAAAAAAAAAGTGTAACGTTGAAGGCCTTCGGGTCATTTTGACCCGTGAGGGACACTTTTGTTATAGGTTTGGGAGGGACAGATGAGGCTTAAACATTTTTTAGGAAACCCGTTGCCTTGGAAATATTAAGTAAAGCAAATTCATGCATAATTAAAAGAAAAAAGTTAAGTGAACTTGACAATTCTGAGTTACATTAATAAATAAACAAAATAAACTGTGTTGTGGTCACTTTTTATTTTAAATTGGACTAACTTAAATTCATTAAATTGAAATTACTTAAAATTGTGAATCTACTTAACTTAAAACTAACAAGTTAATCTGAGTTCTGTCTACTTAATTAAATTGAGGAAACCCGTTGCCTTGAGAAAATTAAGTAACCACAACTTATTGTATTTGTGTAATTACAATTCACTTGAGACTGATTTGTTGTAATCCTATTTTACTGATTTCTTTCGCATTGAAGGCTACTAATACAATTCTCAAAAATGTAAAATTGTTCAAAACAGACTGCACACAAACATTTCCATGAAGAATTGTCTAAAGCAAGTCAACTCACCCTTATTTATACATAGCACTTCATACACTACAGATGGTGTCAAAGTAGCTTTACATTGTTAAACAGGAAAATAGTGTCAATAATGCAAACTAAATTCAGTTATGCAGTAAAGCAGCTCTAAAAAGAGGACACAAGTAAACAGTCAATAGTTCAGTTAAAGTCAGTTCATCGTTTATTCAGTGATGTCATCATCATCCAGCTCAGTTCAGTTCTCTTCAAATAGTGTCTCTGCAATCAAGTCATTAATATTCCCAAAAATGAAGTGTCCCAAATAAACAAGCCAAAGGTGACAGAAATGGAGAAAAAACCTTGGTAGAAAGCAGGCTCAGTCGGAGAGCCAGACGAACCAACGTGGTGGTGTTTGTGATCGTGGTCTTTGCTGAGGTTTTGTGCCAATGGCCGTATAGTTGATGAGGCATTCAGGGCTATAGCGTTGTCTCCACCATCTGATCTGGGTACGGACTGGATCCGGGTGACTGCAGTGAACATCTGATCTGGATACGGACTGGATTTGGGTGGCTACGGTGACCTCAGAATAAGAATGAAACAGACTGATATTAGCATAGATGCCATAGTTCTTACGATGTAACAAGTACATCAGGTGTTATTGACATTGTTATTGTTAGTGAACACTTTCAGAATGAGACGTGGCCATTTTGGGACTAATTTAAAAGTCACTTCAAACATTACAATAACACTACATTTTCTTTACATATTGCAATACTGTCAAAGTATATAACTTATCACAATTCGACCACATGAAAGAAGAATGCATAAATAATCCATTAAATAGTCCCGCGCTGACACTTCTGCTTAAGTGTGTTCTTAGCATATGCCTGAAATGATATGAGAGCCATTAATACAAACTGGTTAACTAAGAATAATCGCAGTCCCATTTAGACATAATTTATACTGCTTGACAAAATGAACACTCTTAGGCTGCATTCAATTAAAACTCATGCAAATCAACTCAAAGACACACTGTGTTTGTATAAAAATCAAGAAAAAAAAAAACTTAACTTTTCAAACAGTGGATAACAATTGACAAATAAACAATTTAGTTTAGTTGGGTCCATAAAGAACACTACAGTTAAAAGTTTTTGAACAGTAAGGTCTGTTTAAAAAAAAAAAGTTTTTAAAGAAGTCTCTTCTGCTCAACAAATATTTCAAAATATTTAAATATTTTTAATATATTTTTAAAAATATATTTCAAAATATATAAAAAAAATGTCACTATATTTGTTGTACTTAGGATCAAATAAATGCAGGCTTGGTGAGCAGAAGAGACTTCCTTAAAAAAAAAACATTAAAAACCTTACTGTTCAAAAACTTTTATGTTCACCTGTTGGAGCTGAATTGGGGGAAAATTTCCAATTCATTTTTATTTCAACAGCAATTAACCAATTAAAATTCTGGTACAATCATTATTCGTGCAATAGTCAAGTGTTCACGTACCTGAATAATACCTGCATGCATTGCACAATAATGAAAAGTACACACATCAGGGTCTGATGTGGCAGGTGGAACTAGACCTCACTTCATGAACTGCCCTGAAGCACAAGGGAAAAACGATTATCATGAATATAAATATAGCTTCACAATGCTCATTTTAAAATTCTTCTTAAATTGTAAACGCCTCTTGCGTGAGCGTCCAGGATCCAGCCAAAGCCTATTTTACCAAAGTATTCTAGTCTTTTATTTTACTACAAGAACAAACACTTCACACAAGATAAAGTTTTGAAAATATTAAATATATTATTGTAAAGTTACGTGTTTTAGTGACCAATTTAAACAACTGAAAGGGATAAACATAAATTTACCTCAGACTGTATCTTGAACCACCTCCCGCGCAAATACACCAGCAGGGATAACGTACGCCTATGTAAAATAACAAATAGGGGAATTTGAAAACTTATTAACACAGAACAATATAAATTTAGTGTCAAATTTAACATTACATGGACAAAACGACGAATAAAAGCACATTTATAAAGCTTACCTTTGGCTTGGCACCCGTCCGTCAGTTAAGGCCGCCGAGTCCCATCCTCTGTAGGTTTAATAAAGTGTCTTCAACGCAGAATAAAGTCAGTTACATACAGAATCTATCGCGGTGGTATTATCTTCAGTCTTTAGTAATATACAGAATTAATATCTTCAGTCTTCGCGGTTGCTTGCATCATGTTTAACTTAAGTCCCTTCAGAATGACAGGTTAATTTCGCGGCTAATTTAAAAGGGTTTATTTTGCTTCAATTACCACCTGACAACGCTTTAAACATTACCATTACAATGTTTTGCTTACATACTTATAGACTGTGGAAGTACTTACCGCTGTTTGACAATATAAAAAAGCCTGCAAAAGTATTTAATAAATTATATTACTTTGTAAGTGTCATATTTGGCAGTTGGCATTAGTATATTACTAATAACAGTGGCATATGAGAAGTTTAATACCACAGAAAAAAGTAAAATATGCCTTTTTTGAAGCTGCTGTATATAAAAAAACTGAAAGCTAAAGTCTAGGCGTTCATTACTTTCTCTTGATTTAATTAGTTTTTTTTAGCACCCCCCCCCCCCCCAGTACACCCAACAAAAAAATCCTGGAGCCGCCACTGCCTGCCAGAGAGAGAGGTATTCTGAGTATAGAGAGTAAATCTGTTGAGTGTTTGTTGTTCTGAGATCAAATTTTATATCTCCTGCTTTTTGCATTGTGCATTCCAATTAATCTCAATCAAACGGCAGTTAGGTTATTTTGATTAGGTAAAAAAAATAAATAAATACAGCTAACTAAAACAATAAAACACAATAAAAACATTATTCTTTACATAATGTATGTGTACTGTGTATGTATTATGTAGATACACACCCATATAGTATATATTTTTAAAATATTTACATGAAGCTATATACATTTATATTCTTATAATTTATGTTATATCTAAATATATTTAATATATAAACATATTTTTCTTAAATATATACATGCACGTGTTTGTATTTATATATACAAAATAAATACACACAGTATACGCACATATATTATGTAAAAAAAACTTTTATTTTGATTGCGATTAATCGCTATTAATCGTTTGACAGCACTAATTTATTTTTTTTATTATTTAATGGGTCACACTATGTGCAATGTGAGGACCAAACCAAATCTCCATGTTCTCTTATGAGAACCAGGCTGAAAAACTAATGTGCACCTATGTCTATAACACATGCACAAAGGAGCCAGATATTCGACCTTTTCATTGAACACAAAGAAATTAAGTTTATTGAACTTAATTGCAATGCTTTAAGTAACAGAATGTAATAAAAACCCGAGTAATGTCAACAGAGCAGAAATGAATAAGATGAACATAATTTGACTAAGTTAACAGTGCATTATCTTTTACAGTGATGCACCTGATGGAGTGAAAGAGAGGAATCCTACCCGCTCGGGTGAGCCTCCATTCTCACACCCCGCCACGAGGTCAAACGAAATATCAATCAATAAAAATAAATAAATAAATAAATAAATAAATAAATATAAATAAAATAACAAAGGAAAGATAAAATAAAAATAAAATAAAAACAAAACAAAAACTTTAACAACTTCCCAAGAAAAGAGGAAAATCAGTTGCTCTTCTCACCCGTGAAACACTCACACTCCCAACATGCAACTCACACGAGAGAGAGAGAATATATTAATAACAATTAAATTAATAATTATTTAATAATTCAATTGATTAACTAACAGTTATGATTACTTTATTATTATTATTATTAGTAGTAGTAGTAGTACTACTGGTAAGTAGTCGTACAACAGTAGTAATAAACAAACAAAAACGTTTAGTTTGATATAATGTTGTAGTTTATCAAAGTGATTTTGATATAGTTAATTGTCTACACATTTCTTGCAGAATTATGTCAGCAATTATTTAAAAAAAACACAAGACAAAAGCATATGATTCTCTTAATACAATCTCATCAACACAGAGAATGGCAGAATCTAATATATTACTATAGGTGGTGATTGTCAGTCCTGGTTCCCCATGTCTTGTCTTTCCCTCCCTCTTGTGCCCATATTTGGTTAGTTCCTGTTCCTGTCCCCATTTAGGTTATTAGTATCATTAGTTCTAGGTGTGTGTGTTTAATTAGCTAATTTCCTCCCAGTTCTTAAGCCCTGTGTTTCCCTGTGTCTGCTGTCGATCGTCTACCGTCTCCATGCTCCCTTTACCTGATGTCATTAAAGTTTATTGTTATTTGTTCTACTCCTCGTCTCCTAGCTCCTTCGTTCCAGTGTGCCAGAGAGATAACGTGACAGCAATATTTTGCATATGAATGAAACACATTTAATATTTAAATGTTAAATTATTTTTTGAAGTAAACACACACACGCATATACACTTTCAAAAACAACTAATTCATTTCATTCATTCATACTTAACAATAAAGCCTCCTATTTCAGTTCAGGGAGACTGAAATTTCCATAGATGTAAAAAATTTCAAAAGGTCCCAGATAAGTAGATGATCGTCTGTTACCAGACGAGATTCTGAGGATTGAGGGAGACGTGCCAAATGCCCAAACTGAGATTACGTAATAGGCTTCTGTTTCTATATGAGCCATTAAAAATAGTCAGCGATAATGAAGTTAGTGTAAAATCACATTGAATTTAAATTGCCTTCTGCCTGGATATTTAACAGCAGGGTACAAATATTCTGTGACGCCAGTCAGTGCATTTTTATCTGCTATTATGAGAGGTGTGATAAAATATAGCTGAATAAGAAGATGATTAAAGCTTTCCTTTATTAAAGATAAAGTTTATTCACTCTCAGATCTCAAAGATCACAATAATATGCTATTATGATTGTTTCAAATGCCAACTTCTGCATGCAGGTTTTATTTATTAATAGAATCCACCAGCCATGCAAACATATAGAATCACACAGTGACATAAATGCTATCTCTTGTCAGGGGTCTTCTGCTGTGGAGTGTGGAGTCAAAGCACAACCATGTGATGCCATAACCAGCAAAAGTTGCTAGGCAATCCAGTCCCTTAGGATAAGAGGCCTCTCCCCTGAGACGCCCATTTCTTACATGTAGCGCTGAACCCCATGTTACTGAGAGGCTAAGAATGATAGCTCTTGGATTGTTTTTCACATCATAAGGTTCTCCTCATGGGACTCTTTCGACAGTGTACTATAGCCATGTGCTCTCTTCTGTTCTTGTAACATTCATTCACAAATACATTTGTGTGAATCTTATATTGTTTCCTAACTTTTATTGTCTTACGCATGCCCACAGGGCCATCAAAAAGACAGAAAAACCCTGTTCCACAAACCAGAAATGAGCTCCTATTAACTTACATTGTGCTACATATTATCCTTATATTAATTATTACACGACAGAGTTTCAAAAGTTTGGTCTCAGTAAGATTATTAATTTATTATTATTTTTTTTTAAAGAAGCCTCTTATTGTCATAAAGGCTGTATAGATATATGATCAAAAATACAGTAAAAACAGTAAAAATATTATTGCATTTTAAAATATTATAGTTTTCTATTTTAATATATTTTCAAATGTAATTTATTCCTGTGATGGCACAACATGATTATTTCAGTCTCAGTATCTCATGATCCTTCAGAAATCTTCTAATATGCTGATCTGCTGCTCAAGAAGCACTTATTATTATTAATGTTGAAAATAGTTGTGCTGCTTGCTATCTTTTAAAAAATATATATATTTATATATTTTAATTACATTTTATTTCTTTCTTTTTTAGATTTTCAAAAAGCTTAATTATGTATTTATAAGCTGTTTTATAAGCCAAAAAGAAAAATAATAATAATAATGTTCTTTGGTCCCCATAATGTAGGCAATGCCTATATAATACCTGAAGAACTGGACAATAGGCCAAAAAAAAGTATACAATTTCTACTACAAAAATATATATTTTTTTCTAAAAGGGAATGAAAAACAATCATGGAACCCATCATGATCATTTATTCTTCTTTTTTCTGATTTACAGTTTAAACAAAGCCAAACTGGAACCTGGAATTCATATTCAAGAAAGAATAATGAAATAGCTGTGTTAGAGGGACAGACTTACATTTACATTTATGCATTTAGCAGACGCTTTTATCCAAAGCGACTTACATTGCATTCAAGTTACAGTTTTTACATTTTTATCAGCTCTTGATATGACTTACATCATTATCTGGCAAGTATTGTTGCTTTTGTAATTTATGGAACTGAGAAAAACAGTATCTAAATATACTAACTGTTAGTGTGCTGAGACGTGAGTGTGATGTTGTATGTTGTTATATTTAGTGCAGTAATAGTGGGAAGAATAGTTCCTACATACTGTAGGAGGAAAGAGTTCTCAGTAACATGTTGTGATTATATCTTTAGATGTCAATTAAAAAGTGAGACATCTACCTGCCATTTTTAACAGTTAGATGAGAACTGAGATTAAATAACACATGTAAGCTTACATTAAGAACAGGTGAGCTGTGGCACTCAAGGTGTAATTTACAGCAATAAAATGGTGAAAAACATCAAGACTGTTCATACATACACCTTGAAACTGCAGAGAAATCAACTTTTTTGAGCAGTATCATTTTTAAATGTCTTTTCATATGAGCCATGACAATAGACAATGTGATGTTTGATGATTTACAAAGGGTCACCTACCAAATTGAGTCAAAAAGTATCTTCAAAATATTTATTTATTTATTTATTGTTTGTTTGTTTGTAAAAAAAATCTATATTATCATTCAAAAGTTTGAAGTTGGTGTAACAATGAATAGATTAGTATTATAATGTATTATAACTGAGGTTATAATTATTCATGAGATCATACAATGCATTATAAGGCTTATTATAAGGGATAATTAATGCATTAAAACTACTTTTATAATACATTATATATAAAGACCTTCAGTCTTTTATTCTCATTAAGAATCTACTTGAATTTTAACAGCAAAAATCTCACATTTCTGACATTTTCCCCACACAATTCTGAGTTTCTATCTCATAATTCAGAGACTCGAACCCACAACCTTTGGATTACGAGTCCGACTCTCTAACCATTAGGCCACGACTTCCCCTGTCAATTAAGTCAATTATTCTGTGAGCCTTATTTTTTTATTCTGTGGCAAATCAATAAAAAGAGCTTGCAAGATATAAAGAGAGTTTTGGGGGAAAAAAGTCTGCACTAGACTTTCTACTTTCTTTTCGCAGTAGAAAGTACTGCAAGTAAAGAACTAGTATTGTGAATTGTGAGATGTAAACTAAGCATTCTGAAATTTTATAGAAAACTACGAAAGCCTGTTTTTGCCATAGAATAAAACAATAATAATAAAAAAATATAATTAAAACATTTTATCTCACATTTTGCACTTTTTTTCTCGCATTTGCGAAAAAAGTCAGCATTACGAGAAACAGACAGAACTGTGACATAAAAAGTCGCAGTACCGTTTTTTATTCTGTGAAGAAAACAGACTTCCATAGTTTTATATTTTCACATATATTAAAAAGCAATTTATTAGTGATGGCAAGGTTGAATTTTCAGCAGCTATGACTGCAGTCTTTAGTGTTGCATGATCCTTCAGAAAATATTCTGTTATGCTTATTTGTTAATCAAAAAGCATTTCTTATTATCAGAGACAATTGTTCTTCTTAGTATTTTTGTGAAAACCGTGATACCTTTCTTCAAGATTCTTTGAAAGTTTAAAAGAGCAGCATATACTTTTCAACATTAGTAATTTACTGTCTCTTTTACTCAATTTAAAGCGATAGTTCACCCAAAAATGAAAATTCTTTCATCATTTTCAAGTAGTTCCACACCTGTATGAATTTCTTTGTTCTGCCGAACACAAAGGGAGATATTTTGAAGAAAGTTTGGAACTACCTGAGTAATGATGACAGAATTTTCTTTTTTGGGTGAATTATCCCTTTAATAATACATCTTTGCTTAATAATTTCTTTACAAAAAAATCTTACTGATTGCAAACTTTTGATTTGTAGTGTAGTATCTGATAAAAATGAATTTTATTAACTGTTAAGGAAAACAATAGCATAAAAGGCTAACAGCATGAACTAACAGAAACTCTACTTTGATGGGTGCATTATCTTCTGAGTTCATAATGTATGATAAATATAGTCCATCCAGTCTCATTTCTGAGGCTGAAGGTTGGGCCTACATTGCTATTTTTTAGTAAGGCCTACTCTTAGTTTGAGGGCCTGGCTCGCAACTCTTCCCTCCCCTTCACTTTAACATGCAGGGAGCCACACGCAATACACTGTGACGAATGAGCAGGAAACCATGGCAACGGCAGGGAACAAGCGGCTTGCCATTCTTCAACTGTACGATCAGAACAACAGTCTGGCTGACCAGCAAAGTGATAACGGTGGGCCGGCGGGTTGATTCATTGTTGTGAATCATCTCTGTAGGTCTAATGAGCGTGTTCATTTCAACACCTCCTTAGAACATGAGAGGGAGTCCGGTACAAGGAGGGGGAAGGGAGGGCTATCTGACTCACACTGGACACAGAGGAGCCGAAAAAGGTAGCTGAAGGTTTCTCTTTCAACCCCTATACCGTCACTATAAGACTGCTACAAGGAGATGCGCTCTGACTCACGGTGGAGTGTAAGTACTTAATGTACCAAGGGCAGCACGTATCGGCGTAGGAATGCTTAAACAATGACGATACAGTGGGGTGAGTAGTATGAGGCATCGGCATCAGGTGTGGGTTGCTCGTGGGCGGCAGCTGAGAGGAACATGTCATTCAAACAAGAACGTGAGGCCTTTATATTATATTACAATTGTGCTGATGCTATGAAAGGTCATAGATGATCATCCTACACACTGCAAACTCACTCCTGACCATGAAATCACGTTTTCAACAATTTCTGTTTCATGCTATTTCATCCTATTATCCAATAAATTTTATTTAATACTATTTGACTCATTGTAAATGTTATTGTATTATTCATAAGATGCTTTTTAATGATAGAACCTAAACTGAAAAAGCTATAATGTTAGACAGTGCTATAAATCTTAAACTGTTTAATGTAGTATAGTGAAAACTGACTTCAAAGCAGTATTTTTCAAATTGGGTTCAAGATTAAAGGGGTCTTGAAACCCCAGACTACTTTTTCAGAGATTTTAGCAGAGGTGTTTGTGTTGCATATCATAGAAGACCATGGTAACATCCGTTAATTTTAATTGTTGGAGAAAACTGGTTAATATTAAAGGTCCCATATTGTCAAAACTGAAATTTCCTGGCTTTTTTCATGATAACAGAGGTCTAGGGGCTATGTAACTACCATATAAGATTCAAAACAGTCAATCCACAGTAAAGTGCACACAGCCTGCATAAAGTAGCTGTGCTTTTTCACGAGCCCTTGTGACTTCCATAAAAATGTGACGTCCAAACTACTCAGTCACCGCCTTCAGTCACCACCCCAAGCACCGCCCACTGTCCCATCCATCCTCCAGCCACAATTAATCATGACAATGTATATACAATTACAAATTATTATAAATAGTCAGTTTGTTGTTTTACACACATGCACACATATATTATTTTATATACAACATAGTCGTCAAATGCAAGAAATCTTTAGACGCACCCATACCAACAAAACACCACACTTTATTGAACCTTTTCTGATAAGAAGTGTGCACTGCAAGCACAAGCATTTTTGACGATCATTTCTGTCCAGTCCACTCATTTTATCGCGTTTCACCACAGTTGTCATCGTTTTTGTCTGGCAGTGGCAGCAGGTTCCTTATGTAGCCGAATCTGCACTGGTTTGAATGGGCCGTCTCCAGTTTTTCCTTTGTTTTGCTTCCAGCTTAGCGCGGTGACGTAATTGTGATGTCGGCCCTAACTAGTTACCTGTGGTTGGCCTAGGCATTGCGTCACTTTGAAAACAACAGGCCAATCAGAAGAGAGGCTCATGAATATTAATTAGACAGGCCAAAATCGACCTGTTGTTAGCAGAGCTTCTGAAAGAGGAGCTGTAAAAATATATTGAGATGGTTTTGGTACTTATACCGCAAATATATATTCTTAAGGACATCAAAACCTAAAATAAAACTCCAGAAAGGTGTACAATATGAGACCTTTAAGCTTTTTTGCGCTATTTTCATCTTCTGGGTTTAAAATCTACATCGTGCTGATGTCACAATTTGTGGGACTATAGTACACTGATGATGTGTTGGTGTCTATTAAATTATTGATGAGACTGCATGTTATTATCCTATGAGAAGACGCTTTGCTTAATTATTCACAACAGCATGTGTTGATTTGCTATGACAGAAGCTTCAGACTGTGAGATCACATACATTAACTGAGAGAAACGTTCATGGATTGAAGGAGAGTGTTTGTTTTTGCTTTGTAATAGGAGTTCGGCACAACGCAATTCATGCACTTAGTGAGTGTAACCGTTTTTACAGCTCTGAGACACAACCCGTCACAACGCTGCAGAATAAGCATTAAAAGTTATCAACAGAGGTGCAACAGGCAGAGTGCAAATGGCTGTGCATTTATTTGCGTTTTTAACTTGATGGGAGTGAAATGAAACTGTCTGAAACCGAAATTGTCTGTGTGTTGTCTGTCTCCCCTCTTCCCTCTCCACTCCGCAGCACACCACGTCAACTTTTTTAGCATTTTTTAAAACTGTGGTGAGAACTAACCATTGCTGAAACACGGGGAAAATTCCTGGAATTGCAGCCAAAAATCTTACTGAAGAACTGGCAGCCAATGTGATTAAGCGCAACAACGATAATTTTCCAACGAACCAACTTTTGGAAGTATGTTTTCTGCTTGTTAAAGGAATGAAAATTTGCTAAAAACTGACTCACCCTCAGGCCATCCAACATACATCACTTGCTCACCAATGAATCCTCTGCAGTGAATGGGTGCCATCAGAATGAGAGTTCAAACAGCTGATAAAAACATCACAATAATCCACAAGTAATCCACATGACTCCAGTCCATAAATTAACCTCTTGTGAAGCGAAAAACTGTGTTTGTAAGAAACCAATCCATCATTAAAGGGATGCGACATGCATTGGATGCGACATGCACTTTTACAAGCTGTTTGAACTGAAATGTGTGTTAGCAGTGTGTGTACACCACCATCCTATAATGATAAAGATCCACTCAGTGTTTTTTTTTTTATCTCGTTAAATCATTACCCCTTTCTCAAATCCAGCCGACGATTGTTTGATTGACAGTAGCGTTTCAGCACAGACTGGACTGGTGTCTTACCTTAGACCCGCCCGAGTGAGCTATCATCAGTCCGACATTGTTTCACCACCAGAGAAGATGTAGACAAGAATGACTCCAAAGCAATATAAGTGTTTTATTGTTGGATGCAATAATGAACATAGTAGTCGTCATTTTCTCCAGACATCTGAGCCGCTGAAGACGCAGTGTATTACTTTTGTTTCTGAAGGGAATGTGCCCACGATCTACCAAAATGCATCTATCTTCCCGGGCGCCGCAGCACAAATGGCTGCCCACTGCTCCGGGTGTGTGTTCACGGTGTGTGTTCACTGCTGTGTGTGTGCACTTTGGATGGGTTAAATGCAGAGAACGAATTCTGAGTATGGGTCACCATACTTGGCCGTATGTCACTTTCACTTTCATTTTGTAGCAGCATGCAACAATACAGCTTCCTCTCTTTCTTAATCGCCTAGTTTTTGAAAGGGTAAAAACAATGTTGTTTTACAAACTATGTTATAGACTTTTCATTAAGACCCTAAAGAATCATATCAACTTGTGGAAAATGGGCATCCGAAGACCCCTTTAAGGCATTTAAAAGTCACTTCTGGACAAAATACAAGTCTGTAATCCATAAAAATGCTTCCTCCATTGAAAATCATCAAAATAAACCAATCTTGATCTGTACATATTTCTCTCCTGATTCAGACACAGTTACTTTTTCACTGGAGAAAGAGTAGATTATTTTATCAGCTGTTTGGACTCTCATTCTGACAGCACTCATTCATTGCAAATGATTTATTGGTGAGCAAGTGACGTAATGCCAAATTTCTCCAAATCTGTTCCAAGCAAACTCATCTACATCTTGGATGGTCTGAGGGTAAGTAAATTAACAGTATTTAATACATCACAACTTCACAAGCAGATAGGGATTTCATCTGAGTCTAAGTGTTGAATCAAACTAAACAAGCTATGAAAAAATGACAATATTTTATTAATTCATTAATTGAAAAAAAAAAAGAAAAAAAAAAGGTCTGAGAAGTTCTGCATTAAGTCTTTACTGATCACAACAACATAAAACTGCTCTGTGATGTTTCATGAATTTCTCAGAGAGCTGAATTAACTAGCTTCTCATATCAGGCAGTTTGTATTCATGAAGAAGTCCTCTTATGGACCCCACTGTGAGAGGTCATGTCTGTGGGCAGAGAATTACATGGACAGTACAGTCATTCAATGAGTCACAAAGGCCCCCTAATGTCCACTAAGTCTTCAGATTACAAACACACCCTAACACCACCGCCCACAACAACAACAAAAAAACTACATGAAAGAACACTATGAGAGTATGTGACAAGGGTGACATTTTAGAGCAAGATTTGCCAAAACAAGTTCTTTATGGGTAAAAATCAGTGCAAAGTCATTAAGTAGTTGGATGTTTTTCACATACATGTAAGTGAAGTGATCATGTACGCTCTGAGTCATGCTGGTTTATTCTGTAATAAATACTAGTAAGCTGCACATTAATGTTACTTGCCTACTTATCAAATAAATAACAACATGGACATAAAATATTTTTTTGAGTTTAAATAAATGTTAAATGAATAAAAACGTTTGTTACAACAAAAAATTGGCCTAGCAGCATCATGCACTCTGAAGTCATTTTTTTACTACTATTGATAAATGAAACACAAAATGGCACCAGTTTCATTTGTATGAAATGAAAGAGCGAGTCCACAGTGTGATACAAGAGACATTAATGTAACGCTGGTTTCAGTTTGGAGAGCTTTCAAAGACCTTTGAGTCCAAAGGTACATTCCACTCGACAGTAAGTGCCCTGCGAAGTGCACTTCACAGTGTGCAAGGGGACTAAGGTTGCCAGGTTTTGACAGAAAAACCCACCCAATTGCTACTCAAAACTAGCCTAAAACTAGCTCAATCGCTTTTCAGGGGGAATCCCCTGATAAAAGTCGCATTCCAGGGACTAAATATCAGATTATTGGGTCACTTTAAACCACGGCCATGAAAAAGATCCCGCGGAAAGATTGTCCTCCTCTCTTTCCCGAACAATGTCCTCTTTTTGGACCTATAAAAATGCGTCCGGCTGGGATTTCTTAATCACCCAAAATGTCTGGGATTCGGGTATTTTCTTAATCCTGCTCCAGCTGAATTTCTGACCAATGGCGCCTGCTCCCGCAACATGTGTTTCGCTCCCATGATTTTCTCGTCCACTCCTTTAAATATTCTAATATTCTATATAATTTTGGTGCATCAGGGAGCCGCTATCTGCAGTGTATTTAAATATGTTTGAATGAGCGTTTACTTTCACTTTCTATTTCGCGATCACACGCCCCCTTGTAAAGGGAGCACATCTTACAAGATCAGATATTTGTCAATGAGCTCAGGATCTGTTGAGCAGCAAATACTCAAGCATGGTCTTGTCAGTCATCTCTCCTTATTCTCGACCTGTGCTCAGTCAGCTCTGACTCCTGCAGCTCTTGTCGGATGCAGGTTTGCTAAGTCCGCTTTTTTTTCTCCACAGAATTGGGATACTTTTAAACTGTTGCCAAGGGTAGATTTTCCAAAGTGGGTTAAAAGTTTGAATTATTGCATAAATTACATTTGACTGAAATGCTTGTATTGAAACATTTTGCATTCTACCTATGATAACTTTCATGTACTTTTACATTATCTGTTCCCTCCTGGTGGAATGACCTGCCCAACTCAATCCAAGCAGTCCTTAATATTTTCAAGAAACGGCTGAAAACACTTCTCTTTCATCTTCATTTGACCCTCTAACTCTAGCACTCTCTATTCTAATGCTAATTCTAATTTTATCTGCTTTTTTTTTTAATTAAAAAACGTAAAACCCTCTTACATGTGCACTCTCTATTCTGTTCTAAAACTACTTGTTTTATTTATAAAGAAAAAAGAGCCTCTAACACTAGCATTCTTTTTCTTTTCTATCTACTTGTTTTCTTTTTATTTATTATAAAACAAAAAAGCAAACAAACAAACAAAAAACCTTTCTACTTATACTGTTAGGCGAAGCCCCGCTCATGTCCCCACCCACAAACCCCGCCCCCTACTGTCCTCTTTTTGGAAAACTAAAATATGGTCACCCTAGTTAAAGTAGCACAATTCTGTGGGAAAACCTTGGCAACACTGAAAGTGACTGTTAAGGGCTTTTCACATTGAACGCGAAAATTCAGTGCGAATGTTCGGTACAATGACATTTTTTAATCGAAACAATAGATCCCTATGGGGCTATTCACACCAGACGCGATCATTCGCAGTGCGAAAAGGCGAAGATTTTTTTTTTTGTCCTGTGTGTTGATTTTTTCCCCCATCGCTCTGCGGTGAAACGGGCCGTCCAATCAGATTTGAGTTTAGATCATGTGACCGGAGCAGCTGCTGTTGCACAAAAAGACAAGGGCTGTATCCGAAATCGCCCCCTATACACTCATTCACTATTCCCTACATTAGTCCACTCATACAGTTCACTTGAAGGAGTGAATGAAAACGAGTGAGTGAATTCGGACACTCAGTGCACCGAAAAGACTGCTGCTTTTGCATAGTTTGCTTGCTGTTTAATAATCATTTGATATGGGCAGCTCCAGTAGTAAGATTGAAGGATTCATCTTGAACTCTGACATGGAAATTATGTGTAAACCCTAATAGTCAATTTACAATTAATTTTGTACCTGTGTTGTATTACGCTGTATTATGCCGTGGACGAGCGGTTCTAAAATCAATGGATGGATGATTCAGCTGCGGGTGACATCTTCTGGCGAGACGCGAGATTTCATTCGGCGAGCGACTCTCACAGTGCATTCTTTGGATTCTCTAGCCGTTGAGTGTACATCGTTTGTACACACGTTTTTGCGGTGTATTGTGGGATTGAATGAGTGCACTCGAGAACATCCACTATGGTTTCGAATACCACTTAAAATGGCTGTCCCCTCAAATAGTGCACTATTTGAGGGTATAGGGGGCGATTTCGGATACAGCCAAAGAGTAGTGACGCTGTTTTGAAAACTAGCGATGCTGTTCAGACGCTTCAGGACGCGCAGACGTGGGAAGCGAGCCGGCGCGCTTGTGAATCTCAGACAGCGCTGATTAAGAACGGCGTTGCCTAGCATACATCTGGCGAATCTCCGCTCTCTACCCAACCAAACGGACAAACTCCTTCTGCTCTCCAGGACAAATAAGGATTTTTCTAACTCTGCTGGTCTGTGTTTCACGGAAACCTGGCTGAATGACGGCATACCAGACAGCGCGATTCATCTTCCTAACTTCAGAGCAGACCGCGACGCAGAATCAACGGGGAAATCGCACGGCGGCGGGACATGCTTCTACATCAATGAAAGGTGGTGTACAGATGTAACTGTGTTAAAGAAGATGTGTTGTTCAGATCTAGAAACGTTCTTCATTAACTGTAAACTTTTCTACTCACCGCGGGAGTTTTGCTCGTTAATTCTTGTGAGTGTCTACATTCCATCGCAAGCGCATGTGAGCTCAGCTTTACAGAAACTAGCTGATCTGATCACAGACACAGAACAACAACACCCAGACTCTGTTTTAATCATTCTAGGGGACTTTAATAAAGCAAATCTCTCCCGTGAACTGCCAAAATACAGAGAGCATGTTACATGTCCCACCAGAGACAATAATATATTGGATCACTGCTACATAACAATAAAAGATGCATTATCACTCTGTCCCACGGCAGCTTTGGGGCTGTTTGATCACCGTTTGGTTCATCTAATTCCAGAGCGGGTTTTTAGACCTTACTGATTGGAGAGTTTTTGAGGCTGCTGCAAACGATCTGGACGAGCTCACAGAGACTATAACATCTTATATCAGTTTCTGTGAGGATATGTGCATTCCTACCAGGACTTACAACAGCAACAAACCGTGGTTCACTGCAAAACTCAGACAGCTCCGTCAGGCCAAAGAAGATGCTTACAGGAAGGGGGACAAAGTCTTGTATAAACAAACCAAATACACACTGAAAAAGGAGATCAGAGTGGCAAAGAGGAATTATTCTGTAAAGCTAAGCAACAAATTCTCTTCCAGTGATTCTGCTTCAGTGTGGAAAGGTCTGAAAGACATCACCAATTACAAGTCACCCAGCACTGTGGTGAATCAACAACTGGTAGACGATCTGAATGAGCTCTACTGCAGGTTTGAAAAACACCATTCACATCTCCTGCAACCATCCTCTCCCCCACACACCTGCAATTCAGATCAGTGAAGATGACGTGTGCCAGGTCTTCCGAAAGAAGTGACACCAGTCTGTCTGAAATCCTGTGCTGACAAGCTGGCCCCCATATTCGCACAGATCTTCAACAGATCACTGGAGCTGTGCGAAGTCCCCTCATGCTTCAAACGCTCCTCCATCATCCCGGTCCCAAGGAAACCCAAAATTACAGGACTTAATGACTACAGACCTGTGCAATCTGTGATCGCGTGCAGTTGCTGACGCTCGCTGAAGTGTGCAATCGCTTTCTTATGTGCGCTGTTTTATCGGTACTTTTGCTTTCAAAATCGATCGCGTTCAGCAAGGAGGGGACAGGATGGAAAGTGGGGGGGCACAGTAACTCGTTTGGAGGGGCACGGCCCGCGAGTGCCCCCCCTTGGCGCCGGCCCTGGATGACATCACAGTCATCGGCCTCATTCAGAACGGTGACGAGTCTGCTTACAGACAGGAGGTTAAGGAGCTGGCTGTCTGGTGCAGTCTTAACAACCTAGAGCTTAACACGCTCAAAACTGTGGAGATGATCATGGACTTCAGGAGAAACCTCCCAGCTCTCCCCCCACGCACCATCATGAACAGCACTGTGACTGCAGTGGAGTCATTTAGATTCCTGGGCACCACAATTTCTGAGGACCTAAAGTGGGACAATCACATTGAGTCCATTGTGAAAAAAGGCCAGCAGAGGTTGTATTTCCTTCGCCAGCTGAGGAAGTTCAACCGTTCCTTTGCACGTCAATAACTGTCTGGTTCAGCTCAGCTACCAAATCTGACCTCAGAAGACTACGGAGGGTAGTCTGGACTGCTGAGCGAATCATTGGTACAACCCTCTCCACTCTCCAAGAACTGTACTTATCCAGAGTGAGCAAAAGGGCTGGTAAAATCACTCTGGACCCCTCACATCCAGCACACTGCCTCTTTGATCTGTTGCCGTCTGGGTGACGCTACAGAGCTCTGATCACCAGAACGGCCAGACACAGGAACAGTTTCTTCCCTCAGGCAATCCGTCTCATGAATATTTGACAATAACGTGGAACACTCAACACTATTATACATACACATACTTATTTACATTTAAATTTTGCACATATCATACCTGTACATACATAATTGTCTACATTATATATTGTGTTTTTGCTTTTTTTGTACATTGCCTATTTTGTATATTTGTATATTATTCTTTTTATTATCTGTGTCCTGTCCTGTTGCTGTCTTTCTGTTGCACTGTGGAGCTTCTGTCACTATAACAAATTCCTCGTATGTGTAAACATACCTGGCAATAAAGCTCATTCTCATTCTCTCTCATTTCTATGTGTGCGAGTGTTTTGAGTCAGAGTGCGTTAACTCTCTAGATCTTCCATATTAAAAAAATAGAGTGAACGCAAATAGACATATGATTATGATGATATATTTTCTATATGTGTTTTGTATGCACCTCATGGTATTTTTTATAACAATAAAGGATGTTTATGACAATAAGCAGTGTGACGTTATTAAAGCTTAAATTATTAAGCTTTCTAATATGAAAAAAAAATTTTTTTTTTTTTACTACTCCTCTGAGATAACTGAGGGGTCCATCTTCTTTATCTGATCTAAAACAGGTTGCCAAGTAATATAAAGCATGTTGGTACTGTTGGGGAATAACAGTTAAAACCCATGGACCAGGTATGATGAACAAAGACAAGGAGTCAGAGATGCGATTAATTAAAGAAATTTACTGAAGAAATAGTTTGCAGTTTCATCAGCAGAAGTCAGCTTCAACACTCGCGATGGAGTGCGTAGGCCGCTCTCCTTTACAATGCAAAAACACCAGCAATTATACCCTAACAGAGGTTGCTAATTGCGTCAATGCATAAGTCATCAAAATTCTGATTGGTTCTAAAATCTAGATAAAGTTAGACAATTTCCACATATGGACGCAAGCTTGAAGCATATCTTTTGATGATGACTATTTTAGTGACGAGTGATCAGAGATCCTACGCAATACGTCTCTCCAAAGACGTATATCTGATACACTGGACAGCGGCAGCGGAACGTTTGTCCTGGACTGTCTGAGCTTCTCCCTGTACAGACAGATACTAACACACATACGCAGAGAAACACTTATCTTACTTCAAGGTTGCCTCGGCCCTAAACCTTATCAAGCATGGTAACACACACAATGAGAGCAGCTTCTTAGAGAGTAAAAAGGCAGACTAAAGCCATATTGAACTTTTTCTCTAACATGCATAAATGCAACTTTGATTAATAATTATTCAAGAAATATTATAATTAATATTATTATGAAGGCCATTATAGATCTGCCATCCACTCCTTCAGTCCCCCGTTTTAGACCGGTGTGTGATCCAGTACACCAGTCTGGTCTACCAAGTGAGGTCACTACAGAAAGTACATTTCTGACATTTCTAGTAATAAACACATTATTTCACACAAATACTTCCCTTTAACGCTCATCTACTTACTTTCTAAACAAAACATTTAGGCAACAGCCTTAAAACTACAATAGCATATTCATTAACCAGATTTAACAAATCATTAATATATTATGAAAGAAAAACCACATGCACAATAAGTCATTCATTTTATGACCCTTTAGATAGAAATTTGCTTTGTTTATTTTTACATGTCTTATACAGCTATGATGGCTTACGGTTAATTTGGTCATATGAGAAAATGAACAGATAACAATAAAACTACATATTCTCTGGAAGCCGGGCTAAATGAATAAACACCGTTATTGCATTCATGGGTCAGACCCTCAGTCACCTCACAGATACTAAACACAGACATTGTCTATAGCCTAGATACTAGGACTGGTTTTACAAAAACTATTATTGCCAATCCATTGCATAGAACAAGAAGAGGGATTGTAAATCCAGTCATTCATTCCCCCATTAGAAACCATTTTTGGGTTCAAAACAAACTGGTAGTTTACCTAAAATAACCCATAAATAAGTAAGATACCCAGATAAGCCATCTTTAAAACTAGAAATAAAATAGAACAATCAATATTTCTACTAAAACCTAGAATAGTTCCTAATTCTGACTTAATTGCCCTTTAATTAAGTTTTACTTTCATTACAGATCCATTTGCAATCATCATAGCCCACATACAGTACTGTTTGAAATAACTGAACATAAACCTAAACTTGTCAACATTTGGTTGAAACAACATAGTAAGTATCAAAGTGTATAACTTCAAAAATATAACTTACTTGTTTACTTATTGCCATGCATGTATCTTTATATCATGACATTACTATTAATGATACTCAATGCCTAATTATTATTTTAATGCACATTTTCTCAATTATCTTACAATATTACTGTACTCTGAATAAATTAACCGCATATTCAGAAGCACATTCTCAGGACCTTGTGTAAAGTCAATTTTGTCCTTTCATTCATATTTATCATTTGGCAGTGATACTCATTGAATACAAATCTTTATAAACTGAGCAAAAACAGACAAATTTCACAATCCTATTAAACAATACTATTGCTCAGATCTAAACGGCCAAATATTCATTAAAAGACATCCTCAGTTCCAGTAAAACAGTGTACATTATCAAAAAGTCCTGTCAGTGTTCACAATAATTATTTTAATTTGATTTGACTTGACAGGTGTTCATAAACAGTTCCAGAGTTCCTATTACAATTTTGTTGTTCATAACATTAATTTTAGTTACTATATTTCATTTCATTATAACTACTTGTCACTGTATTTCTCCATCAACTGGTTAGCCAGCAGATCCAAAAGTTTTTGTTCAACTTATCTCTACATAAACTAAACTATTGCATAACTCAGACCTTGAGGACACACACAGACAGCCTTATAGCTGCTTTTGACTTTAACCCATATTACCTAAACAGGATTCACTTCTTTGTTTTCCCACCAGCCTTTCTTTATGTGAGGGTTCTCTCTGGATAATTTGGTTAGTGACTTAGCCAATGTGTCACTGTTTCTCTGCCGTCAAGTCTAAAATGTTTACCTTTAACCATTCAAATAACAAAGCGTTAACTTGTTTAAGTTTAGACCCTCAGTTGAATTTAGACATGTTTTTTTAACCCATTATGGACGGCAATCTTCAATTTCACAAACCCAAATCATATAAACACTCTTAAACATATTAATCCAGAGAGTGATTCAAATCAGCATTATAAAGGCCAAAAGAAGTCATTATTACTCGTAGCAGACAGAGCTGGATAACCAATCCACTTACAGCTCGTCCCATATTCGGCATTCTCTTTTCGTTAGATTCACTCAGAATTATCAACTTCTGTAAAGCCATTTCACTTAACCCATCTGTAATGATAAAACACTCATTCCAGATGTTAGTGACACAATATACACAAAATAGGAACAGAGTCATTCCCCAAAATATAGAGTATTCATCCTCATGCACGCATATATACTAGACACATGAATATTGAAACAGCTCCTATTCAAGGTTTGATTTTTGAGTTAAATTGGAAGGATTTAAATTTAACATTTTCCTATCAGTTTTACCTAGTTTGTACGTAGTCTCTTAGTTTGCCTGTTCATTAAGGATTTTTATTTTGAGAAAAATCACTGGAATGTTTGGCCTTAAAATCATTGCTTTTGTTTTGGTTACTCCTGCTTAGCAGGGTGATAAGATAGGCAGAGCACCGTCCTTGCCTCCACTCCAGCAGTCTCTCTCTCTTACTCTGCAAATTATCTTTTGACAGTTTCACCAGAATTTTAACTTAGACTATAATATTAAATTAATTACAATACAGATCCCTTCATCATTCCCCAAAGTACCAGATGTCAAAGTTTCTATTTCAGATCTCAATTTAGACTTTCAAAATAAAATTATGCTAGAAGAATTTCTTAAAATTATTATTATTATTATTATTTACCTTAAATGCTTAATTCCCTTAACCTTTGTTATCCAAACCGTCTCTTGAATCAGCAAAAGCAGTCTTCATCTTTAGTCACCACCATGTCTTATAATTATCCTATGCCATGCCTTATGACTTGCATGAGTAAAAACTCTGATAGATATATTAGTTCAATATAATCTCAGTCTCATTGATTCAGGAAGTCATCATAATGACTGATATAAATGACTGATATAAATTAAGAAACTGTCTCAAAATAATGGCTGTCATCACATGGTCTCAGATGGTTCTTGAAAGCCTTTTGCCATTGACTTTATAAATAAGCTCCTTTCCCTCAAGCTGTGATCCCCTAGCATAGTTGCATCAAGTCGTGGACGCTTGTCACAATGAAAAACAAGCCATCAAGGAATGCGGTTGCTGGTGATCAGGTCTGGAGGAGCTCACATTTTTTAGGCAGATTGCTGTAACTTCTTACAGTTCCCCACTTAACGATGCTTTTAGGCCTATCAAGCATCCGCTCAACTCCACTACCATCTCACATATAACACCTCCTTTCGGGGCAGGTGCCCAGTGGCGGTGACCCCCTGTCTTAGGTTGTCCCCTATTGGCCAGAAGAGGATCTTACCCGTCATTGAGAAATCACCTCATGCACACTGGTAACCGCTCTTTCCCGTTGCAACATCCTCGACAGTTTTCTTCCAGAAACCAGTATTTTCTGCAGCTGAGGAAAGGTGCACTCAAGAACCATGAGAGCCATTGACACCACCTACTAATGTTAAAACATTGAGACGGGTTAATCAGAGCAGTATTTTAATTACTAATTTCAATTGGATATTTTCAAACCATCATGCTGAGATTACTCAGTGAATTTAGATATCACACCCATCCATTCAGTGTAATGTTCTGCTACTTCTGTAGCCAGCGCCATCGGTTCCTGTATGATGGCGGAGACTAAAAATAAGACAGATAAGTTACTGGTCATAGAACAAGCAGCAATACAACTGTTTAACTATTCAAAATCATTACTTCTATAGCTCAGGGTCTGTATTATGAGTTTAAAGACCTCATGTTTCTTCAACAATAGCCCCTAGATTGTTATTCGTTATTTTTACAATCGCTTATTTCTTAAATGCATTGGACAGTTGAAACTTCTAACTACTAATTGCCCTCTTAAGGCATTAAATCTAAAATGTAGAATTTTTGAACATGTCCTTTAACATCTCAGTGTCTATGATTTGACTGAAAGACTTTACTATAAATAGCTTGTTATCACTTATGACACAGGCTCAAATAACAGCATTTGCATTTTCATTAACTTTTAACATAATTTCATCATACTATTGCTTTACACTAGCCCAGCTTATTTAGCCATTCACTTAGTTCTGGCCATGATTTTGGAATTTCAACAATGGTTTTAAATCTGTCAGGGGTTATCTGACCCAGATTTGTTACTTCGGGTCGTGCTAGCTGTGCTTTCTTTAAATTAACTTTGAAACCCCCGTTTATGTTACTTGTTTACAACATTATCATCTCATATGCAAACAATAATTTTTCAAATAATGCCAAATTGGCATTTGGCTGGGATTCTGAGTGGCAGAATTTTTGCAGTCTGACAATAACATTAGTCTTTCGCCCAAACATCAGTAAATATAGAAATTACAAATTTCCACTCGTAACACGTCTCTGTTACTTTTACAGCTTAAGCCATAGTCATTATGTTGGCCAGCATGAGATAAAAACAACTGCTTCATTGCAGTCAAACGTAATCTTATCTTCTAAAGCAAAACATAAGCTTCTGAGTTTTCTCAAAATGCTACTGCCAATGTGTGTGCCTACAGTATTTTCACTAACCCAGAATTCTGTTCAATAACAGATTTATGAGATCATTCTTTGTCATTTAAACCTTCTATGCACAACGAATCAGATTAAATCACCACTCTGTTACTTCTGGTATTATTTGTAACAAATAGCCACTTTACACATCTGAAAATAGGCACATACATTTAGAATTTGTTTTTTTTTATCTCTCTGGTTCTTTCTTGTTTGCAGCCAATCAAGTTTTTGTTTTAACTTTCCAATCAGAATAAAAGCCCAGACTGACCATTCTTTCAATGAACTCAGAGAATCTCTTTAAGGTGAGAGCTTCAGAGCCGAGCTGTGGTCTCTTTTGTTTCATTATTTCTATCAGGACTAAGCAAGTCACCAAATTTGTCAGTCATATTTCTAGCACAGTTGAAACCCAAAAGAGATGATATCAGCAAGAAATTGAGGCGGCGATCTTACCAATAGCACTTGACTTCTGCGTGATGAAACTGCAAAGTATATTCCAGAATTTCCATTTACTGGTCCAATCCAAATAGGCTCATAAAAACCAAATTTTTAGCTCTTTCGGGGTTGTTCCTGATGCATACCAGATCAGTCCATCCTTTCTCTTAACCTATATTTATATATATCTATATGCGCATATAGGTTATAACAATTTCTTTATAACAGTAATTTTTGGGTATTCTGTTCCCTAACCACTGACCTGACCTATTCACTAAAACTTGGGGCACGCCCCCGCCTGTAATGGTGGGAGTCGAGAGTTGGAAGAGAGATTTACGACTAGAACTCCCCCGTCTAGCGTCTTACATTCTCTCTGCATTTTCTATACCTTTACACAAATGCCCTTTTCTGGCTGCTGTGGCTTCTCAACGCCACAAATGCACTTTTCCCTCTACGGCGCTCAGTGCCTCAAATGCACTTTGCCTTTACGGCCCTCAGTGCCTTAGAGAATGCGTTTTTGTCCCCCCCCCCCCCCCCCGGACTGTGCACACCTCTTAATCGCTCAAATCCAAGTCCATCTCTAAGACCTATAGATGTGCACTCGTATACATTTACACTCACAAAGTAGCCTTAACGTTACAGGTGTACCGTAATTATGACACCAGTTTTCTCAAAATTAAACTCAAACTTTACACAAAAGTCTGGCGTCACCCACTCACGTCTGAGCGAGTTACCGCTCTCCTTCTCCCGCACTCCCTTCGCTTACAGACAGTCCCTAACAAGAAATAATAATATTAAATAAATTCTTGCCTACCTTAGTTTGTTGATTGATCAGGGATGTCACCAAAGAACGATTGCTCGCCGTTCCTCCACCATTTAAACTGTTGCGGTATAACAGTTAAAACCCATGGACCAGGTATGATGAACAAAGACAAGGAGTCAGAGATGCGATTAATTAAAGAAATTTACTGAAGAAATAGTTTGCAGTTTCATCAGCAGAAGTCAGCTTCAACACTCGCGATGGAGTGCGTAGGCCGCTCTCCTTTACAATGCAAAAACACCCGCAATTGTACCCTAACAGAGGTTGCTAATTGCGTCAATGCATAAGTCATCAAAATTCTGATTGGTTCTAAAATCTAGATAAACTTAGACAATTTCCACATATGGACGCAAGCTTGAAGCATATCTTTTGATGATGACTATTTTAGTGACGAGTGATCAGAGGTCCTACGCAATACGTCTCTCCAAAGACGTATATCTGATACACTGGACATCTGCAGTGGAACGTTTGTCCTGGACTGTCTGAGCTTCTCCCTGTACAGACAGATACTAACACACATACGCAGAGAAACACTTATCTTACTTCAAGGTTGCCTCGGCCCTAAACCTTATCAAGCATGGTAACACACACAATGAGAGCAGCTTCTTAGAGAGTAAAAAGGCAGACTAAAGCCATATTCAACTTATTCTCTAACATGCATAAATGTAACTTTGATTAATAATTATTCAAGAAATATTATAATTAATATTATTATGAAGGCCATTATAGATCTGCCATCCACTCCTTCAGTACAGCCTCTTATAGTGTGCTGTATTTTTTCTAAGGCCATATAATGTGATAGGTCCTTAAGCCATTGCAGGGGATTTTTCTTTCCATTTGAGCAGTATTAACCTCTGGGCTAAAAGCATAGTAAAAGCGATTAGATTTTTCTTACTTTGGTTAAAACATAAGGATTGTGGTTTAATACCAAATATTGAAATTATGGCCTCAGGCTCTATACACGTCTTTAATGTTTCAGAAAGAAATTTAAATACCAACTGCTAGAAGTCTTTTAGTTTTGGACAAAGCCAGAACATGTGAGATAACGTACCTGGCTCAATTTCACACCAATCACAGTTAGGGTCTAAATTTGGTTTGAATTTGGCTAGCTTCACTTTGGACCAATGCAGTCTGTGAACAATTTTAAATTGAATTACTCTATGTTTTAGACAAATTGAAGATGCATAAATATTATGCATAAATATTATATTAAATAAATATTAAAATATAAGACAGACTGCCACGTGTCCTCCGAGAATTCTAAATCTAATTCCACCTCCCATTTTCTTTTTAATTGAGCTAGGGGTTCCAGATTATGAGAATTGATTACAGAATAGATTTTTACCAATGATTCCTTTGGAATATGGACTCAGGTCCATAATAGACTCAAGAAGGGAACCAGGAGGCAACAAAGGATAGTGGCTCAATGAGGAAGACACAAAGCTACGAAGCTGAAGATATCTAAAATGTGGGAGTCAGGAATTTGGAACTTCAGTTTCACTTGAAATGATGCAAAGTCTCCATCAATAAACATATATTTTAGTGTCTTAAGACCTTTCACAGACCAAATATTAAAGGTTTCATCCATAAAATGAGGGGTAGACATGTGATTTCTTGCTATGGGAGCATAGACTGATAATTCCTTGAGTGCAAAACCCATATTTTGAATGAGTGTTTAACAACTGGATTTGAAGAAAATGTAAAAATTGGTTCGGGTGGTGGGAGTTTTGAGCAGAGCAGGGCGTGAAGAGAGGTTGGTCGACATGACATATTTTCTAAAGACAACCAATTGGGGCCACTATTATTTGATGAATTAACCCAATATAACATTGCACGGATATTAGTTGCCCAGTAGTAATACTGAATGTTGGGTAAAGACAGTCCTCCATGCTCTCGGTGTTGCTGTAAAATACTTTTGCGGATGCGTGCATTTTTCCTGTTCCATATGAATGATGATATTAATTTGTCTAAAAGTGAGAAAAAAGATTTTGTCAAAAATATAGGTATGCTTTGGAAAAGATATAGGGTAGAATATCAATTTGTATAGTATTTATTCAGCCTCCTAACGGCAATAGGCTCCAATGTTCAAAGTCTTATTTAATGGAATCCATCAGTGGGGGGGGGGGGGGGGGGGGGGTTGCTTTATACAAATATTTGTACTTATTAGTGATCCATATACCAAAGTATTTGAATTTATCTTTAGTTAATTAAAATTTTAATGAGCTAAAAATAATCTGTCTAGCATCAGAGTTGATAGGCATAAACTCACTTTTCTGCATATTTGTTTTGTAGCCTGATATTTTCCCAAAAGCATCCAGTAAAGTCAATATTTGTGGCAGACTCTTTAATGGATCAGATATATACAGAAGGGTGTCATCCGCATAAAGAGAGACTTTATGTTCGGAATTTTCCCTCCATATTCCCTTAATATCAACATCATTCCGCATTACAATGGCTAGGGGCTCAATTACCAATGCAAATAACAAGGGGGATAAGGGTGAGAGAAAAGAAGGGTGAGAGATTTATTTATTTGTGTGAATTGTTGCTACAGGTGAAGAGTACAAAATTCGGATCCATGATATAAACTTTGTCAGGAATCCAAATTTTTTGAGGGTCTAGAAGAGGTAGTCCCACTCCACCCGATCAAATGCCTTCTCTAGCATCGAGTGACAAAAGCACATCTGGAGTATCGGATGGAGTGGGATGATGAATAATGTTTAAGAGTCTACGTGTATTATAAAATGTGTAGCGATTTTTAATAAAACCTGTCTGGCCATCATATACTAATGAAGGCAATACTGTTTCCAGTCGGTGTGCTAATATTTTGGCAAACATTTTGCTATCAACATTTAGCAAGGAAATCAGCTGATATGAGCTGCATTCTGATACGTTTTTATCATTTTTATAGATAAGAGATATTATTGCCTGTTTCATAGTCTCTGGCAACGAGCCAGAAGCGGAGGACTCCTCATAGACAGAAAGTAAAATAGGAGCAAGATCAGTATAATTTTTTTTAAAGAATTTACTTGGAAAACCGTCTGGCCCTGGTGACTTTCCGTTTTGCATAGAGGCTGTTGCTCTCATGAATTCATTTACTCTCAAAATTTAAAGTAGATTCTCAATCAATAGTGGGGAGATTGATTTATTAAAAAAAAGAGTCAAATAATGACTTATCCCTACTAGATTCCGATGTATATAATTGTGAATAATATTCTCTAAACCGCTGATTAATATCTAAGGGATTTGTCAATTTAATGCCCAAATCGTTGTTAATTGTCAAAATGGAAATGCTGCATTTTGTGGTCGTGGTTGGTGTGTTAAAATGTTCCCTATATTTTCACCATGTTCATATACCTTATGCCTGGATTTAATGAACAGATTTTCTGAGTTTTGTAGATAATAAATTAAATTCCGACTGGAGAACCAGTCGTTGCCTAAATAGGTCAGGTGATGAAGAATATGCCAAAACTCGCTTTTTCCTTGCTCTGGCATATGATATAATATGGCCCCGAAAATAAGCTTTTAAAGATTCCCAAATTAAACAAGAAGATACCCCTGGAGTCTGATTACGTGCTAGATATTCACTTATTTCTAATGATATGAATTTAACAAACTCAGTGTCTGAGAGAAGCAGTGTATTAAATCGCCATGTTCGATAGTCATTATACATAGTTGGCATATTTAGGGTGATTAATAATGGTGCATGATCTGATATTACTATTGCATAATATTCCCAATTACTGACTAATGGAAGTAATTCATTGTCTAAGAAAAGATAATCTATACATGAATAAGTCTTATGAACTGGTGAGTAAAAAAGAATAGTCTCTTCGGCCGGGATTTTGGAATCTCCAGACATCAATCATCCCATAGGTTTTGAGAAGCTGGTTAATTACTTGTGTTGTACAAGTTGGTACCATAGTTTTGGGGGAACTGCAGTGACAGCGCAATTAATATCTCCTCCTAATTAGATATTAGATATTAGATGGTGTGTGTCTATATTGGGTATTCAGGAAAAAAGACCAGTAAAGAATGCACTGTCATCCCAAATAGGTGCATATATATTTGACAAAACTGTGTTATTAACAACTGGATTTGAAGTGTTATTAATTTGGATTTGGAGTGTTATTAATCTACCCACTACTAGTATATAACGACCCGCTGGGTCAGCCTCAATTTTTGACATGACAAATGAGACCGTTTTCCTAATGAGAATTGCTGTTCCTCTAGATTTAGAGTGAAAATTAGAATTTATGCTGCGGCACCCAGGGAGCAGTTGGGGGTTCAGTGCCTTGCTCAAGGGCACCTCAGTTGTGGTATTGAGGGTGGAGAGAGCGTTGTACATTCACCCCCACAATTCCTGTTGGCCTGAGACTTGAACTCACAACCTTTGGATTATGAGTCCGACTCGCTAACCAGTAGGCCACGACTTCCCAGGTCTTTTGCTCACTATTCAGTCCTTGTGATTAAGTCTCCTCAGAGAACTCCACTGCATCCTGAAACTGTTTTTCTGTTCCATTGTGGGTGATTCGGAGTTTAGCCGGATGGAGAATATCATAGCGAACACCCTCTCTTCCTCGTAGTAGTTTTCTGACTTTGTTAAATGCCAATTTTACCCGGGCCATGCTCGGCGGATAATCTGGAAAGATTAGTATTTTTGAACCCTTGTAATAAAGTGGTCTGGCTTCACGAACACATGTACACGAACACAAGATTCTTCAGGTACATTCAGTATGCAAATATTTGACCTTCGCATTCGTCCTTCCATGTCCAAGCACTTCTCCTGCAGGCTTTCCAAATTTTTTTTCCAATTTGTGCACAGTATTTTGTAGTTCTGTGATATTGTCCGAGCAACCGGATAGCCCTCTTTCCATGTCTGATATTGTCGATTTTATTGTTTCTAAGTCTGAGCGAAGAGCCAAAGCATTGCTTGCAATCTTATTAAAAAGATTTAATTGCTTGTAGCTCTGATTTAACCGTGTCAAATTCGTTCGACAGTACATTCTTCAGCTCTGTTTGAAAGAGCGTGGTTATTTCCATTTTGATGGATGAAATTAGCTCAGCTTTCAAATCCATAAAGTCAGTATGTTCGACTGACTCAGACATCATGCTAGGTGTGTTAGCATCCACTTTGCTAGCAGCGTTTTTTCCCGTCTACTTGTATTTGCGCAGAGTGCTCGCCATTTGGAATTATAAAGGAACAAGTCGTCTCATGTGAAGTGATAAAGTCTTGAGTAGTAGCAATGTATCATATTTTCAGTCAAGGTGCCCTAAGAAGTGGAATAAGTAAAATTTTGTGCAGAGCTCACCAAACTTGCGACCAACTCCATTGCCTGCTCACTAGCACCCCCGATACCTGCTTGTCATGTGTCATAAACATCCTTTATTGTTAAAACAAATACCATGAGCTGCATAAAAACATATACAGAAAACCTATCTTCATAATTATAGGTCACTTTCATATTTCATGTGTAGAAAAACGTTTCTCTTTTTTTAGGGGAATACATATGATTACATGATTGACAGGTCTAGAGTGAACGAGCTCTGACTCATCAACACTTGTGCTCGAGGACGGATGGTACTCTTCAGATCACATAATTCAGTGGAGAATTAATAGAAATGTTATTCTGTATAAAGAACATGTGAGAATAGTCTGTTCTTAAATATCAACAATAACAAGAACTCCGAAATTCATTTCGCATTCAGTGTGTTCAAGCACTAGATCAGTGGTCGGCAACAGGCGGCCCGCAGGCCAAAACATAATATCTGGCCCGCGCCCGCAGCCTGATGATTTTGATAGCGGCTGGTTCTGAAATAGATCTGTCATGACAGCAACAGTTAGCCTACTCACAATCAGAGTAGGCTATGTGAGCGGAGTGGGAGTGGAGTGGTGTGACTTTGAATGGAGCAAGGAGCGGATTTTTTTTAAAGTCGGAGCGTCGTGAATGACGGCAATGGACATGAGCGGAAGTTATAATAGTTCTCAAGGAATTTGTTTGTTCCTTCTATAGGCTACTGAATATTTTGAGCTGAAAGCATGATTTAAACAGTTACTACAACACTTATTCACACGCAATCGCTCTCTCAATAATGCATTCTAACAAATGTAATCTTTCATCTGAATCTGATTTCGAATGAGCCGAAATCTGTAAGAAATGCATCGATCCATAGGTAAAATAACTGACGTAATGTACTGTTACTTTCATCACAAAAATATAAATAAAAAACTGCAGCAATTATATGCCTTTTAAATAAAAAAGCAGCAATTATGCCTTTTAATGCTGACAACCTTTTGTCATGTGGTAGGAAAAAACGTTTGTACACTATGTTCCAATAAGCTACGCTGAAACTTTTATGTATTTTATTGTTTAATATACGTTATGAACAGAACTGTGATACTGAAATACTTTAGCCGCTGAGCGAAGGCAGACCGTGTTTCTGCTATCAGTGAGCGTGGAGTGGAGTGGGAGCGGGAGTAGGAAATGCTGAACCCGGAGCGGAATTATTAAATGCTCAGAAGGGGAAATTGTTGACGCTCCACTCCGCTCACATCCTACTCTGCCTGTCACCGCTACACAATGTGGCTTTTTGTTAATGACTGTCCTACTACAGGATTTAACACAGAGTAACAGCTCACAGTTAAAAAAGACAATGTAACAGTATGTCACAGGCAATTGTAGATGCATTTTTCATTAATTCATTTCTAAAATTATCCTTTGACTATGTTCTGGCCTGCCATCTAGTGGCAATTTTTCTTTGACCCAATGCCAAGCTTGCCGACCCCTGCACTAGATGATGATTTAAAGTGGGTTTTGAGCAAAAACTGTAATAATTACATTCATTTTCAATGTAGCTTGATGCTAATTGTACCTCTAATTATTTCAGATGTATTCTTGTAAGCATTATGGATTTTTTGTGTTTCTGATGAAGAAACACAAGTTATTTATCTTAATTTAATGCTGTATATTGAGCAGCGGACGATGTAAACCACACAAGATACACACGCTACATGAAGAACAAATGCATTGTTGGTCGGTGCCACCTAGCGTGCAGGTGTGAATTAGCAGAAGGTGAACATTCGTTTCATATTTAAATTGATAATAACTTAATAATTATATAAATACTCATGGATGTAGTATACTTTATACACACGTATATTAAATCAAATTCATTTACAGTGGGGAAAAAATGATTTGATCCCCTGTTGATTTTGTACTTTTGGCCACTGACAAAGAAATTATCAGTCTATAATTTTAATGGTAGGTTTAATTGAACAGCGAGAGACAGAAAAACAAAAAACAAAAAAAAAATCCAGAAAAAGGCATTTAAAAAAAGTTATAAATTGATTTGCGTTTTAATGGGTCAAATAAGTATTTGATCTCCTATCAATCAGCAAGATTTCTGGCTCCCAGGTGTCTTTTATACAGGTAAGAAACTGAGATTAGGAGCACTCTCTTAAAGGGAGAGCTCCTAATCTCAGTTTGTTGCCTGTATAAAAGACAACCTGTCTACAGAAGCAATCAATCAATCAGATTACAAACTCTCCACCATGGGCAAGACCAAAGAGTTGTCCAAGGATGTCAGGGACAAGATTATAGACCTACACAAGGCTGGAATGGCCTACAAGACCATCGCCAAGCAGCTTGGTGAGAAGGTGACAACAGGTGAAATATTAAGAAGCACATTAAGGTCCTGGAGTGCCCTAGCCAGTCTCCAGACCTTAATCCCATAGAAAATCTGTGGAGGGAGCTAAAAGTTTGAGTTGCCAAATGTCAGCCTCGAAACCTTAATGACTTGGAGAGGATCTGCAAAGAGGAGTGGAACAAAATCCCTCCTGAGATGTGTGCAAACCTGGTGGCCAACTTCAAGAAACGTCTGACCTATGTGATTGCCACCAAGGGTTTTGCCACCAAATACTAAGTCATGTTTTGCGAAAGGGTCAAATACTTATTTGGCTCATTAAAATGCAAATCAATTTATAACTTTTTTTAAATGTGTTTTTCTGGATTTTTTTGTTGTTGTTATTCTGTCTCTCACTGTTCAAATAAACCTACCAATAAAATTATAGACTGATCATTTCTTTGTAAGTGGGCAAACGTACAAAATCAGCAGGGGATCAAATAATTTTTTTTCCCCACTGTATATTCTATTTACAGTAGACATAAAATGTAAATATAAAATGTGCTACTACTAAGTTTCATTGTGTTTGATGACATTTCAGGGTGTTTCGCGTGAAAACATTTTGTTAAATGAAGTGGACTTCAACTGATATTTTGTGTTCAGGTAGTAGGGAGCAGTGACATAGGGACCCTGCCGATTGGACACAACTCGTGTTTAAGATATAATTTCAAACAGTGCATTCCCCCCTTTGACTTAAGCCATCTCTGATCTCCAGACATGTAATCATTTCTACAATGACATTCTTTATTCAAGCAAGCACCTCAATGGCCTCATTTGCAGGAATGACAGGGCAATATTTGCTCACCGCTTACTGAAGCACTCGGGCCCTATGGGGAGATATGAGACAGCCTTGTTAATATTCCACTCAGTGGTCAGACTTTTATGAGGGATCACAGCAGATGAAGCACAGCGTTGTGTAAAAGTGACGTGCTGTGTCACTAACAGGGTTGTGGGATAATGAAGATGATCGCTCTCCTTGACAGTGTCCTCTCCTTTTTTCCCTCCCTCTTGGGAAATGCTTCTCACGTTTTCCTCTCCTCAGCACTAATCTGAGGAGAGTCTGGCACCCCCACGCTCTCCATAGTTCACAATTATATTACACCGACTGAGAAGTAAACATGGAGACCAATGATTGCAAAAACCCCCATGTTGCCAAATTAGAATTTCAACAATTGTTTCTCACTCCTCTTGTAAAGCCTTTTAAGTGTTTAAAACAACCTTCAGCTGAGCATGCGAGCTCAATTATAATTTAAAATAAGGATGATTAGAAAACATTCTAAGCACAATGCATAGGAAAAGAGACATGCACACATGTGCAATTACAGTACACTAGAAAGTACTAAAAGCTGTTTGGAAAATTGGTTCAGGCTGACTTTTTACTGTAAAAACATTATTCATTATCCCATGCTCCATTTACACACAAAATGTACATTCTATCTCACTAATAGGATGCCTCAATTAATAACTAAAAGTTACATTTCCAATTTAGAAGAATAGGCTTAAAGTGCCCTTAGTATGCCATTTCTAACATTGCCTTTCATATTAAGTGTTTTTTTTTTTTGACCTTGCATGCATGTAAACATATCGTAGGAGACTCCCAAAACAATATTAGGAACTTTAAAAATGGCATAATAGGGGTACTTTAATATTATTGGGGCCCATCTTGGAAGTGATTCAAATGTACTTTGAAAGCAAATGGAACAGAAAATTTCTCAGACTGAAAAAACATCCCTAGATATCAGTGGCCCTACATTGTTTTGACAACATCAGAATTTGTTTAACTTACCAATGGCAAAGAATCTAGAGCTGATCCAAAACTCTTGTTCAGTACTGAGAAGAACAACCAGATAAAATAGCTGGATTAGAATCAGTGTTCAAACTGAGGAGTTCAGAATCAGAATCAGAATTAGCTGTATTGGCCAGGTATGTTTACACATACAAGGAATTTGTTGTAGTGACAGAAGCTCCACAGTGCAACATAAAGACAGCAACAGGACAGGACACAGATAATAAAATAATAATATACAAATAGGCAAAGCACAAAATAGCAAAAACACAATATATAATATAGATAAATATGTGTACAGGCATGATATGTGCAAATTTGAAATGAAAAAATAAATATGTGTGGTGAAAACATAATGTATAATAGTGTTGTGTGTTCCACGTTTAATGTCAAGTGTTCATGAGATGGATTGCCTGAGGGAAGAAACTGTTTCTGTGTCTGATCGTTCTGGTGCTCTGAGCTCTGTAGCGTCGACCAGAGTTCCAGACCCCCTTAAGAGGGGGGGGGGGGGGGGGGGGGGGTTATTATTGCCCTTGCATAGTATTTAAACAATCTGAAAAAAATCTGTACTTACTGCATGATTAGATTTGAGTAAAGCTGGCAAACAAAATGCTGAAGTCTTTGAGGTAAGTAACTGAAATGGAACCAAATGAGACCCTGCTCCTGGTGAAATATCCACTGGTATAGAGCTGAAATTTTAATAGATTTATTTAAAAGGATTAATTAATTTACTCCAGCATGGGAATGGAACCCAGGTCATTCTGTAGAACGAGCACTATTGCCCCAACTACACACTGTAAAATTCCTATAGATCATAAGAATGCCCAAAAATGTGTTATGTGTCAGGTCCTTAAATCATAAAGTTTTATGATGTTAACTTGATGTGCTAAAAGAAAGCATTAAAAAATATATATTATTTATTTGTCCATTTCCAGAAGGGGTTGACCCTCAAGTGCAATGACACAATTTACCACAACCCAGCGTCCCACAACCACACTGAAAACACAACCAATTCCTCCTCTCCAGGAAGTGACACTCCTATGTCTGAGGCAGTGTTGGATTGCCTATCATTTCACTGTCTCAGAGACAAGCAGTCCGCACTGGCACAATACAGGGTGGCTTGTTTTGTGGATATGTGGGACAACTCGGCCACGCGGTGCCCTGCGGTGCCCTGCTGAGCCACATGGATGTGACTCAGAGTGTAATAACCAGCGAATGAGGGTATTAAGTCTGTGTGACAGTGTTCCGAAGGCCCACTTTACGTCTGAAAGGGGGGTGTTAAAGGTCAAGGCCACATTCAGCGCTGTTATTTCTCTAATTTCACTCCCTGTCAGAATCGCTCTGCTCTCCGTTTGTGTGAACGGTTTAAGTCGTTTTATTCAGGCTCATCAAACCAACGGTATAACTGAATTATTAACATCATTTGTCATACAAGACAGTTATTGTGAAACGTGGCATACTGTATGGAGAAATGTGACATAGTTTTTTAACTACATGACATAAGATCAAGACATAAATGTTTTTGATGCTGAACATTAAAAACATGTGTTAATAATAGCCACCATTTAATGTGTGGTTTTCACCAACAGATCAAATGGTTCCAGTGGGGAGAGTTGGAACTCCACATAAAAGCTCATCAATCCAATGATACAGATGTCACGTATCCTGTGGGTGTGCCCTGGTTGGCCACCAGATGTCACTGTCTTGTCTGAGCACATGGGTTTGTGTTGTGATTGTTCCATGTGTTCCCCGGTTGATTGTTTGACCCCGCCCTCCTTGTTATTCCCTAATTGTCTCAGCGTGTACACCTGGTTCCTCCTCGTTTGTCTCCTTTAAATGATCCTGGTGTTTGCAGTCCTGTTCGGCCACGTTGTCATATGTTCTGGGTGCAGTAAGTCATGTGTGTTTCTAGTCCTTGTTTTTGCATTGCTCTGTCGGTCTGTTTTTCCCCTCGGGGTAATTTATGTTTCTGTTTTGTTTTCTTTTGCTTTTATAATTAAAACCACCATTTCCCTGCTCTTGAGTTCTCGCTTCATTTTCACTGCACGTATCATGACAGATCGTGGCCGACATCAGAGAACTCAGCGGGGAATGGATTCTTACCATCCTCCAGCCCCTAACGCAAGGAACCCTTCTTATTTACGGATCCTCCAGGTCAGGACGCTGCACTCTCTCCGTCAGAGGGGCACTGACGTCAGGATGTTTGCCTGGACATTTTGTAAGGCAGCAGAGGGTTTGGGATACAACGAGGTGGCTCTCAAGGACTTCTTTAACTTTGCCCTTGATGAGCCCCTCGATGAGGAGTGGATGAGGGAGCTAGACCGCTTGACTTTTGGGGAATTGGTGGAGTTTTTGACGCTTCTCCAAGCGGCGGTGCCCGCTCACAGCGCTCCCGAGGCGGCGGTGCCCGCTCACAGCGCTCCCGAGGCGGCGGTACCTGCTCACAGCGCTCCAGAGGCGGCGGTGCCCGCTCTCAATTCCCTAGAGGTGGCCGAGGATGCCGCAGCGGCGCCCCGCTCCCGGAGACGGAGGAGGAGGAGGCGGAGGAAGGCCTCCTCCGTCCCACAAGGCCAGGAGGCTACCCAGGAGCTCACTGCTGGCCAGGAGGCCGTGCCAGAGCCAAGCTCCTCGCCCTGCCGGCGCCACCTGTGCTCCTTGCCCTGCCGGCGCCACCTGTGCTCCTTGCCCTGCCGGCGCCACCTAGACTCCTTGCCCTGCCGGCGCCACCCAAGCGCCTTGCCCTGCCGGCGCCACCCAGACTCCTTGCCCTGCCGGCGCCACCCGAGCGCCTTGCCCTGCCGGCGCCACCCAGACTCCTTGCCCTGCCGGCGCCACCCGAGCTCCTCGCCTTGCCGGCTCTACCCGAACTTCTCGCCCTGCAGGCTCCACTCGAGCTCCTTACCCTGCCAGAGGCCGTTCCTGAGCTCACTGTCTGCCCTGTCACGGCCACAGAGACCGTTCCTGAGCTCACTGTCTGCCCTGTCACGGCCACAGAGGCCGTTTCTGAACTGACTGTCTGCCCTGTCACGGCCACAGAGGCCGTTCTTAAACTCACTGCCTGGCTTGTCCCTCCGGCCCCACCCTGGCCGTGCGCTGGGGTTCCTGTTGGGCCGGAAACCCCCTGGTCCGTCCCTCCGGATCCGTCCTGGTCTCCTGCTCGGCCTTGGTCTGCGGGCCCCCTGCCTCTGCACGGGCCTGGCCCACCATCCCTCCCCCTGATCCGTCTCTTGCCCACCTCCCTTCTTGACATTTGTATTTTCATTTTTCATGTTTTTGTGTTTTCTTAGTGTTGCAGGTGGAGCATCTGGGAGCTGCTCCTTTGTTGGGGGGTAGTGTCACGTATCCTGTGGGTGTGCCCTGGTTGGCCACCAGATGTCACTGTCTTGTCTGAGCACATGGGTTTGTGTTGTGATTGTTCCATGTGTTCCCCGGTTGATTGTTTGACCCCGCCCATGACAACAGAGGTGTGAATTCTACTCGGACATCATTTACAGGTCACATGATCATAAAGTGTCTGTTCAGTCATTTATTGATGTTAACATTTCATGCTAGAAAGAAACTTATTTGCCATTTAAGGCCTGTTTTTTTTCTTAATTTGACAGGACAGCAAAGAACATGTGCATTGTTGTATGGCGTTTTTCATGTATTTTAATCTCAGTGGGTACGTAAATTACTGGCATTATTATGCAAAGCTTTAACTATCCAGTGACATCATCGCAGAGGAGAGCTCATGGGAAATGAGGTGTAATGAGTCTGTGATGAAGCTGATGAAAAAGGAAAGGAGGACTGGTGAACACTCCTCAAACACAATGCACCATCTATATCTTATAAAAATGGGACAATTTATTAGACCAAAGAAAGCTTGGAATACATTTAACACTAGAACTCCCAGAGAGCAGCCATTTGGCTTTTCTACCTATAAAACCCGCAGGACAGCCGATGGGCTGGAAGGCTTTAGGCTAATATCCTTAATCAGCTGTGAACAGTTGCTTTTGTTATGTAAACAATGTGAAACCACTTACTGGTTTGAAATGAAATAGGAAATAATATGAAATGAAACTTAACCTGAAGACAGATCAGACAGCTCTGAGTCCGAATCCGGCTGAAGTTCTATGTCTTCTCCATCTGAGTCACAAGGGTTTACTTCACTCAGGATCATTTCCAAGGCCTGCCGAGTGGTGAGTCTTCTCTGCATTTTCTTTTCTTGGAGAGGAGGTTCGTACACCACAGAATTCTTGAGGGCACTGAAGTAGTAGGCTATGTGCAGTGAGATTTTATCCACCTCAGCACAAAAGGAATTACCTCTCATTTGAGAGCAAGCTGCATGCAATTAGATGTGCTAATTCATACCTGTTTACACCTGCCAATGTGAGACATGGTCAATAGAGTTCTCTGCTTTTAGCAGCCCTCCCTCCCCCACACATACAAACAAGCCACCAGCAACCATTCACACACACACCCCCAACCCCCCTGCAGATTGCTCAGGTAATGACCACATTTACACATGAATTGATGCTAATGATAGCCAAAAGACTAGCCAGTTAGCATCCACTTGGCTAAAAGAGGGTTACAAATCTCTGGGACTTCTAGTGTTAATTGTGTTGTATTATAATTGATTATAATTCACGATCATGATTAATTTATCATGTTTTTTTTAAACATTCTCTGGCCATGTCTGATATGTATGGAAGCCCATTTCCGCCATAGAATAATAAAAAAAAAGGTTATTGCTACTTTTTATCTCATAATTCTGTGAAAACCTAATAAATAAATAAACTTGCAATTGCGTGTTATAAAGTCAGAATTGTGAGATATAAACTCACAATTTTGACTTTTTTCTCAGAATTGCGTGATATAAACTCATAATTGCAAGATAAAAACGTGCAATTCTGACTTTTTTCTTGCAATTGCGAGTTTATTTCTTGCAATTCTGACTTTTTTCTAGAAAGTCTAGGGGGGGGGGGGATTGATATGTTCTCAGAATTACGAGTTTGTATCACGCAATTATGAGAAAAAAAGTCAGAATTGTGAGATAAACGGTCGTAATGACCTTTTTCATTTTTTGGCGTAAACAGGCTTCCATAGATATGAATTTAGCCACATTGATGAGACTCATGTTACTTCAGTAAATGGTGAGGAATTAATGTATCTGATTGATTTAACCTTCTTGAGATAATTTAGGTTTGTTCAGACAGCATATCCAAAAACTCATCAAGAATCACTCAGATTGAGGAAACAATTAAAAAAAGAAATCTGTCAAAAATGACGATAAGCATATAAAGGCCAATTCACACTGCACAGACAAACGCCAACAAACACAAACAAACTAGTCTGTTGGAGTTTGTTGGATCAGTGTGTTGCCCCTGTTGGCATTTGTTGGCGTTGGTTGGTTGGAGTTTGTTTTCACCCAACTGAACATGCTTAATCTGCGTTTGTTCGGTCGTGGAATGTCTGAGCTGTGTGAAATAATAATAATAATAATAATCAACTTTATTTTACCTTTAACTTTAACTTTTAACTTTATTTAACTTTATTTTAATCAACCGGTGCAAAGAGGATCGGGCAGCAGTCGAAGGCGGGGGCCTCGACGACCCGATCCCTGGACACAGAAGCTAGCTCTAGGGACGTGGAATGTCACCTCGCTGGCGGGGAAGGAGCCTGAGATTGTGCGTGAGGTTGAGAGGTTCCGACTAGAGATAGTCGGGATCACCTCTACGCACGGCTTGGGCTCTGGAACCACACTCCTCGAGAGAGGATGGACTCTTCACCACTCTGGAGTTGCCCATGGTGAGAGGCGGCGGGCTGGTGTGGGTTTGCTTATAGCCCCCCAGCTCAGCCGCCATGTGTTGGAGTTCACCCCAGTGAACGAGAGGATCGTTTCCCTGCGCCTACGGGTAGGGGATAGGTCTCTCACTGTCGTGTGTGCCTACGGGCCGAACGGCAGTGCAGAGTACCCGGCCTTCTTGGGGTCTCTGGGAGGGGTGCTGGAAAGTGCTCCAACCAGGGACTCCGGCGTTCTACTGGGGGACTTCAATGCCCACGTGGGTAGCGACAGTGACACCTGGAGGGGCGTGATTGGGAGGAACGGCCCCCCTGATCTGAACCCGAGTGGTGTTCAGTTATTGGACTTCTGTGCTAGTTACAGTTTGTCCATAACGAACACCATGTTCAAGCATAAGGGTGTCCACCAGTGCACGTGGCACCAGGACACCCTAGGCCGTAGGTCGATGATCGACTTTGTGGTCGTTTCATCCGACCTGCGGCCGTATGTCTTGGACACTCGGGTAAAGAGAGGGGCGGAGCTGTCAATTGATCACCACCTGGTGGTGAGTTGGATCCGATGGCGGGGGAGGAAGCTGGACAGACTTGGCAGACCCAAGCGTACTGTGAGGGTCTGCTGGGAACGTTTGGCCGAGTCTCCTGTCAGAGAGATCTTCAACTCCCACCTCCGGCAGAGCTTCGACCGGATCCCGAGGGAGGCTGGAGATATTGAGTCCGAGTGGACCATGTTCTCCACCTCCATTGTCGAAGCGGCCGCTCGGAGCTGTGGTCGTAAGGTCTCCGGTGCCTGTCGAGGCGGCAATCCCCGAACCAGGTGGTGGACACCGGAAGTAAGGGATGCCGTCAAGCTGAAGAAGGAGTCCTATCGGGCCTGGCTGGCTTGTGGGACTCCTGAGGCAGCTGACGGGTACCGACAGGCCAAGCGAACTGCAGTCCGGGTGGTTGTGGGGGCAAAAACTCGGGCCTGGGAGGAGTTCGGTGAGGCCATGGAGAAGGACTATCGGCTGGCCTCGAAGAGATTCTGGCAAACCGTCCGGCGCCTCAGGAGAGGGAAGCAGTGCCCTACCAACGCTGTTTACAGTAGAGGTGGGGAGCTGCTGACCTCGACTGGGGATATCGTTGGACGGTGGAAGGAATACTTTGAGGATCTCCTCAATCCCGCCGTCACGTCTTCCATTGAGGAAGCAGAGGCTGAGGGCTCAGAGGTGGACTCGTCCATCACCCAAGCTGAAGTCACCGAGGTAGTCAAGAAACTCCTCGGTGGCAGGGCACCGGGGGTGGATGAGATCCGCCCTGAGTACCTCAAGTCTCTGGATGTTGTGGGGCTGTCTTGGCTGACACGCCTCTGCAGCATCGCGTGGCGGTCGGGGACAGTACCTCTGGGGTGGCAGACCGGGGTGGTGGTCCCTCTTTTTAAGAAGGGGGACCGGAGGGTGTGTTCCAACTACAGGGGGATCACACTTCTCAGCCTCCCTGGGAAAGTCTATGCCAGGGTACTGGAGAGGAGAATACGGCCGATAGTAGAACCTCGGATTCAGGAGGAACAGTGTGGTTTTCGTCCGGGCCGTGGAACACTGGACCAGCTCTATACCCTCTACAGGGTGCTGGAGGGTTCATGGGAGTTTGCCCAACCAGTCCACATGTGTTTTGTGGATTTGGAGAAGGCATTCGACTGTGTCCCTCGCGGCGGCCTGTGGAGGGTGCTCCGGGAGTATGGGGTCCGGGGTCTTTTACTAAGGGCTGTCCGGTCCCTGTATGACCGAAGCAGGAGCTTGGTTCGCATTGCCGGCAGTAAGTCAGACTTGTTCCCGGTGCATGTTGGACTCCGGCAGGGCTGCCCTTTGTCGCCGGTTCTGTTCATAAGTTTTATGGACAGAATTTCTAGGCGCAGCCAGGGGCCGGAGGGTGTCAGGTTTGGTGACCACACGATTTCGTCTCTGCTTTTTGCAGATGACGTTGTCGTGTTAGCTTCATCAAGCCAGGACCTTCAGCAGGCACTGGGACGGTTTGCAGCCGAGTGTGAAGCGGCTGGGATGAGAATCAGCACCTCCAAATCCGAGGCCATGGTCCTCAGTCGGAAAAGGGTGGTTTGCCCACTTCAGGTTGGTGGAGAGTTCCTGCCTCAAGTGGAGGAGTTTAAGTATCTTGGGGTTTTGTTCACGAGTGAGGGAAGGATGGAACGGGAGATTGACAGACGGATCGGTGCATCTTCTGCAGTAATGCGGTCGATGTACCGGTCTGTCGTGGTGAAGAAAGAGCTGAGCCGCAAGGCGAAGCTCTCGATTTACCGGTCAATCTACGTTCCTACTCTCACCTATGGTCATGAGCTTTGGGTCATGACCGAAAGGACAAGATCCCGGATACAGGCGGCTGAAATGAGCTTTCTCCGCAGGGTGGCTGGGCGATCCCTTAGAGATAGGGTGAGAAGCTCGGTCACTCGGGAGGAGCTCAGAGTAGAGCCGCTGCTCCTTCACATTGAGAGGGGTCAGCTGAGGTGGCTCGGGCATCTGTTCAGGATGCCTCCTGGACGCCTTCCCGGGAAGGTGTTCCGGGCGCGTCCCACTGGGAGGAGACCCCGGGGAAGACCTAGGACACGCTGGAGAGACTATGTCTCCCGGCTGGCCTGGGAACGCCTCGGTGTCCCCCCGGAAGAGCTGGAGGAAGTGTCTAGGGAGAGAGAAGTCTGGGCATCCCTGCTTAGACTGCTGCCCCCGCGACCCGGCCCCGGATAAGCGGAAGAAGATGGATGGATGGATGGAACTTTATTTTATAAAGCGCCTTTAAAAGCAGCTTTTCAAAGCGCTGGAAATGAGCATGGATATGCTGTTTCCGTTCAAATCAGCGTAAATAAACGTACAATACGTCTGTATCCATGCGTTACTGATGACAGAGAATAGAGTACGCACTTTGCGTCCATCGGATGCTTTTCAAAATGGCGCTACACTGACACAGAGAGACAGAGAAGAGATGAATTGTTGAATAAATGTTGTTATTTTTATTTTCTTTGCGTACAAAACGTATTCTCGTCGCTTCATAAAATTCAGATTGAACCACTGATGGCAGATGGACTATTTTGACATGTTTTTATACTTTTATGGACCTTGACAGTGCAATTTACTATGCAGTCAATGAGACAGTCACAAGCCTCCCGCTTTTCATCCAAAATATCTTAAATTGTGTTCCGAGGACAAACGAAGCTTTTACGGGTTTGGAACGACATGGGGATAGTGAATATTGACAAAATTTTCATTTTGGGGTGGGGTATCCCTTTAGGGCATTTAATGGAATACATTTGACCTTTCATCATTTATTCCCCTTTACGTCATTCCAAATCTGTTAGACTTGCTTTCTTTTCTGTGAAACACAAAAGCAGCTGTTCAGCAGAATGTTCAGGCTGCTGAGATACTGTTTCTCGAGCGCTTTCTCTCATCACCACTGCTGCGTGAACAATCACAACACCACTGAGACCCGAGGAAAATCAGGGATTAAAGTCCAAATCCTGACTTGAAATAAACTAACAAATCAATCGGGGCTAAAGCGGTTCCATAAACGACTAATTAAAATCACACAATCTCACTAATTTGTGCACACTTATTCTTAACCATCCCTTAATGTCTATCATGGATCAGATTGATCCACCATGGCAAACAGCGAATATATTTGTGCTGTTTAATGCATTCGAGACACATTTGTTGTTGTGTTGTTGTGCACTGTTTTCCTCAGTGCATAACTGACATGTCACATGTATATTTTTCATCTGTAAATGTTAGAAAGTCATGCAAACATATCTCTTTACTGTCAAGAGTGGGCGAGGCTGATGCGAGTGAACGAGCGCTGCTGCGTGCATGCGCACTAAACAGACGGAGTGCAATCGAATAGTAGGAGCGCAATAATTTTGAGTAAAATATACATTTTGCTAAAATATTTGTTGCTGGACATTAAATGTGTCTTTTGTGGAATTTTAAACCTACATATAAGTGTATTTTTATGAGAGGAACTATTGTAATGTGTAAATCAAATGTAAGCAAGTACAGTACTAATTACTGTAAAAAAAAGTTGAGAAAGTGTTATTTAAAACAATAAATTGAGAGAACTCAAAAATCTGCAAAAAGCTGGTTGCCTTAAAAATTTAAGTTGGCTCAATTTTTATTTATTTTTTACATTGTATGCTCAAATGAGTTAATGTGTGTTTCTTATAGCAGTTAAAATAGTCATTTTTTTATTATTTATTTTCATTTTTAATTCAGTAATTTTAACTTTTAATTTAGTAATTTTAATGCTTTAAAGATCAATTTTAGATTGTATTGTTCTAATGTTCTGCTATCTGTTCTACAAACTATAAAAGGTACAGCTGTCATTAAACCAGGGTAGTTTCCCTGCATTGGTTGCCACAGTGACCAAGCTTGATCTATGTTAAATTTGCTTTATGGAACCAAATCATTTGACAATGAGTCAGACTAACTGAAATAAGCCTGGCTTATTTGGCTAACGTGTTTTATGAAACAGGCCTTGAGCCATTAAAAGTGATCTCCATTGCATCGTATTGCATCAAATTGCATTGTGTTGAACTGAATCGAATCAAAATCGCACTGCATCGTAATAGGGGTGAATTCGCATTCATATGTATCTTTAATGTATTGTATTGTAGGCTATGAGATGCACATCCCTACCTTACATACAAGTGGATGACGGTGACCTCAGCTCAACTGTCTTCGTTATATAGTTGCCCAGAGCTGAAACACAAAATACACTGCTATCAATCCATCTATTTTATCAGATAGTGCTAATTTCCTACAAGAAGACATTTTGAAACTGTATATGAAACTGCAGAGTAACTTTTTTTTACACTGAAATTTCAGCTTTCCACAGGAATAAATTACACTTTAAAATATATTCAAATAGAAAACAGTTATTTCAAATTTGTCACGTCCTGCTGGTGTGCCCTTATTGGCCACCAGATGTCACTGTGTGTTTGTTTGAGCACATGGCTTGTTGTTTGTGGTTTGTGCCATGTGCTCTCCTGTCTATTGTCTGACCCCGCCCTCCTTGTTTTCTCATTATTGTTTCAGTGACTTCACCTGTGTCCTCCTCGTTTGTCTCCCTATTTATTCTCCTGATGTCTGCAGTCCCGTGCTGTTTCGTTATGTCATGTTTAATGTGAGATGTTTGACGTTGTGTGTGTGTTTGCAGTCTCGGCCTGCCTGCCTGTTTTTCCCCCTCGGGGTGGTTTTTGTTCAGCTTTTGTTTCATTTTATTATTAAAGGACACACCATTGTCCTGCACTTGAGTCCTCACCTCATCTCTCTTCCAGAATCCCGTGACAGAACGAAACAGCCAAATGAGGACTCAGCGGAGAATGGGCTCTCACCTTCCACCAGCCTCTAACATCAGCAGCCCTCACTACCAACGCATCCTCCAGTTCCAGGCCCTGAGCTCCCTCCGTCAGCAGGGCACGGACGTGAGGAAGTTTTCCCTGAGGTTCGGTGGTGCAGCAGAGGGCCTGGGGTACAATGATGCAGCCCTCAAGGACCTCTTCAATAGTGCCCTTGAGGAGCCCCTCAACAGGTGGAGGATGAGGGGGCTGGACCACCTGACATTTGGAGAGTTTGTTGAGTACTTGGCATGCTCCACAGTGATGGCCGACAAGGCTGCGAGCCAAGGGGCGTCAGAGACCTCGTCTGCCGCACCCAGTAAATTGCGTCCGGTGACAGAGCGTCTCAGGCTGATGCACAGTGTGCAGGATCCCCCGCTGATGTCGGTGCGACCAGCGTGGTCTGCTGGTGGTCTTTCCGAGGCAGCAGTGCCCGCTCACGATCCTCCCGAAGGGGCGGTGCCCGCTCACGAGGCTTCCGAGGCGGCGGTGCCCGCTCACGATCCTCCCGAAGGGGCGGTGCCCGCTCACAAGGCTTCCGAGGCTGCATTGCACGCTCACAAGGCCTCCGAGGCGGCGGTGCCCGCTCACAAGTCTTCCGAGGCGGCGGTGCCCACTCACGATCCTCCTGAAGGGGCGGTGCACGCTCACAAGGCTTCCGAGGTAGTGGTGCACGCTCACGATCCTCCTGAAGGGGAGGTGCACGCTCACAAGGCTTCCGAGGCGGCGTTGCACGCTCACAAGGCTTCCGAGGCGGCGGTGCATGCTCACAAGACTTCCGAGGCGGCGGTGCATGCTCACAAGGCTTCCGAGGCGGCGTTGCACGCTCACAACGCTCACAAGACTTCCGAGGCGGCGGTGCCCGCTCACGATCCTCCTGAAGGGGAGGTGCCCGCTCACAGGGCTTCCGAGGTGGCGGTGCCCGCTCACAGGGCTTCCGAGGCGGCGGTGCCCGCTCACAGGGCTTCCGAGGCGGCGGTGCCCGCTCACAGGGCTTCCGAAGCGGCGGTGCCCGCTCACAGGGCTTCCGAAGCGGCGGTGCCCGCTCACGATCCTCCTGAAGGGGAGGTGCACGCTCACAAGGCTTCCGAGGCGGCGGTGCACGCTCACAAGGCTTCCGAGGCAGCGGTGCACGCTCACAACGCTCACAAGACTTCTGAGGCGGCGTGCCCGCTCACGATCCTCCTGAAGGGGAGGTGCACTCTCACAAGGCTTCCGAGGCGGCGGTGCACGCTCACAAGGCTTCCGAGGAGGCGGTGCACGCTCACAAGGCTTCCGAGGCGGCGGTGCACGCTCACAACGCTCACAAGACTTCCGAGGCAGCGGCAGTGTCTGCTCACGATCCTCCTGCTCTGCCTGCCACGCCTTGGCCTCCTGCTCTGCCGGGAACACCCTGGCACCCTGGCACAGAGGTGTCTCCAGGCCCTCTGCCGCTACACGGGCCTGGTCCACCATCCCTCCCCCTGATCCACCTCTGGCCCACCTCCCTCCCAGACTTTTTTTGATTTCAGATTTACTGTGGAGCATCTGGAATCTGCTCCTTAGAGAGGGGGTTGTCACGTCCTGCTGGTGTGCCCTTATTGGCCACCAGATGTCACTGTGTGTTTGTTTGAGCACATGGCTTGTTGTTTGTGGTTTGTGCCATGTGCTCTCCTGTCTATTGTCTGACCCCGCCCTCCTTGTTTTCTCATTATTGTTTCAGTGACTTCACCTGTGTCCTCCTCGTTTGTCTCCCTATTTATTCTCCTGATGTCTGCAGTCCCGTGCTGTTTCGTTATTTCATGTTTAATGTGAGATGTTTGACGTTGTGTGTGTGTTTGCAGTCTCGGCCTGCCTGCCTGTTTTTCCCCCTCGGGGTGGTTTTTGTTCAGCTTTTGTTTCATTTTATTATTAAAGGACACACCATTCTCCTGCACTTGAGTCCTCACCTCATCTCTCTTCCAGAATCCCGTGACAAAATTGTATTAAAAATGAACCGGTAAATATGACCTCATAATAGCCTACAGTCAAAAGAATTCACTATGCTACGTGATGTTACATTTGTTAACATTGATCAACAGATTACGTATTTTTTAGCATTTCATGTATTGTTATTAAATGTTTTACATATAAATCCTATCAAAATCCATGATATTACATTAATTAACTACATTCATCAAAATTAATATCAATATATATTCACACTATATATTTTTAGTATTTCAGGTATTGTTTCAGGTAAGTCTGTACATGTAAATCCTATCAAAATCCATGTAAATAGCTAGTATATCACAGGTAACAAAGATTTCGCTACTAAACTGTATGGTTCACCTTACTTCCAGCCTGAGATGAAATGTGAACAGCCAATGGAAAGAAATTCACTGCAATAGAAAAACAATGTTGGGAAACTACAGAACAGTATGTGTTTAAATAACCAAAGTGAAAAACAGCACCAATTCGATTAGAAATTGTTTGTACTAACAGTTACATGTAATGTTAGACCAGAAGCCAAGAACAGAACATAAAACCACACATAATTAGTCAACACTGTCTTTAAAGAGGTCATTACATGGATTTTTCTTTAAAAAAATTATGCTCCTTGAAGTTCACTTATAAAGTTAATGAGGTTTTTTGCACAAATGCTAAGCTAATTGAGACTTGTTGTAGCACTTGCATATCATTGCTCTTTTGTTGATTTTGATTGCTTCCATTGTCCTCATTTGTAAGTCACTTTGAATAAATTTAAACATGTCATTTACACATAAGGAATTATGAAATCATTTAGAACTCTCCAGTGACTCGTTTACAAAACAATCTGCAGTTTAATGCTCCGAATAAACACAGACTCAATCCGGGACGCCATTAAAAATAAACAAACCGCTTGTTCCTGGCAAAGGGATCCTACAGAGATGGCATACTGTACATACAATGGCATACAGTACACGGATAATGACTGATAAAACTATGTTTTTACCAGCGGACAACTACAGTGAATACTGTAACATTCGCTAAAGTTACTTACTTGACAATGCTGTGTCCTAAAATGCCTTTAAGACTGAAGGCAGCCATTTGTAATTCATATTCGCGCCTGCGAGTATACGCGTGTGAAGTGCAGACACCAACGCGGGAGAGCTGGGTCTGACTCCAGAATACTTTTCCACTATTGCCGCAGGTTAAAATGCAAGTTAGCCGCTCTAAATTCACATTAAACCACGGCTTCATGGGTTTTTTGCTCTCATTTTATTTTTGGTTTTGTGCTGATATTGGTATATTTTGCATGCTAGTGATGGGAATCTATCCCTTGACGCGATTGGTTGTTGAATTTTGTGACGTAGCAAACGTATGTTTAAAACCGCGTTTTTGGGTCAGCCTTTGAGAAACTACAGTTTTAAGGAGAAAATACTCAGCAATGGTGTTGATTAATGGATTGGCACTTGGTTTGTCTAAAAGCATATTAAAAACACCACATTGACAAATAAACAACATAAAAAACTTGATTTTCACTACAGGGGGGCTTTAAGAACAGATACAAACACATTTTCAAATGATAAAGTAAAACTAAAGCCTTGATTCGTTTATTTTGGAAAAAAAAGGCATCCGGTGCAGAACTCTGGCCGGGACAGACCAGCTATGTAACTGCCTGTACAATTAGGGAGAGGCAGCCCTTACGGGCTAGCGAAGGAGGTGAAGTTTAGACAAGGCCATCAGTTCACCCCAGGACCACTTGGAGTTAGGACTAGGGTGTTCCCTGTAAGGTTGTGGTGGGTGGGACACAGGACGCACCCTAGTTTGCCAAAAAAAAAACAACAACAAAAATTCTGAAAAGATATTCCCACCGATTTGCTACAAATAAGACTTTTAAATCAGCTAAACAAAAGAAATCTTCAAAAAAAGCTATTGTAATGAAAACTATATAGAACGATGAAGCGAAACAAATCCACAAATATAATTACTTTATTACCAAAACAGATATAAACCTATTTTCAAATAGCAAAACTAATAACTATTGCTCAGATACAGTTAATAAAAAAAATTAAGAAAATATGTGGCAAACTGGCCTTTACAACGGATTGATTCCTAGCTCCGGTACAGAACTCTGGGCGAGACAGTGTCCGTAGCACAGTCTATTATAGATGGTTTTATCGGCAACAACATAAACAAACATTACTGCGCATGCTCGCTTTTGTCACCAAACTTAACTTCCGGTAGACTTCGGCAAAGAATAAATAACAACAGCACATTTCTTCTAGAGTAAATTATTTCTGATAACAAGCTAAATATATTTGTTGTGTAAATCAGACGGGCTTATTAAAAATGCAAATTCATTCTTTGCCAGCAGGAGGTGCTTTTGGAGTGGCAGAGGGCCAGGTAAGCAAGTTTTGTTGCAGAACTCTGTTCGGGATGGGAGTGCCCTGTACGGTTGAGGTGGGTGGGACAAAGGGTGCAACCTTGCCAGAAATGACAAAAAAGGTCCCAGAAATGTGCTACAAGAAGTAATTTTAACAAAACATATTAATGTTGTATTGTGTACTACTACTGATAGTATACTCATGAGCAAATATAACACAAATATTAAAAAAAAAATGCTATTAGTGAAGGGATTAATCACAAATTGTGCTTACTCTTGACTTTTTTTATTCCGCAAAGAACTGTGTCCTTAAACTCCATGCAAATTCTGTAGAGTGTCAGCCAACTTAAAATCAATTGTTAAACTCCCAGTAGAGTGCTCACTTCACAAGCATTTGCATGCGGGTTCATAAGAGACTTACATAAACCTATTGGTTTTGGCAAACATAGTTTATATGAATAACTTTATATAAATCTGAATTTAATAGGGGTCAAGAACTGCCTTTGTTTTTTAATGTTGTACTGTTCTCCGAGGTCCACTTACAATGTTATCAAGATTTTTACATAAAAAAACATCATTTAGAGGTAATGAGCTATTTTCTGTCATGTTTTTAACCCCCCTTTATCAGAACGCTTTGTTTGAATAGACGTGGTGGATTGTAGAATCATGAGTAAACGCCCACTGCTATGATTGGCTAATAGTTGTGTATGTTTGACAGCGTTCCTCATAGACGCACGCTGCTGTGAATTAAGTCAAAAATACATAAATATCTCAATGCTTATCAAAAAATCCATAAGAATAGACAGAGCAATAGAGACCACATAATGAAAACAGTTACTCACACTTGTGTTGTGAAATTACTGTCAGATCCAATATAGTTGGCACAGCATCATCTTTTAGTTTCAATCTTTTTGAAAATCTAATTGAATTTTGCTTTGTTTGTAAATGAATCCACGGTAAAATGAAGTGAACAATGGACCAAGTTCTTACTGACGTAGTCGGGATCTTCATTAAAAAATAAAGCTCATTTCACTCTTTCCTCTCACTGGAATCAGAATGAAGGCAACGCAAACACTGTTTTTTCACAACTTGGCACTGCACAGTGTCTTGTCTTCAGAACTATCTTTATCGCTTGGTTTCTGCGTAGACCTGCGTGTTCGCCTCTCTCATAAACACTACATGCACAAAACGGTGGGGGGGGGGGCTAAACTAGCAGCAATGCAGAAGCATGCGTTGATCATCTTCTGCAGAGGTAGTGCTTATCCACACTGTATTTGATATCTGAACATATGGAAAAGACCATGGTTGACATGTTAATGGAGGCCTGCTGTGTCTCAGGATAATCTTGTAAGCACTGTTTGTTTTCTGCGTAATTAAACAGAGTGAGTGCCTTCTAGTGTTCTCTCTAATGTGTGCTGCCCTCTCTGTTGCTCTCTCACTTTATCTGTGCACTCTCGTTAAGCAAAAGCACTATTGGGATTGCAGGCGATTCCTTGGACTCCTTCCAGCCCAACCATACATTTAGGAAGAAAAAGAAGAGAAGAAAATGTATATTATAATATCACATTAAATATAAGTATGGGATAATATAATATAATATAATATAAAAGCAATATCACATGAGTAGATATGGCTGTATATCGGCAGTTCGGCACGGCTCTGCCGTAACAGCCATATCTCATGTCTACGAGTGTGATATACAACAGTTCGACAGCACGAGTGTGTGAATACATGAAAAAAAAAAATGGATCGTCTTTAAAAGCCCTCTTTTGTGCAGAACTACTTCCTTCCGACACTGAAGTTGACAGTTTAACAACTGAGCCCAAGTCTCTGTTACTAATACCAAAACGTCACTTTAGAACTAGCAACGAAGGAACATTGCTTCATTAAAAGCTTATTGTATTACTGTATTGAAAGTGGTGTATTGTGTTTAGTAGAGTATTATGATGACAGCACTGCTTGGTGCATTTGTTGGCTGCGTACAAACTTTTTGAAAGAATAATTTCCTTGTTCAAAACTGCGCTTTAGTATTTTTCAATTTAAAAGTCTTTACTGCTGACTCATAAAACACACACACACACTGTTTCCTAATACTAAATACTACTATTATTTATATAAAATATTATTTATTGAATAGTAATATTTAATTAACAACAACAGCCATCATAAAAGTGGCTAGGCAATTCAGTTAAGAGTGCAAAGGCAGCGCTCTGATATATAGCATTGAAGTTATATAAACATGGTGAGCTTTTGCCAAAACTATTTGCTCTGGAACAAATAATACATTAATGAGACCAAAGACTGCCCATTAGATTTACCCAAAACGAAATATATCTCATGTTTAACCACTATAGGGACATCAGAGCCAGCGAAAATTCCAGAAGATCTGGCCAAGGTTAGCTGCTTTCGACAGGTTTATGAGCACTGAACGGCCACTGATGTCCTGGAGCTCACGTCTCTGAAAACTTCGAAGCAAATTTTCGAGTAGATGTTATCTTTATTAACAAACCGATTTGAAGTCCAAACAAGTACGTTCTCGCCTAAAATGCATATACAGTATGGACAAATGTAAAACTGGTATAAAAACGTATTTGTTGATGCAACCGTGCCATTTCAACTTCCATTTATGCATATTTGAACTGTTTTGTCAAACCGTAGTTACACGGGATTTGAACCGGAGCTCCTCGCTTAAGTACGGCTCCTTACTCCGTGAGCTGCCGAACATACTTTCTGTCTATGAAAGCCCGTAGATACGAGGCTAGATATGTGCGATGCTAACATTCAAAAGCATCAGTTTTCAAATCTCCCAGCATATTAATATTGTTTTGAAGTCGTAACATGATATTCTTAAAGTAATTGTGCGAAAAATACACTTTATTAATCAAAACTCTGTACATTTGTGTGAAAAGGAGTAAAAGGTGTCGGAGTTTTACTGACTCTAGTGTTTGTTTCTATAGGAAACTGAAAGTGCAGTGATATGTAGTTATTGGTACGTATTTTGTGTCTCACTAAAAAGTGCACCCAGGTACGTAAATGCTATGAGACTAGGTTGAATAAATACCTAGTTTCATTAATCACCACCCTTTTTTAAACTTTTAGTTGCATTGCCTCGCATATATAGTTAAGACTGTGTCTGGACTTCCTTCAACTGGTGTGCCAATTTTTTCTCTGACAGCTCTTTGAAATACTGTGCCATTTAAAAATGTTTTTTGACTTTTTGATGTATTTTTAACACATCTGCTTTGTAAGCTAAATTAAACACAGTTGCTCTTGAACTGCATTGCACAAACAAACTCTAAGCATGCTGATTTCTCAAGCCTTTAAATGCCTCCACATCAGGAAGTGACTGAGCTGGACTGGAGGCCCTCAATATGCCGCAATTAAGCCTGAGCACCCCTATAAAGCATTAACTGTGGAGTCGAAACACGATGCACTCTGATTTATTGGCTCCTCTCCATTGAGAAAATTAGAATGTATATGAGGTAGATGTTCCTCCAAGCATCGGGCCATCTAATGAGGGCATTCCTGCTTCACTCCACTACTGCTGACCAAGGCTCAAGCTTTATTTCAGTTATCTGGCTATAGTATGGCACAAGTAAAGCCTGATAGCTGACACATTAGAAAACGAATGGACTGTCATTTGTCAGACAAAAGTGCTGCCGGGAATGTCCGGATTCTGGAATGCAGCTGAACAGATGTGCATGCAATAACCTTGACTCTGTGTGTAAATTACGTTCTGTTTACAGTTATAATGAGCTTTGAGTGATTTGACTCCAAGGCACAAGTGTAACTGTTTTGATAATGTTCTCAATAAAAGAACTGAACGATGATTTTTTAATGCACCTTGGCTCCTCGTGCCATTAATGTGCTGTATTCTGTGTAATCTTGTCTGAAGGCAATGTTTTAATGAAACATTAATTTGATTACAGGCCACCCAGAATGCTGTCCTAGATGAGAATGACTCAGGTAGAAAACGTCAGTAAGCTAGTCATTTTTGCTTTATTCACAGATAAAGCAGCTTAAGAATAGCTCTGCTTCTGTTAAACCTTGAGAAATACTGATAATTACCACAATAAAACAGGTGGTTAAACTGAAAGTCACATGACAGATTTGTCAATGACCAATCACTGATAAACAATGTCAAAATAAAACATTATCAGCACACATGGCACCACAATTAACATTAACTACATAGCATGAAATGCTCAAATGATCATGAAAAAAATAATATAATAAACATTTTAATGTCATATCATGTAAATAAATTATAATCAAATATGAATTCTGGGAAACTCTTACTGTATTTTACTGTAAGTTACGAGATGACTTGAGGTGAACTAGTTAAGTGTAGCATAATTGTTCACTATATATGATAAGGTAACTTATAGTATTTGAAAATATGACATTTTTATAGACTCCAGCCTTATAAAATAATTAGGACACTTTTTCCAAGATATCCATTATCCAAGATACAAGAACTATGACCTTGCTATGAATAATAATCTAATACATTAAATTTAAATAAATTATGATTAAATGTGAATTCTGGGGAAATCCTTTCTCTGTATTTTTCAGTAAATTATGAGGTGACTTGTATTTTATGTTATATATATATATATATATATATATATATATATCATTCATTTTCTGTTCAAATATGACATCTTTACACTGATGCCTCCTGCCTTTTAAAATAATCAGGACACTTTTTCCAAGATGTGTATTAATGAACAAGAACTATGACTTCCATGCTATGAATAATCCATCATGTTTAATGTATGCAATGATTCTGAGCATTTTCATTTTTTTCATTTTACAGTAGTCAACCAGACTACTGTCCTACTAAACTGACACATATTGTGTTGGTAGTGATCACATCAGCTAACATACACCATGTGCACCAAGACATAAATTCATCATCCATAAAGATACGTTTACATTGGTTTCATCCTCTTCATTCATCCCAACACTTGCATGTCTTCATTTTTATTTCAGTCTGGTTGGTTGTGAAATCGTTGACAATATATAGCACAATTAGCATATATTCCTCTGGGAAGGGTTTTATGATTAATTTTGTGTCACCAGAGATGACATCAATTCTACGCACTTTACAGTTGCACAGATAATAGTGCATACACAGGAGTTGTGAAGTCTCAGCATAGAAGCAGCTGCTGTGGAGGAGGCAAATTGATGTAACTTGCAATCCCTGGTCAGCTTGACTTCATGTAATTCAGATGAGTAATAAATAGCATGATTATGGAAGATTTCAGATGGTCTTATTAATAAACGTCTTCCTACTCTTTTATGGATGCTCATATTTACCTTTTAACGAATCATGTTGACAAGTGAAAAAACAATGCCTTATCAAAATATTTATGACCCTATAAAAAGTAAAATAATGTATAGTGGTAAAAGGTAATGTAGCTGTTACAGATCGGAGGACACAAGGTTAGCAGGTAATGGAACGTTTATTGACAGGTAAGCAATAGAGAGGTAAACAGATGGCGTGGCTTTCTTGACCCCGGAGTTGGTGATCTTGAACTGGGTAGTAATGATGTGAATCTTTACTTGCAGGGATAACTGGAGGAACCAAGGACGATCGGCAACCACACACACACACCGCAGACTTGGGAGCTTCGCACCGGCGATCGTGGAACTGGCTTGGAGCAGGATCCTGGAACAGGTAAGTATATACAGAGACAGGTTAGTAGATTAGCAATAGGGAATACAGGCTTTGTGCTGTCGTAGGAAGTCCTCTTCGCAGAAACGAGACCGGACATCATGTGCTGGGTGGTGTGTGGTTTTATAGCTGACTGGTGATGAGGGACGTGATGCGGGACAGGTGAGCGTGATTAGAACTCAGGTGATAGGGATCGCTGTGATTGGGAGGTGGCAGAGCCTGGCATGTCTGTAACATTACCCCCCTCTCCACGGCCAGCTCCAGAGGGCCGAAAACCCCGACGCCGTGGCGGTCTGCCTCTATCTCTGGGTGCAGGGCGATCTGGATGGTTTGAGTGGTATTCCTCCAGGAGGTTCGGATCCAGTACGTCTTCCCGGGGTACCCATGATCTCTCCTCTGGGCTATACCCCTCCCAGTCAATGAGGTACTCCAGATGACCGCCTCGGCGTCGGGAATCCAATATTTCCTTAACCTGATAAACGGTTCCATCCTCCAAGATTAGAGGGAGAGGGGGTTCTGCCGGAGGGCCAGGCTCTGTGGACAGAGGAACAGAGGGGTGATAAGGCTTTAACAGTGACACATGAAAGGTAGGATGAATCCTGTATTGAGGAGGGAGCTGAAGCCGGTAAGTGACAGGGTTTAGTTGTTCAACTACTGGGAAGGGGCCAACAAATCTGGGACTTAGTTTTTTGCAGGGTAGGCGCATTCTGATGTCCCTTGTGGACAGCCAGACCTTCTGCCCAGGATGGTACACGGGAGCTTCTGATCTGCGAAGGTCGGCTGTCCTCTTGCGCCTATGCACTGCCCGCTGCAGGTGGTGGTGTGCGGAGTCCCAGACCCTCTCGCTCTCCCGGAACCAGAAATCTACAGAGGGTACATCAGAGGGTTCCCCCGACCAGGGGAACATGGGTGGCTGGTAACCGAGTATGCACTGAAAGGGGGTCATACCGGTAGTAGGTTGGCGGAGAGAATTCTGGGCATACTCGGCCCAGCCAATGAACTGGCTCCAGGAGTTCTGATGGCCATGGCAGAAGGTTCGGAGGAAGCGGGCCACCTCTTGGATCTTTCGTTCTGTTTGCCCATTTGTCTGGGGATGGTAACCTGAGGAGAGGCTGACGGCCACACCTAGGAGTTTGAAAAACGATCTCCATACTCGGGAAATGAACTGGGGCCCACGATCCGAGACAATGTCCTCCGGAATCCCAAAATATCGGAAAACGTGGTTGAATAGTACTTCAGCTGTTTCAAGGGCTGTAGGCAGACCTTTGAGTGGGATGAGTCGGCAGGCTTTGGAGAATCTATCGACTATGACCAGAATACAGGTATTGTTGCTAGAGGGAGGAAGATCTGTGACAAAGTCCACTCCTAGGTGTGACCAGGGACGACTAGGGACTGGTAAGGGAAGGAGCTTGCCTGCTGGAAGTCGCCGAGGATTCTTCGCCATGGCACACTCGGCACATCCCTGGACATACCTCCGAACGTCTCCTGCCATGTTGGGCCACCAGAAGTGATCTCGTAGCAGCGAGAGGGTGTTGTTGGCCCCTGGGTGGCCAGTGCCCAGAGATGTGTGGACTGAGTGGATAAGCTGAGTGCGTTGGGATCTGGGAGTATACTGCCGTCCAGGAGGACAACCCGGCGGAGGATTCGTGGGCTCATTGGTGGAGGGAGCTGGGACTGGATTCCATTGAATGGGGCAGACGAATATTTGTTCCGGGAGTATGGGTTCAGGTTCCTCGGAGTGATCATCCTGGGTGTCAAACTGGCGTGAGAGGGCATCGGCTTTTATATTTTTGGATCCGGGGCGGTAGGAGATAGTGAAATTAAACCTCGTGAAAAAGAGTGCCCACCGGGCCTGACGGGGGTTAAGTCGCTTGGCTTCCTTGAGATATTGGAGGTTCTTGTGGTCGGTGTATACTGTGAATGCATGTTGAGCCCCCTCCAACCAATGTCTCCACTCCTCCAAGGCTAACTTGATGGCCAGTAGTTCTCTGTTGCCGATGTCGTAGTTACGCTCCGCCGGGTTGAGTTTGCGGGAGAAGAAGGCACATGGATGGAGTCTCGATGGTGTCCCCTGCCTCTGGGAAAGGACAGCGCCCACTCCTGACGTTGAGGCATCAACCTCCACAATAAAAGGTCTCTCGGGGTCTGGATGAATCAAGACTGGGGCTTTGGTGAAGGCATCCTTCAAATCTTGGAAAGCTTGGGTGGCTGCAGAATTCCAGATGAGGGTTTTCGGTTTTCCATGGAGCAGGTTGGTAAGTGGACTAGAGATGGTGCTATAGTTTTGAATGAATCGACGGTAAAAATGTGCAAATCCCAGGAAGCGTTGGAGTCCCTTTACTGTGTCAGGAGTGGGCCAACTGTGGATCGCCCTTACCTTCCCCTCGTCCATTTGGATGCCACCGCTACTGATGTTGTATCCCAAAAACTGCACTGAGGGAAGATGGAAGGAGCATTTTTCGGCTTTCAAGAACAGATTGTGTTCCCTCAGGCGTTGGAGGACCTCCGCAACGTGGCAATGATGTTCGGCCATACTCCGGGAGTAGATAAGGATGTCATCAATATACACCAGTACAAACTTGTGGAGAAACTCCCGGAGTACCTCGTGCATGAAATCCTGGAATACGGAGGGGGCGTTAACAAGTCCGTAGGGCATGACGAGATACTCGTAGTGGCCAGTGGGTGTCACAAATGCTGTCTTCCACTCGTCCCCCTCACGTATCCGGATCAGATTGTAGGCGCTGCGGAGGTCCAACTTGGTGAAGACGGTGGCACCTCGGAGCTGTTCCAGGGCCGCTGGGACGAGGGGAAGTGGATACCGGAACTTCACGGTAATCTGGTTGAGTGCGCGGTAATCTATACAGGGCCGAAGTCCGCCGTCCTTCTTGGCGACAAAAAAGAAGCTTGAGGAGGCAGGGGATGTAGAAGGACGGATATAGCCTTGTTTGAGAGACTCCTTGATGTATTCTTCCATGGCCTTCTGCTCGGGAATTGAAAGGGGATAGATACGGCCACGGGGCACTGACTCACCCGGAAGGAGGTCTATAGCACAATCCCAAGGTCTGTGAGGTGGTAACTGAGAGGCTCTCGTGGGACAAAAGACATCTTGGAAGGTGCGATAACAGGCAGGTATGTCAACCGATTGCTTTTCAGATGGGCTCTCGATGGAAGTGATGTTCAACTCCAGCAACTCGGGCGGTGAGGAGATAGGATTGGGGATTTCTGGGAAGCATTGATCGAAGCAGGAATCTCCCCATCTGAGAATCTCTCCGTTCCGCTAGGAGATGTGAGGATCATGTTGGAGGAACCAAGGTCTACCTAATATGATATCTATGGATGAATCTTTGAGAACCAATAGACGGATATTCTCCACATGTAAAACTCCTACTTGCAACCGTATGGGTTCGGATAGTTGGTTGACATACCTGCGGCTTACGGGTCTCCCGGTGACTGATTGGATCTGGTAATTCTGCGGTGTGGCGGTGGTGGAGAGATGGAGCTGGCGGCTGAGACTGCCCGAGATGAAGTTTCCCGCGGAGCCAGTGTCGAGTAGGGCCGTGACTACGAGGGAGCATTTAGGGCCAGTGAGGCGTACTTCTATGGTTAGGGGCTTACGATTTGGAATTTCTGTAGAAATAGCACTCACCCCCAGGCGAACTGGTCTTGTGGGACAGCTGGAACGGAGATGTCCCCTTTCTCCGCAGTACAAACAGAGACCCTGGGCAAAACGGCGGGAGCGTTCTTGGGCAGAGAGACGGTAATTATCGATTTGCATGGACTCTGGGGTGGTCTCCTGAGGGCGCTGTTCAGCTGAGCAAAAGGGCACTGGATGATGAGAGAAGTCAGTGGATAATTCTGCCATGCAGGAAGTCATACGAGTGGCACAGCGGATAGAGTGTTGTATAAGGCTTTCTAGGCCGAGGGAATCATCAAAGGCAGCCAATTGCAGACGGAGATGGGGTTCCAAACCCTGTCAGTAGGCGGCAAGTAGCGCGCACTCGTTCCATCCGCTGGCGGCCGCGAGAGTTCTGAACTGCAGGGCATATTCCTTGATGGGTAGTGACTTCTGACGAAGACGATAGAGTTGATCACTGACTGAAGAATCATACGCTGGTTTCCCAAAAACCTCCCGGAAATGCTGAACAAACGCTTGGGATGACTGAGTGACGGTGCCGCCCTGAGCCCAGATGGTCTCTGCCCACCGAAGAGCATGGCCTCGCAGGTGAGTGATTATGAAAGCGATCTTTGATTTCTCTGTGGGAAATAGGTGAGGTTGTAGCTCAAATGACATGGAACACTGCAGGAGAAAACCATTGCACTCCTCCGCCGAGCCTGAGTAGGGCGCTGGTTTAGCCATGGGGGTGGTGACCGCCGAAGAAGTGCTGATGCCGGAAGGGACTGCTGAGGCAGATGCCGATGCTGAGGTGAGGGTTCGTTTAAATAACTCCACCAGCTCCTGAAAGGGGTCTGAAGAACTCATGGTGGAGAAATCCAGTTGTGGTCCGGTCTTCTGTTACAGATCGGAGGACACAAGGTTAGCAGGTAATGGAACGTTTATTGACAGGTAAGCAATAGAGAGGTAAACAGATGGCGCGGCTTTCTTGACCCCGGAGTTGGTGATCTTGAACTGGGTAGTAATGATGTGAATCTTTACTTGCAGGGATAACTGGAGGAACCAAGGACGATCGGCAACCACACACACACACCGCAGACTTGGGAGCTGTGTGGTTTTATAGCTGACTGGTGATGAGGGACGTGATGCGGGACAGGTGAGCGTGATTAGAACTCAGGTGATAGGGATCGCTGTGATTGGGAGGTGGCAGAGCCTGGCATGTCTGTAACAGTAGCTTTGCCATCACAGGAATAAATTACATTTAAATGATAAAAAAGTATAATAATAATTCAAAATATGACTGTTTTTACTGTATTTTTGATCAAATAAATACTTCGTTGGTGAGCGTAAGAGACTTTTTATTTCAAGAAACATTTTAATTATTCCACACTTTTAAACATTTGTGTATATTAATGGAAAATGTATAACAAACAAATAAATGAATGACGCAATAAAATTTGTCCTTTTTAAACAACTTTGGCCTCATGAATTCCCTCAAATGGCCTTTTCATTTATTTATTTTTTATTAGGGTAAAAAGATCCACATTACACTCCCTATTATGCTAATGATAGCATATGTCATATGAAATAACTGTGGTTGTCTTCTGAATTGTTAAGACCAGTCTGACACTCTCATAGTTCAGTGAAATTTTGGCAGTATAACATGAACACTGATCCTGGACCAGCTGTCAGGTGGCCAATAAAGAAAAAAAGCTATGCGACGAGCAAATTACGAGAGCAATCTCATTTGCTTAGATTGATACATTTAGTTGTCAGCAATGAGGATTTAAAATATACTGTATCTCACTAGATTAACAAATACTGTTTTTAGAGAAAAGAGACTAGAATGGATCAAAAGGAATAAAGCTGGGCTATTTATCTTCCATTACTGGATTACACAAATGGAGAGAATTGGTCTTTTTTGTAGCAGAGAGCACAGGAATGCTAAAATGGCAAGAATACCAATTTTTAATACAATATTTTAAGGAGAAATAATGGCAAACCTTTTTCTGAATGCAATTGACTTGGATGTTGAGCATTACTAAAGACCTGGTGAGAGGACAGCTCAGTTCAATTACATAGTTCAGTGGCCCAGAGCGACCAAACAAGTTCTACCTCAGTGACGGGGCTGGATTTAGATACAGCTTAAAATCTTGCTGTTGGATTCTTCGGTTTTAAAACTACTCTCATCTTCATTCCTGAAACAACCAACGTTTCAAACTCTTCTATTGCAGTCTGAGCATCCAACTCATGCGGTGACGTGTATGTATCTATCTGAGCTTGACTGACGGCAGTGAGCAACACTTTTGGTTGAGGCCTGGTGCAAAACCCTGTCTGGTGGGAGAGAGAGTCAGTACGAATGTTCTAGTGTGTCACTCAGTACTTGACTCCTGATATCTCTATGAGAGCTGCAAGCAGGGTTAACCTGGTCTCAACTGACCATTCTTTGACTGTTGGTCCAGAAAGTATTTCCTCATTCAGCCGGCCCGTTCCAGCACAGGGGAGATTTATATTTAGAGCGTCTCACACATGTCCCTTTGTGTAATCTCTCTGAGGTGCAAACTCAATGAACAGTTATTTAGAGCTCATTTTGCTGACTCACTCTAGAATATAAAGGGTACTTTATAAAGGGTAATTCATATTTTAATTAACCTAAAGATTAATTTTAGAACATAATGATTAGTATTTGAACAAAACATCTGCCAGAAGACACATTTAAGAACAATTGTGGTACAAGTAATAAAAGGATAACTCTGTTAAAAGCACTATTGGCATTTTTTCTGCACATGTAAAATTTATTGAACTCAGTAAATTCAGAATAAAAATAATAATAAAAAGTGATAGTTTGACTTAATATTTCACAGTTTTTGACTTAATATCATGCACCTAGACTTTATCTAGCACTTACAAATTTGTCTTGCAATTTGGCCTTAATATCTCACAATGCGACTTATATCTTAAAATTGCAACTTTGTTTCTAATTGCAACTTTATATATTACACCAAGACTTTATCTTGCAATTGCCACTTTATACTTTGCAGTCTGGTCTTTATATCTCACAAAAGAAATTGTATATCTTACAATGCGAGTTAATATCTCAAAATAGCAAATTTGTTTCTAATTATGAATTTATGTCTGACACCCAGACTTAAACTGACACTACAGTCTCATATCTTGCAATTTAGCCTTCATGACTCAAAAATGAAACTTTATATCTCAAAATGTGACTTTATGTGTTACTAGTAATCACAACTTTATATTTCACAGGTGCAACTTTACTGAATATCTTACACCTATAGACTTATCTAGCAATTATTACTTTATATTTCACAGTTTAGCCTTTATATTTCACAAATGAGACTTTATATCTCAAAAGTGCAACTTTGTTTCTAGAAATTGCGACTTTATATCACATAATTGAGACTTAAGATTCTATTACAACTTTATGTCTGGCAGTTTGGCCTTCATATCTCAAAATTGCAACTTTGTTTTGTAAATGTGACTTTATATTGCACACTTGTGACATTACATCTCACACGTGTATTTTACATCACAAATTAGCCTTGTAGCTCACAGATTAATCTTTATATGTACAAATAAGACATAGATCTCCATACTGCAACTTTAGTAGTAATTATGTAGTAATGTAAATTACAGTAGTAATTATGACTTTATATTGCAAATTGCAACTTTATATCTCACAACTTGACTTTATCTCACAATTACGACTTTGTATTTGACATTTTGTCACATACGAGAGACTTTATTCCTCATTTTAAACTTCATTTAACAATTATCTTTTTTTTTTTTTTTACCCATTTATCTGTATGTCAAATCCCTAGGTTCTTTAAATTAAAAAAAAAAAAAAAAAAAAGTCAGGTCCTTTTTCAGCCAATCAGAGAACTACCTAATCAGAAACAACCTTTAAATTATTTTACACAGTCAAGTTTGTCAGTCTTTCTTTGGAGGGAGGATTTTTTTTGTGAGAGGGTGTCGTCTTGTTCAGAACTTTTGAGTTTTGAACAGTTTTGAAACTTTTTTAATCTTTTTAAAACACGTCCTAAAGTCTTAAATGTTTATGCCCAGAGTACAAAAACTTTGGCATAGTTTGATGACACATCTCTGAACAAGATGTTTGGAGAGGCTGTTCTTTTCCAAATAAACCTTGGCCAAGTGGTTTGATCATCATCACTCTGAGTGACACATTCACAGCACAGGCTATCGACAGTATGTCCATCACACATGCTGTGCCTGGCTCCACTAACCTTTAACTCTTAGTCAGAAGTGTGGGATCTCAAATCGTACCTCAGACCTGACAACAAAAACAAAGTTTGAAACATATTAATTGATCTTTAACAGAATTTTTTTTTTTACATGAACAAAATGCTTGAAAGAGTTGGTGCACAGGAAAGTTTGCTTTGCCTTCTTACTGATGTGAATGTATGTGGCACTGTACAGTATATTGATACGGCGGCGCCAGAACCACAGCTGATAGAATGTGCGCTGTAGCAAGATACAACAATATTTCTTCAAAAGCAGATCGTGGAGACATTTTTGTCTGGGCCGCTGCTGGCCAAATGGGTGCCCTAAGCAGGATTTTATTGTTGTGCCCCCTCCCTCAAATATTATGTAAGTAAAAAAAAAAAACACCTACTATAGGGGTCAAAATAGACCAAAATATAAAAGTAAATAAATAAATAAATTGTAATTAAATTTTATTATTTACAAATTACAATTGTAGCTCTAGACAGTTACCTATGGCAGTAATACAGTTGTCTGATTGATTTTATGGTCTCAAGCATTCAGAAATCACGCAAAAGAAAATTAAGCAGTTTTACTATGAAAACCATGGTTCATTTTTGTAAGGGTTGTGATGTCCACATGTTTTTTGTTGAAGAAATTATAGAGGCTGTGTCATCTATAGCAAAAAGGTGGCCAAAATTGAAAGATCAAGTGGATATTTGAATTAAATGTTTGGTCAATAGCCTATTAATTGGATTGTTGTATCTTGCTACAGCGCACATTCTATCAGCTGCGGTTCTGGCGCCGCCGTATCAATATACTGTACAGTGCCACATACATTCACATCAGTAAGAAGGCAAAGCAAACTTTCCTGTGCACCAACTCTTTCAAGCATTTTGTTCATGTAAAAAAAAAAATTCTGTTAAAGATCAATTAATGTTTCAAACTTTGTTTTTGTTGTCAGGTCTGAGGTACGATTTGAGATCCCACACTTCTGACTAAGAGTTAAAGGTTAGTGGAGCCAGGCACAGCATGTGTGATGGACATACTGTCGATAGCCTGTGCTGTGAATGTGTCACTCAGAGTGATGATGATCAAACCACTTGGCCAAGGTTTATTTGGAAAAGAACAGCCTCTCCAAACATCTTGTTCAGAGATGTGTCATCAAACTATGCCAAAGTTTTTGTACTCTGGGCATAAACATTTAAGACTTTAGGACGTGTTTTAAAAAGACTGCACGCGATCAGAGATTGCACGTTTCCCACCGGACCGGAACCCTCCACCACACACACACACATAATGTGATTTGGGCCCACCCTAGAAATTTTAATGCCCCCTGATGGAGGTCGGACCTCAAAGGGGCAGGGGCTCGAGCAACCCACCTATTGTATAGTAAATACAATAATTTTACTAGTAGCCTCAGACTATTGGATCTCACTGTATAATTTGGGTAGGATGATTTGTATTTTATCTTATGATTTCTATACACATCCCAGAATATCTGTGCCTGTAGCAGGGCTGTTTGGGGATGTTTCTTGCTCGCCGTAATAAATCACACTTGCACCTTTGGCCTGTCAATAAGAATTATAGGGCTGTAATCCAGGCCCAGGGGCATATTACTGGGGAAGAATCCATAAAGGCTGGCATTTGTGTCAGCATTATTAGGAGTGAGCAGTATGAAATTTACAATCGTATTGAAGCATCACCTTCAGTTAAGGGAAGATAGTAACTATGGCAATGCTAAAGATTGACACTGAGGACAGAAGTGGGTTCTGTGCTTCCAACTGAATCACAACACAATGACAAAGATTTAGTTGAGAACAGTGTGTACAGTTATTATCCTGGCAGCAAATGATGATGTAATCAAGTGTTTTATATGCAGGAGGAGAATGTATCTTATTGCTGATGAGACAGGAGTGCTGCAGTATACTGTTATTAAATGCTGAATAACAGGATAGTAAAAATCAACTGACAGTTCCTGCTGCTTACGAGCACTATTACACTCACAATTCATCAAGTCATGTTTTATTATGTTTACTGATGTCTATTTTTTTACCACTGACATGTTTCTCATTTTCTAAGCAGTCCCTTAATGGTGTTCTTGCACTTAGGAGCGTCACACTGTTCAAACCTGAGTCACTCATGTGGGTTTATGGATGTCTTGCTCATCGACATTTGTGTAGCCAGTAAAACTGAGTGTCCTTAGAAGGCATCAATAATTTTTATGCATCCTCTGCTGGTGAAGCTCTGCAATTACATCAACAAAAAGAGAACGAATGGGAATAAAACAACTCACCAAACAGCAAGATAAAAACGAGAAAATTCTTGAGTAGTTTTGGGGGTCACAACACTAGATGAACTAGCAATAAAATGTGAAAGTTCAAACTATTCCTGGCTGTTTATCATCATTTGCCACGCTGCATTTATATTTCTAAAAGATCCCGATGTTAAAAACAGGTTTATTTTTAAGGTCCCTGATCATTTCAGTTTGATCTTAAGAGCTTGTGCGACACATGAAAGCACAACTTGTTTTATGAACCTGTCGCAAATGTAATGCAGACTCTGAAAAGGCTGTTATTGAAAGATGGGGCCGTTATAAACTATAATGGACATCACAGCAAACCTGCAAGCTGGTGTGTGAGCAATGAATTACAGCACTCAGCTCTGCTGCTGGTTTTTACATAAGGTTCTTAAAGGTGCAGCAGCACAATAGCAATATTTCATATCACATAGAGCTCACTATAAAATCAAGCAGCTTTCTGTTGGTCAGCATGGTACACTTAAATGACCAACTTGAGCGAAATCTGCGTAGGGAACTCTTTTTGCCTTCATACAAAACTCCCTATCGCAGAGATTCCTATTGAAATTACTCCGTTTGGTCAAACAATGGTAAAACATAACAGCACTTTAAGAGGGTGGAAAATGGTCCAAATACTAAATATAAATGTGGCCCTGGACCACAAAACCATTTTTCTTTTATTAAGATTTATACATCATCTGAAAGCTGAATAAATAGCTTTCCATAGATGTACGGTTTGTTAGGATCGGACAATATTTGGCTGAGATACAACTATTTGAAAATCTGGAATCTGAAGGGACAATATTGAAAAAATCGCCTTTAAAGTTGCCTAAATGAAGTTCTTAGCAATGCATATTACGTTTTGATATATTTACGAGGAACTTTACAAAATATCTTAATGGAACATGATCTTTACTAAATATCCTAATGATTTTTGGCATAAAAGGAAAATCGATCATTTTGACCCATACAGTGTATTTTTGGCTATAGCTACAAATATACCCATGCAATTTATGACAGTTTTGTGTGTGTGTGTGTGTGTGGGGGGGGGGGGGGGGGGGGGGGGTATGTATCACAAGTACATTTAAAACTAAAATATGAGATATTCTGAAACAATCATTTTATAATAAAGGAATAAAGGAACAAAATTAAATAAAACATGTTTTTAAATATTGTAAAAAAAAAAAAAAAAGAAGATACTATATAACAATAAATAAGATATAAAGACACTGTAACTTTTTAATAATGATTACCTTGTTTACATACAGTGGTGTGAAAAAGTGTTGGCCCCCTTCCTCATTTTTTTGTTTTTTTGCATGTTTGTCACACTTTAATGTTTCAGATCATCAAACAAATTTAAATATGAATCAAAGATAACACAAGTAAACACAACATGCAGTTTTTAAATTAAGGGTTTTTTTATGAGGGGAAAACAAAATCCAAACCCACATGGCCCTGTGTGAAAAAGTGTTTGTCCACCCACCCTGTTAAAACATAACTGTGGTTTATCACACCTGAGTTCAGTTTCTCTAGCCACACCCACGTCTGATTACTGCCACACCTGTTCACAATCAAGAAATCACTTAAATAGGACCTGCCTGACAAAGAAAAATTAGACCAAAAGATCCTCAAAAGCTACACATCATGTTGAGATCCAAAGAAATTCAGGAATAAATAAGAAAGAAAGTAATTGAGCGCCGACTCATCCAAGAGGTCACAAAAGACCCCACAACAACATCTAAAGAACTGCAGGCCTCACTTGCCTGAGTTAAGGTCAGTGTTCATGACTCCACCATAAGAAAGAGACTGGGCAAAAATGGCCTGCATGCAGAGTTCCAAGATGAAAACCGCTGCTGAGCAAAAAGAACATAAAGGCTCGTCTCAGTTTTGCCAGAAAACATCTTGATGATCCCCAAGACTTTTGGAAAAATACTCTGTGGACTGACGAGACAAAAGTTGGACTTTTTGGAAGGTGTGAACACAAAAAAACACAGCATTTCAGAAAAAGAACATCATACCAGCAGTAAAATATGGTGGTGGTAGTGTGATGGTCTGGGGCTGTTTTGCTGCTTCAGGACCTGGAAGACTTGCTGTGATAAATGGAACCATAAATTCAGCTGTCTACCAAAAAATCCTGAAGGACAATATCCGGCCATCTGTTCGTGACCTCAAGCTGAAGCGAACTTGGGTTCTGCAGCAGGACAATGATCCAAAACACACCAGCAAATCCACCTCTGAAAGGCTGAAGAAAAACAAAATGAAGACTTTGGAGTGGCCTAGTCAAAGTCCTGACCTGAATCCAATTGAGATGCTGTGGCATGACCTTAAAAAGGCAGTTTATGCTCGAAAACCCTCCAATGTGGCTGAATTACAACAATTCTGCCAAGATGAGTGGGCCAAAATTCCTCCACAGCGCTGTAACAGACTCATTGCAAGTTATGGCAAACGCTTGGTTGCAGTTGTTGCTGCTAAGGGTGGCCCAACCAGTTATTAGGTTTAGGGGGCAAGCACTTTTTCAAACAGGGCCATGTGGGTTTGGATTTTGTTTTCCCTTCATAATAAAAAACATCATTCAAAAACTGCATGTTGTGTTTACTTGTGTTATCTTTGCTTAATATTTACATTTGTTTGATGATCTGAAATATTAAAGTGTGACAAACATGCAATAAAATAAAAAATCAGGAAGGGGGCCAACACTTTTTCACAGCACTGTATGTCAAAATTAATGAGCTTCAAAGAGCCATACATTTCTAAACTGACAATGTATTCAAAAACTGCATGTAAAGAGCAACACAAAACACTCTCTATGTGTCTACACATCAACTGATGATCTGCGGCTCGACACATTTTCTAATTTGGCTGTATCTCAACATTATTCAAACTGTGTCCCCAAAAGAAGGAAAGTAGTTGTTTATCAGGCTTGTATGATACACAGTGTTTGCAAAGCAATGGATCAAGCTCATGGCTTGAAAACGCAATGAGCCCTGCCACTGAGCTTTATCTGATTACAGTCTGCAGAGCTTCCCTCTGTTTGCTGGATGATGCTCTGTGACAATTACATTTGATCCTATACTCTCATTATAGATGCTAGCAGAACAATTTAATGCAATGAAAATACTGCCATCATGTACATACTATAAGAACAAGGGTATAAAATCTGTTAACTATTCACTAGGGCATATTTGATGTATTTCATAATTCAATTGCACTGACCTCTTTTTTGGATAGTTTATCATAAGGTAATTAATCTCATTGCTTCATAGATCCATGGCAATTATTCCAGGGCCGTTGATTTCCTCCCTCCTTTTTTTTAATTAGCACATTGTAGGATTTTATGAATAAAAAATGCTAGCACACTTCTCTATGCGCTCACAGGGGACTCATTTTGCCTTTTGGCCCAGATTCTTTGCTTTAAGCTTTCATTAGATAATCTCACTGACGTACAGTATATTACCTATCCTCTTGCTCTCTCTCTATCACACACATTTTCCCTCCTACTCCTTCTTCAGACCTCTCTTGCAATCTTTCTGTGGCTCAGCAGTTTCTTCCTTCTAAATAAAAACCAATTAGTCTTGGCACCTACATTAAATATAGGCTAGAGGAGCCACCTATTCATCTTTAGAGGCTGACACTTCTGTTGAGGTGCTGGAAGACAACAAGAAGAAACGTTAGAGTGTCTGTAGCCAAGGAAACTCTTTTGCTAAAGTAAATTAATTAATAATGATCATAGAAAGCTTGTTCTGTACTAAATCATATTGGTATAAAATACATGCAGTTCAATGAATAGGTTAATACTGAGTTACTCATATTTTACACACAATATTGCCAGTTAATCCGGTATATTTTTGTTCCACAGCAGAATCAACTAACTGTTTGAGAAACACACAGTGGTGCTACTTAATATATCATGATCTTTGAATTAATTGGCAGAGTAAATGATTCAAGGACTCATTCATAAAAACAGTGGCTGTGTTTAAAATGTGTAGTATGAATAGAATCTAGATACTACATCTATCATATTGTCATGTGACCTACCAGCATTAGTCATGTCATTCACTCCTATTCTCCTGTGGCCGTATGGAATAGTAAAGTGTTCTTCAGATGTGCACGTTAAGTTCTCACCATCATACTGTGAATTTGGATGTACTACTCTTTTCATATACTGTTTTTAACCTACTATATTCCTGAATGAATCAGTGTTTTTGAAGAAATCACTTCTGTGAATGATTAAATTAATCACTTGTTGCCACCTACTGACATATAAATGTAATCAGCAGAATGAAAAATCGCTACTGACTGGCAGTCTGTCTGAAATGTGCAAACAGACAAGCAGCATGATTCAAACAGTAAAAAGTTCTAGTGCTTTTTGAAAATCTGTGACTCAGAAAATGTCAGCCCTGTAAGAAAATGTCAATTTTGATTCACATGTGTGAGGGGCTGTTTTATACACACAGATGCCCTGGCAAATCAGAATGCGCACTAAGTACTCAAAATAACTGCACTTCACTTTAGAGAGCATTACGTCCAGAAGCCAACTGACAGGCCGCTCATATCACTCTGTCTTCCCCCAAACATTACAGCCAGGCTCTAAAAAACAAGACGTGCCACAAGCAGGATTTTCACCTCATTACTCACACTTTCATACACGGAGTAGAGTGACATACATAATTGTCAATTATTCTACATAATTGAAGCAAATGCTTGTGCCTTTCTCCATTGGTACGTTCTGTAGCATGTGCTGTAGCTATCTATCTATCTATCTAGACAAACTTTAAAAATTCGTAAAACACATCTAAGTAACTATAAATGCAGTCTGCACGGATCTGAAACTGAGCGCAGACATTCAGTGCTATTTATTGTTTGAATAATCAATTAATAGCACACACCAGGGCAACAAAACACCTGTCAGTCACATGTTTCAATACGTTTGGTAACATGAAAAATGGGTGGGTTCAAACAAAAGGTGCTATCTTCTAAGTTGTGTATCAGATCCAGATGAAAATACCTGTAAATAAAAGCTGAAATGTTAATCTCTCATCTCATATTCATCTTTTGATGTCAAACCCAAATGTTTATAGTCTACAGCAAAAATAAAGGAATTGGCCTTACTGTTCCAATACTTTTGGAGGGGACTGTACATATGGACAAAGTATTGGGACACCCCCTTCTTTAGAACACAAAAAGGTACTTCCAAAACTGTGTTAACAATGATGGAAACAGAATTGTTACAACAGTTTTGGAAGTGTTTAAATGACTGTACCCATATTGCTGCCTTGGAATTATAAGTTTCTATCTGCATTCTGAGCAGTTTTGAGATATTGAGCTTCAAAATTTTTGCATCCCATAGACCTCTGTAGATAGAACCCTTTTTGTTTTCTGACAAAAAGGCCCAAAATGTACACAGCTTACAAAAGAAACATCACATAATGTAAATAAGTTGTGACAGAATAAGAATATGTGAATAACTCCATTTTGACAAAAATATCTATAGAAACTTATAATTCCAGGGTGACAATATCTATCTATCTATACATCCATCCATCCATCTATCCATCCATCAACATTTGAAGTTGGTCTCGACTCTTGACAAATTAGTTTGAAATTTCATCTTTTCAAAAACAAACTTTCAAATTTGAATTGCAAATCTGCATCCTGTTTGCAACCTCAATTCAAATTAAATTCTGTTCTATCTATCTGTTATATAAATTCTGTTATTTAAAGTAAATTCTGAATAAGCCAGACAAATATCATAAGCTGTGTCTGACAGGACATTGACATTTAAAACTGATCTCTAGTGTTAAATTTTACGTAAGACTCAATGTAAGTGTGATTTTGTATTACGCAATTCCATCACATCTTTCAGATGTTATGCTCCAGTCTGCCATATGGACGGCAGAGCATAATTCACTCAAAACTGATTTTTACTGAAAAACAAATACGGCACTCAGATCTTTTCCCCGTTGCTCACTTGTGAAACAGATGTCTGTTTTTTTTCAAGTGTAATCATTAAAAAAAGTCTGTTCGCTGTAATAGTTTGGACGTGAATTACACACTTGAGCTAGATGACATCTTTGTATGCGATGTGACAGCAGTAACCGCAGTGACCTTGAATTATGCACATATTTACAGTTTGTGTTTGCTGGAGTAAAATCTTACATGCTGGTGATAACAAGAGGACAGTCGACAACTCAGCAGTGCCACTGACACACTAACGACCCGACATATTGATCATTAGGGCTGATTCTGTGCTTTCACCACAGGTACTCACAGTTACTATGGTTATAGTCCCAACACTTTCCAACTAAAACCGAGAGAGCTGATGGTTTTGAGTAGGGCTAATGAATTACTCGTAGGGGGTGTTGGTCACAGGCAGACTGTAGCTGACAGGAGTCCATATGACCTACTTTCCACCCCCCACCATCCCAAAATCCGAAGTGCCATGGCCAGGCGTGTATGCCAGACTTCCCATGGGCACAGAAGTGGAGCAGTGCCAGCCAACAGCTATGCAATTATTTGCTCAACCCTGACCAGAATGAATGGGAATTACTTTGGCTAGTTCATTTGAAAGGTGCTTTTAAAGGTGCCCTTTATTGTACAGATGCCATGCTGAAAAATTAGTAGAAATGAAACAGCTGACCACTTATCAACCGCTCTAAACAGCCTGTACAGTAGATTACAGCAAACAGAGAGAGGTCATTTGTAAATGAAAGAGCTTACTGTGGATGCAGTTTTTGGAAACATGATGTTTATGGCACTCTAAACAAAACGGGTAAACACAGATACAATTACAAATGTGCTAAGGGTGAGTGTGCACGCTGCACATTTGTGCACACACATTCCTAGCACGTTTGTAATTTTACAAATTTCTGAAACTAGTTAAAATTCATACTTTCATATACATAGACACAACTGTTCAAAACTTTGGGGTAATTTTTTTTTTTTAAAGATGTCTAGCTGTCTCACAACTGTTTTCTGTTTTAACATATAATTAATTCCTGCAAATGGAAAAGCTGAATTTTCAGCAGCCTCAGCCACTGTTACTTCAGTCTTCAATGTCACAAGGTCCTTCTAAAAGCACTCATATTTGCTGACTTGGTGCAAGTATTTTGTATGTCAAGAATCTTATTCTTTTTAAGTCATATTTTACATGACATATTTTTAATCCCACATTTTCAGTGTGTACACTTTTTAAACGTCATGGGATGATCTATAGGAAGCTGTATGCAGGGAAGTGGACTAGCACTTGAATCTGAGTGTTACGAGCATGCAATCTAAAGAAGCAAGAGGCAGATCGATCGTCCCTGCATATGTGCTAACACATGCAATAAACCCCTGTTCTGCATTACTGTACCTTTTTCTATGATAAGATCTTCCTGATTTGTTGGGTAATGAGATTCATCAGATAAAGAGCATAATGTCATTTTACCCAACTGGTTTCTTGTTTAGTGTTGTTTAGATACATTTGTTTCTCACTTGGCTCATTTGCTGTCTACTCTTTTTCACCAGCGTTTCCCACTTGCCCATGGCTCATCATTGCTCAAATTCAGCTAAACTTTATTTGGAAATGGACACAAAGCCTGTAAAAACAGCATTAGAGATTTTCTTCAATAGCTACACTAATTTCTTAACTCAATTTACCATATCGAAAAAACACCTGATGAGAAGATCTGTTTGTCTTTCTAATCCAGGAATCAATGACATTGACCGGATGAGTTGCTCCTGATCAATTGCAATTACTTTTAAGGAAAACCACAGGGATGGAGAAATAATTGTAACATCAGAGTTGCTAAATGGTAAACGATTAACAACAGCTTTTAAAGAATGAGGAACACATGGTGCTTATTCCCCATTCACACAGAAATGCTTTGGATTGAAAACCGTCTCACTAACAGATGTGACTCTCGAATCATCCTGTTCACACAAAAGCTTACAGAAGCAGTTAAAATAAAGCCTGTATGAATGAATAACCAAAATTGAGCACCTTTATAGAAAGGTCAAATACGGTAACTGCTATATATTTCATAACAGACTAGTTACTAGGCTTAACTGTGTTCACATTCAGAAAGAGCAAAATTGATATTAAAAATTTATATTAAAATAAAAAAAGAACCTCTTATGTGATTTTCTCGCTATTTTTTCTCACTAGTGTGTTTTGCCTCTGTATGAATCAGAGAGTGAAAACATCTAGCTACATGCAGCATTAACATTAGCCAGTACGTTGGCAAGCTGTTTATCGGTTGTCTTTGTATATCTTAAGGAACACAAGAGCCTGGCCAGAGATGATTTGCATTCTTGTATTTGTCAAGTCGACAGTGGTTAACATTTCATGAAATGGCAGACAGTCCAAATATGCCCTGAGCACAGAGAAGTGACAAACTATAGTGCAACGCATCGGCTGTTCTTTTGATATATGTAAATCTTCTAATGGAGTGGAAAAACACAAAAGTCCTATTTATTATCCCCTATGGGTACATGTGAAAAGTTTAAAGCATTTCACGACTCATGCCCTGGAGGACCTAATTTATGATGCATGCACATTTAATATGAATTCTTATTATACAGAGTGCTCCTGACTTTATGATCAGCATTTTAAATATATCCTTCAAAGGAATAGTTCAGCCAAAAATTTGAATTTTGTCATCATTTAGTCACCCTTGTGTCATTTTAAAGAACAACACTGGACCCCTTTGACATGTGACAAAACACATACACACACGTGTCAAAATCTCTTCTTTTGTGTTCCACAGCTTTGGAAAGACATGAGGGGGAAAATCGAAAGCTTATGAATCAGAATTGAACTAAATATGAACATGCTGACTGATTCCCAGTTCTACTCACTTTATCTCGATAACTCCCGTTATTGAAAACGTTCACTCGAGGCATAAATCAAATCAATTGCTAAGTCTAAGATGACTGCAACACTTGCCTGCGTTTTTTCTGTATATTGGTACCATTACAGCATTAGGCGATTTATGTGAACAGGCAAAACTTTGACTCTAATGGCCCTTCAAAGGCTTTGAAGCTTCTAGTTAGCCTACATACAGTGCAGATAGATTTGAAAAGGTAAGGAGTTGCCTAACCCCATCTATCTCCAATATCAGGAGACACTTATACTCTCTTACTTCACAAACCAAAAATTAAAAATCACAAACCAAGACTTCGCCCATATGTTATGCAGGTCACGCATTGTGTCACACTTGCATTTCACACATTCAGGGTAAAAAATAAGATCCAGTCTGCTTATGGCAAATCAAAAGAGAGCTTTGAGTGTTGTGATTAGCTCTGTCAACAAGGTTCAATGAAATATAAGATGGACTGAATACAAGCTAAATAAAATATCTCTCGACTTTTTAACCTCTGTTCAATTGAGAGGTGAACCACTGAGAAGTATACATATATTTATAAAATTGCTTATCTTGCCAGTAACAATAACAGGACTGAAATCCCTCGCATATCAAATTCAAATTCAAATTCAAATTCAAATTTTATTTGTCACATACATATACATACGTAGTACGACATGTAGTGAAATGTATTGTACGACTGTCCAACAAATTGTCCAACAAAATTAGAAAAACCTCAAGTTTACAAAAATACAAATAGAAAAAGTACAGTAAACATATATACAGAATAAACTAGCAATAAAATAAAATAACAAATAGATATGAGAATAAAAAATAGAATATGATTCTATATAGATTCTATAAAAAGTAAAGTGTATGTCAGTGATAAAGTGTCCGTGTGCTGTGCTGTGCAGTGCAGTAAAGTGTATAAGTGAGTAAAAGGATACTAAAGACAAAGACAAATGGTATGTAAGTCCCACTCATTTATCCTTTCGTAACCTTCTACAAATTAGTGCAGATTGTACTTGAAAAATGTGCAAAGTGGAAGTGTGGGGTGATGTGATTAGAGTGGAGAGTGGTTTAGACTCCGAATGGCCTGCGGGAAGAAGCTCCTCCTCATTCTCTCTGTGTTCGCCTTCATGGAGCGGAAGCGTCTCCCTGAACGCAGCAGAGAAAAGAGTCCATTGTTGGGATGGCTGAGGTCCTTCACTATCTTCCTGGCCCTGGTCAGGCACCGCTTGCTGTAGATGTCCTGCAGGTTAGGGAGCTCGGTGTGAATGGTACGTTCCGCTGAACGCACCACCCTCTGGAGGGCTCGTCTGTCCTGCATAGTGCAGTTCCCGAACCAGGAAGTGATGCTGCCCGTCAGGACGCTCTCGATGGTGCAGGTGTAAAAAGTCTTAAGCACCCGAGAGGGAAGTCTAAAGTCCCTTAAGCGTCTCAGATGGTACAGACGCTGCCTGGCCTTCTTCACCAGGGTGCTGGTATGACAGGACCAAGTCAAGTCCTGCGTGATGTGAACACCCAGGTATCTGAAGCTGTCCACTCTCTCCACTGGAGTCCCGCTGATCGTGATCGGCTGGTACGACCGCTCCTGCTTCGTACTGAAGTCCACTATCAGCTCCTTAGTTTTGCTGATGTTCAGGTGTAGACTATTCACCTGGCACCAACTCTCCAGGTTCTTAATCTCCTGTATGTAGGCCGTCTCGTCGTTGTCTGAGATCAGGCCCAACACAACAGTGTCATCAGCAAACTTAATGATGGTGGTGGAGTTGGAAGTGGCCACACAGTCATAAGTGTACAGTGAGTACAGCAGGGGGCTCAGAACACAACCTTGAGGGGCTCCGGTGCTTAGGGTGATGGAGGATGAGGTGTGTTTACCCATCCGTACGGCTTGCTGTCTGTCCTTCAGGAAGCTGGAGATCCATTGGCACAAGGATGTGCTGAGACCAAGGACCTCCAACTTGGAGGTGAGTGTGGAGGGAATTATGGTGTTAAACGCTGAACTGTAGTCCACAAACAGCATTTTTACATAATTCCCTTTTCTGCAGTCCAGGTGACTTGTTGTGGTGTGGAGGAGGTGTGAGATGGCATCCTCCGTGGAGCGGTTATGCCTGTATGCAAACTGTAGTGGATCCAGTGTGTCTGGTAGTGATGCAATGATGAAGTCTCTGACCAGTCTCTCAAAGCACTTCATCACCACTGATGTGAGGGCTACAGGGCGATAGTCGTTTAGGCAGGTGGGCTGCGGTTTCTTGGGGACAGGAACAATGGTGGACTGCTTAAAGCATGAGGGGACTATGGACTGTTCCAGGGAGAGGTTGAAGATCTCGGTGAACACCGGTGCTAGCTGGTCAGCGCAGGCCTTCAGAACCCGACCTGTGATGCCATCTGGTCCTGCTGCCTTCCTGATGTTCACTCTCTTGAATGCCCTCCTCACGTCATGCTCCGTGATGGTGAATACGTTGTCCTCACCGGCTTCCTCAGCGTGCATGCAGTTAGCACTGCTAGCGCCGTTAGCGTGATTTATGGCTGAAGTGTTTTGATTATAATTTTGTGGTCATTCAGGCAGTCAAAGCTTAAGTTTGGAGTTGTTGCATTTTAGCCTTGTTTTTATTCTGTGATGCAATGCTCCAGTGAACTCTCCAGTACAAGATGATTCCTCACTCTTAAAAGTGCTCTCAAAAATGTTTCCTTTTCAAAGCACTTTTAACCCTGAAATGAATAGTATCTTTTTTTCAAAAGATACGTTTAAAAACATACTTGCATGAGAATCTAGTCATATCAGTAGCAAAATAAACAGCTGATGAACATGATCAGCCACATACTACTGACTTTTATAGATGGATAAAAAAGAAATACAGATTTTCTGATTAATTAATTTGAATCCTGATACATGTCCTTAATATCCCAGATCAATCCATTACCCTTTAGCTATTTTCAGTGGCTGTGTGAATTGCTTTTCAGCGCCACTGCAAAATAAATCACATTATACTTGAATTGTGAATGCGAGTTCACAACTTGTATTAAATGTGATGCAATTAAAATCTATGTACCACAACAAAATATTTTTTTTTTTAATTAATCCTTTTTCCATGCCAACAAGTACCAAACTCGACCTGTGTAAACCAATTCATGAACAAATGACTCTTATAAGCTGATTCTTTTAATTCTTTTAATTGAACATAATAACTGAAAACGACCTAGGTTACGTATGTAACCCAGGTTCCCTGAAGGGAACGAGAGCTGCGTCAAAACGCATATGGGAACGCCATCAGCGTAACCGACGCTCTGAATATCGTCTACAACAAGTCCAATAGAAGGGCGAGGCGTCACGGGCGGGGTGACGTCACGGCCAGGAGGTATATAAGCACGTGAGGCAGAGCCCGCGTCAGCTTCATGTCATGAAGCAAGCGCTGGCAGGGATGCCGGAAGTATGGCTTCGAGACGCAGCTCTCGTTCCCTTCAGGGAACCTGGGTTACATACGTAACCTAGGTCGTTCCCTTCCAGGAATGTCGAGCTGCGTCAAAACGCATATGGGAACGCTATACCAACGCCGCCAGACTGACAAGTCCCTGCCTGATGTCAGGCCAGAGGACAGAAGAGCCTGTAGTGGCTCGGATGTCGAGGTCGTAACCTGGCGAAGTCAGGGGCGTGGACTACCCAGCAGCGTCGCAGATGCCCTGATCGGTACACCTGTCCAGAAAGGCCTAGGAGGCCACCATACCTCTGGTTGAGTACGCTCTGACTCCCAACGGATGGGCAAGCCCAGAGGCCTCGTAAGCAAAATTGACAGCATCCACCATCACTTACTAAGAGTGGGCTGCCAAGCCCTACCCTCTTAGGCGGACCAAGGCCCTCGAGCAGTTGGTCCGACTTCCTCCACAGAGCAGCTCTGTGGATGTACGTGCTCAGTGCTCACACTGGACACATACGATTGTGCTTCTCCTGGCCGAAGGGAGGAGGACAGAGGCCTGGAGTACGACCGGCTGTGGTACGACCGTTAGAACCTTCGGTACGTACCCCATTTTTCAGGGGTAGAGAAAGACTTTCGCCGAACCGGGCACACAGTCAACATCGAAGGGGCAGCAGACAGGGCCTGAAGGTGAACACCCTCCTCAGAGAATGATGGCTAACCAGAAGACGGTCTTGGAGGTGAGGAGTCTATCTGTTATCTTCTCGACATGCTCAAAGGTGCTCACACCGAGCCTCGGAACCGCAGCCAGGTCCCACGTGGGGACGTGATCGTACAGGAGGCCTCAGCCTCCGCGCACCAGAGGAAACATGTAACTAGGGGGTATCTGCCCACTGACTGGCCACCGATAAGTGCTTGGCATGACAAATAGCTGCCACATAGACCTTAGTAGTGGAGTGGGTTAACTCTGCGGAGAAACGGGCCTGCAGGATCTCCAGAACTGCACTAACTGGGCAGTTGACTGGGTCAAGGTGGCGGTCTCCGCACTTCAACGTACAGTTTCCTCGTGGAGGGAGCTCTGGATTGAAGGAGGGTCTCGGCAACCTCAGTTGATAGACCGGAAGCTATGAGTAGCGCCTGCTCAGAGGCCAAACCCACAGCTTCCATAGCTCCGGGCGAGGGTGCACAATGGTGCCTGCCCGGCCTGTGAGAGGAGATCTCTCCTGATCGGTACCGGCCACGGGGTGCCGTCAAGGAGAGAAATCAGGTACGAGAACCAAACTCGGCCCGGCCAGAACGGTGCTACTAACAGTAGACTGACCGTGTCCCGGCGCACTCTCGCCAGAACTCCCGGGTGCAGAGCGATCGGGGAGGGAAGGCGTACAGACGGAGCCTCGGCCGCGTCTGTACCATAGTATCCAGTCCCGGAGGAGCTGGAGGAACTAGAGAAAACCAGAGGGGACATTACGCTGACTCTTGAGTCGCGAACAGGTCCACCCGTGCCTGGCCAAAAACCTTCCAAATCTGCTTCACCACACCTGGGTGAAGCATCCATTCACCCATCCATTCCCCGGGCCTCAGCCCCTGTCTCGACAGAACGTCTGCTCCTACATTGAGTTGCCCAGGCATGTGCACAGCTCTCAGAGAACGGAGCTGGTCCTGGGACCACACAAGGGTCTGGTGTACCAGCTTCTACAAGGGGCGCGACCGCAGACCTCCTTGGTGGTTGATGTAAGAGACCACTGCCGTGCTGTCGGTGCGGACCAGCATGTGGTGATCTCTCAGGTCTGGGAGGAAGTGCTTGAGCGCACGGAACACAGCTAGGATCTCTAGCTGGTTGATATGCCACGTCAAGTGGCGACCACTCCACAGACCGCGGGCAGGGTGGCCACTCATGACCGCACCCCAACCGGTGAAGGAGACGTCTGTCGCTAAGGAAACACGGCGACAAGGAGCTCCCGGCACCAGGCCCTAGGACAAGAACCAAGGTTTCCTCCACAAGTCTAAGGCACGGTTTCTCCATACAATGGTGTGATCCTTGACAATGCGAAGCGAGTTTCCCCTCAGGGAGACCCCCTTGGTCTTGAGCCACCACTGTAGGTGCCTCATGTACAGCAGGCCAGAAGGAATCACACTGGACGCAGCTACCATGAGCCCGAGCAGTCTCTGAAACTGCTTGTCAGTGAATGGCTGGCCTTTCCGCACTCTCTCGACTGCCGTGAGTATTGACTCGATCCGAGCAGGGGATAACCGCGCCTGCGTCGTGGTCGAATCCCACACCACGCCTAGATAAGTGGTTCTCTGAACTGGAGAAAGCACACTCTTCTTGGCGTTTAGTCTTAACCCCAGATCTTTCATGTGGGCGAGAATGACATCTCGATGCCAAACCGCCAACCGCTCTGATTGAGCGAGAATCAACCAATCGTCGATAAAATTGAGTATGCGGATGCCCTGCAGTCGCAACGGGACCAGTGCCGCATCCACATACTTGGTGAAAGTGCGGGGTGAGAGTGCTAGGCCGAAGGGAAGAACCCGATACTTACACGCTTTGCCCCCAAAAGCGAACCTCAGGAACTCCCTGTGAGAGGGAAAAATGGGTACATGGGACAAACGTCCTAGAGGTCTGTCGTGACAAATCAGTCCTTGGACCCGATTTGGAACACGATCTGCCTAACTGTGAGCATCTTGAACTTCAGCTTTCTGGCTGAGAGGTTCCGAAACTCAAAACCAGTATGGGCCTCAGCCCCCCATCCTTCCTTGGAACAATGAAGTACCGGCTATAGCAGCCGGAATGAGTCTCATGAGGAGGAACCACTCGATGGCTTCCTTCCTCAGCAAAATATCGACTTCCTGTTCCAGAACCAGAGCCTGCTCGGGGCGGACCGTAGTCACGCAAACCCCGTTGAATAGCGGCGGTGGCCCATCGAACTGGATGGAATAACCATGCTCTACTGTCTGCAGGACCCAAAGAGACACCTCTGGCAGTTGCTGCCAGGCTGCTAGATGATCTACTAAGGGAATCAGTCACTCGAGACTGACCTCTGGTGTTAGAGAAGCGGCCAAACCGCTGTCTCGACGCGGCGTACCGGGACGAGACGCGTAATCTAGCGGCTGAGGCGAGTTTCTCAGGCCCGCAGTCACTACCGGCGGGGAATTCTGAGAAAAGCACTCGCTGGGACCTGCTGTACCCTGGAACTGCAGGGTTGGCAGACAAATCCCCGGAGGACACCGAGGGGAGACGGTCACCGTGTGCCGCGGTGTAAGCCGCTCCACCCCAGTAGGGGTCGTCCTCCGCAGTACTGGGGCTCGCCCGTCAGGACCTCTGAACGAACCAGACCCTGCCAGGCAGGGCCCAAAGAGACGCATTCGGCAGCTCACTGCCCAATGATCTACTAAGGGAATCAGGCTCTCGAAACTGACCTCTGGCGTCAGAGAAATGGCCAGACCGCTGTCTCGCTGCGGAGCTTCGGAGGGAGACGCGGTCTCTGGCAACTGAGGCGAGTTTCTCAGGCCCACAGTCACTACCGGCGGGGAATTCTGAGAAAAACACTCGCTGGGACCTGCCGTGCCCTGGAACTGCAGGGTTGACAGACAAATCCCCGGAGGGCACCGAGGGGAGACGGTCACCGTGTGCCGCGGTGCAAGCCGCTCCTCCCCAGTAGGGGTCGCTCTCCGCGGTCCTGGGGCTCGCCCGTCAGGACCTGTTGCGTGAGGAGTTGGTATGCGGAGGAGGCTGCGCCCGCCCAGCAGCCACCTGAATTTCGAGAGCGCGCATACCATCTGCCTTCAAAGATTTCACCCGCGATCTCAACACCTCGGTGGAGATCGGGGAAACTGAAGGCTCTTGTGGCTCCTCACACTGGAGTGAGAGAGGCGGCGAAACCTCGTCATTGCTCGTCTCTTCAACCTCCTCGGAGGAAGAGAGACGAAGCGTTGAGCCCTCGTCTCGGGGGGGAAGAGACCGCTTCCGAACCGCAAGACGGGGCGCCAGATCTGGCGGATACGGGAGAAGATCGTTTTTTTTTCTCTTCTCTTCTATATGCCCGCCAGCCAGATCAGCCTTTTTTTTTCTATGAGCCCAACAAGCGCAGCCGCCGCTCTGCCTCGGCAGAGTGGGGTGGCTTTATTTGTGCTTGTGCAACACTGGAGTTTACAACGCTCATCACCGTCTTTCTCATCCACCTCCTTGGTAGGAAGACAAGCGGGGCGTCGAGCCCTCTCTCTGGGGGAAGAGAACCGCTTCCGAGCACAGAGAGCGGGCGCTGGATCTGATGATCCATATGCGAGCCGTGCGAGCGCAGCCACCGCTCTATCTTTCTTTTGCAAAAAGCGGGACGGACAGCGCGTGGAGAGCTCGCTTTCCTTCTATATATATCGGGGCGACAGAGGCGGCGAAACCTCAACAACGCTCGTCACGTCAACCTCCTCGGAGGAAGAAAGACGAAGCGTTGAGCCCTCGTCTAGGGGGGGAAGAGACCGCTTCCGAACCGCGAGACGGGGCGCCAGATCTGACGGATACGGGAGGAGATAGGGACATTCCCGTCTCACTCTCATCCGCCAAATCAGCCTGTGAGTCCCACGAGTGCAGCCGCCGCTCTGCCTAGGCAAAAGCGGGGCCAGCACCACGCGGGGAGCTCACAAAGGCTCCCTCCTCGAAGAGAACCCTCCGAGTGCGGAGTGCCTCTCACAATGCGGGCAGTCAGCTCCCTCGAGAGCCGCTGCCGCGCGCTCCGCACTCGGGTAGACCACGCACAGATCATGTGTGTCCCCACTCGTAATGTAACGCAGGCAGAGGACTAGCACACAATCTGAAACGCGATCACCCCCTGTTTTGGTCTTAGCTTTAGGGATGTCTACTTTCTTTTCTCAGGACATACAACACTAAATAAGACTCACAAAACAGATATGGACTGACAACACACAGAGCGCTCGCCCTTCTATTGGACTTGTTGTAGACGATATTCAGAGCGTCAGTTACGCTGATGGCGTTCCCATATGCGTTTTGACGCAGCTCGACGTTCCTGGAAGGGAAACTGAAATATACCCTATAATGAATCAGCACTGATTGAAATTGAAAGCTGTAAATCAGAACAGAACTGAATCTGAAAATGCTAATCGATATTCAGCCCTGCTTTATAACCCCTGTTACTGAATGCGTTCATTGTAGAATAAATCAAATCAATCAATATGTACCAGTAAAAGTCCAAGACAACTACAGTGTAACATACACAAAAAATATAGTGCATCCTAGCAAAAAGTTTTTTTTCTGTACATCTATACCATTACAGCATTACGCATGGTTTTGCATCTGAAGGTGAGTTGTAGGGCTCAGCTGAATATCTTTATCTGCCCTTCAGCTCTAAAATGATTATGGAAATCAAGAGCATTTTGAGGCCTGTGTGTTATTTTCAGTTCAGATGATAGCACAGCACTTTGCAGCTGGTGTCAAACCCAACAGATGTGTATTTCTTACCTGAGGGAAAACATATCTTTATCTTTTTATCTGAGGGAAAACAAACACATCTTTGTGTGAAGTAATGTATAAACACGGTAAAAAAAAAAAAATTATTTGTGTAGGAGATTCTCAACTTTTTGTTGTATAAACTTAAAACAAGTTGAGAAAACTCAAAAATCTGCTGAAGCTGGTTGCCTTAAAATTTTAAGTTGGCTCAACTTTTTTTTTTTTTTTTACAGTGCAGCTGTACCTACAAATACCTACATATTGACTGCATGCACAAGCAGGTTAATCACTCATATGGGTGAGTGGGTGGCATAAAACTTGCCAATGAATGTACATACTGAGACAGATAATTGAGAGGTTATAAGAATTCCAAGTGTTGGGGAGTTGTTGTTGTTTTTTAAATTTGCCTCTGAACAGTGTGTGTCATTAATGTGGGTTCATATACACAAGGACGGTACACTCATCGGCTAAATACAGTCTGAATGGGCATTTCTGGAGGATTTTAAAGAGTTTTTCTTTATAATAGCACAATGATATTAATGGTGTAATCAATAAATCCCGCTATTCAATTTTGTATGACATCAAACATTATCAAACTGCATTAGAAAGTCAATTAGTCCAGGATTCATAAACAATAATACTTGCAATTTTACTGAATAAGAAATGTGCCTAGCTTTAAGATTTGTATAATTTGGAAGTTTCTTGTCCTGAAGTCTATGAGAACATGAAAGATGGTTGAGAACTGTCAGTCCAAGCTGCTTTACCATAAACTCTCTGAAGTGGATGGAAGTTTTAAGGTCTATAAGCACTGGCAGAACACCAGGATTGCCATTAGAAACATTGCTCAAATGGACTGAATAGCAGATTCTGCTCTTTAAATTGGAAGCGAGATGCTACATGTGAGTTTACAGCTGTCTCCTATATTGGGCTGATTTGTGCATGTTCAAAAACCACCAATTTACTAAAGATCACAGCATGCATTAAACATTATGCTGCTGTAGACTGTAATTATTTGACACCTCTGTATTCCTGGAAATTTGCTTTTTAAACACATTTTATTCAGACTGAAAACAGCCTACAGCTCCATTTTAGCAATATATGATATGTGTTGCATCAGTTAAAATCCTTAAATAAAATAATGCGCTTTAATGGGAAATTCTGTTATTTTACTCAAACCCATAAGCTGGTATTATTTTTTTTCTGGGGAACAAATAAGGAAAATATATAAATATGTGGCTGATGTCAAATGATAATTTAAAGGCAATTTTTTGATCTGAACATGGATAACAAAATTATATTTTGCAAAATAACATCTGTTCCCAAAGCTATAGTATAAATTCATAAATTGTATGGACTATTTTTTTCAGATGTTACTGTCAGAGATTGGGCTACAAATTACCATTACCCATTCCTTTGACAGAACGAGTTAGATTGGGGTATATTTTCAGTCAAGTCCTATTTTTAACCCTCCTTAAAGTGATGGGTTGCCAGATCTTGGCCTTCTCTGTTTTTGAACTGCTTTTGTAACATGAAAATGGCAACCGGCACTGTGGTCTTGCAACCAGGTTAAATTAACAATATCACATAAAATCTAAAAAATAAAAAAAAATATTTCATCTCTGCAAATGCTCTTTTTTTAAAGGCTGCTATAAAACTATATTTTATCTCTTTTTAGCATCACAGCTGATCCCTTTTAGCATTTTCTAAGTTAGGGAAATGCAACAGCAAGATAACTTTTCAGAAAATGAATGACAGAAATGAACAAAAAAAATCTTGAATTATCTGTTGATACTTAAAGTTTGGTAATCAGTTTTCTGATAACATAACTTTTGGACGCTATGAGCTACTGTATGGAAAATAGCTGTATTAAAATTCTTTAAAAGTTTTTTCCACTGAACAAAAAAAAAACAGCTCTGGGGTTTGGAATGATCTGAGGACAAATAAATGACAGAATTTTCATTTTTGGGTAAACTATCCCTTTAAGAGTAGTTTATCCATTTCAATTGGTAAAGTTATATTCTTTATCTGAATCATATAAAGATATTTTGGACTCACTGGGGGTACTGAAGTATGATTTGGGGCAATGCAACTTTATTCATTTATTTTTTAGTGAACAGCAATACAAATTAGATTGAATTGACTCAGTGTCATATCATTACAGTAACTTGCCTTATCTTAGAACTAGTTTAGAGCTGGAAATTTGGTTCAACCATCAAGTCACTAACAAGTGACCTCACTAATACCGGAGAATTCAGTGTGGCTCCAGATTCACGTCTCAATACTAAGACCGCGCGCAGTGCGAATGACGCATACAGGTTGAGGATTTCCTCCCCACACATTAAAGCGTGTCGTCTACCCCTCCGCACCTTTAACTCTGACAACACGCGATGACTTGTTACCTACGTTGGGCATCCGACAGGCTGCTTTGACGACTTTGCTTTTGCGCATGATACTGCGGTTCCGACGCCACTTCACGCTCCAACTCACCTTGAAACGCGGTGCTCTCAGTTTTTACATGGAGAGCGACGGAGAGGCGACCAATCCCCGCCCCGACGCCACCCCCACCGGCCAATGAAATTCGAGCGGGGGCGGAGTTAACAGCTAAATTGTCAGGCTTGGTTTCACGCTGGCATTGCCATCAAGCCGCGTCTGGCTGCCGTGCGCTTGTGCAGGTGCTTTATTTCATCGAGAGAGGATGCGAAAGGAAAGAAGGGGAGGGAAAGAATGAAGGGAACCGTCGGAGAAAAGTATGCAGGGCATGAATAAAAGGGTATCAGCAGCTGACAGTGCGTCTAACGTCCAGGGGCTCGGCTAAGAATGATTTATTGAAAGGGGCACTTTGAGATATGATGAGGTTTCTCTCTGGTTGGCAATAGTACTATGATTTGGTATGTGGCCACTTTGATAGCAAGTGTATTCAGCACCAGAGGAACAGCTGCTCAAGGTGAGTTGAAGTGCAATTTATTATATACAGCCTTAAGTTTGCTGAGTTTTTTTTTCTCCAGTTATTAATATATATATATTTTTTTTTTCTGGGATTGGGTCATCATGGGTTATATGGGTTATATTTTATATTTAAATGCTATTATACTCATGTTGAATATTTTAAAATGAACAATATAACAGGTCTGGGTTCTGGGTATTATAATTTAGTGTTTATTTATAAATATTATTGCTGTGTCATTGATTAATGACATTTCTGTTCAAGTTCTAGTTTTTAAGTAATTCGGTCTTGCAAAACTGAAGGGTTTGAGCTGGTGCTCTCTATTCCAACCATTTTCACCTGTTTTTCAATCCCATGAGAAACTTTGGGCTTGTATACTTCATATTAAGTGTGTTTTATAAAATTAAAGGAATTGATCACCCCAAAATGAACATTTTGTCATGATTTACCCACCAAAAGTAGATGGCATCGTTGCATATTTGTGGTAACTGAGGCTGTCATTTTGGCTAGCATGATTTGCAACCTCAAGAGATTGAGTAAATGATGTCACATTGGGTGAAATATCCATTTAAGCTCTGAAAATATACATGGTAAACTTTTTAATTACACATCTTAAGGTGCTTTTAATGGAGATGCTGATATGTATAACTGGTAGGGTGCTCAATAGTATTTTATTATACAGTATCAGTGTTTTTGGCTGTATACAGTTTTAGTTATTCACTTTTTGAATATTGTGCATTTTTAGACCTTGCAGAGCTTTTTAAACATGAGAGCACTCTAAAGGAGCCGACATAATTGTAATTCAAAATGTGTTATGTGAATCTGATCGACCTTCAGACTAGTTTAAATAAGTGGTGTGTCTTTATTTCAAATGTTGGGTTCATGGACTCACATAGCCCTGCAAATTCTAACTCATCCACTAGAGGGCTGCTAGCCGAATAGCAAGGAGCATTCAATCTTGAATCACATGAGAACTTTTTTCATTGCATGCACTATGAATAATTACACATGTCCCATGCTGAGAGATACACTATACCTAGTTCAATATATGGCTGTAGATGTAGGTGTTATTTAACCCTAATTTTTATGTACATAAAGCATAACGTGATCATCTTACCTTGCTAAACTTGAGCTGTATCATCTGCTTAATCTGACAGTGAGATGTCTTTCACCTTGCTGTTCTGACTGTGCACTTTGCTACATATGCTCAGTGTCTCCCTCCTGTGTGTCAGAGTCACGCTGCACTATCCCAGCCCCAATGCAGCTCTTTCCCTTCCCTTACCCTCCCATCTCAAGCTGTCAGCTGGCAAACAGGCCCGCAATCACCAGTTACAAACCTGCCCAGGTGCCAGGTCTCTACTTTGTTGCTCTGTCTAAACAGAAGACTGGGAGACAGCAGACTGAGAGACATGAGCTGATGCACTGCTCCGGGTAGGCCCTCGAGGCTCAATGCTAGCTGACCACACTGAACTTGTTGAGACCTCCAGCAGTCCACCTCAGGAACAGGCCTACTTACCTCATGATAAGAGCTTGTGCCTAACATCTGTCCCCTTTAAACGTGCTTTGCCAAATCGACATGTCTGTTCGAATGTCATTTTGGCAGGTGCTCAAATTTATCTAAATTTATCTAGATTGGCACAAAGGAGGTTTATAATGCTAGGAGAGAGTTATCAGATAGCATTACCATTCATGTCAAGAATTTTGAACCAATCACCCGAGGCCCAAATGGCATGTGACTAATATAATATAATATAATCCTATAATATATAATATAATGAGCAATACACAAGTAGCTGAGCAAATTAGCTGTATATCAGCACGGCTGTGATTTGGCCATTTGCACAAGGCTGCAGGCATATATAAATGAACAACAATAGCCATTATAAAAGTATAATAAGTTTGTAAATAAACACAAGCAAGCAATTCAGTTAAAAGTAGAAAATCAGCGCTCTATTTAGTACAGGATTTAATTACATAAAAATGAAAAGATGTGAAACTTAACTTTACTCTAATGCCAAATTGATTTGCTCTGCAACAAGTAATAGATTAATAAGACCAAAGTTTTACTGTTCAATATAACCAAAATGAATTAAACCTCATGTAACACCATCTACATAAGAGCCAGCAGCAAATTGCTGAAGGAAAGGAATAAAACTGTTCTCGGCGGGTACATGAGCCCTGAATGGCCGCTGTCGGTTTGGAGCTCGCATCTCCGAAAGAGTCTAAACAAATTGTCAAATATTCGCTATCTTTATATTTAAATCAAATTTTTTTTAGGTCTGAACAACTATGTTCATGCCTAAAATCTCTTAAAACTGCATTCTGTGACACAATAACAGTAATAATATCGTAAAATTATAGAGGGGTTCGCTCCTCTGCCATTAACACTGAGATAAATGCTGCCAGTATATATCTGACAACAAATGGAGTGATACAAACAGTGAAACAGTTAGAGTGCTGATACTACTGAAATATCACACCACTGGAAAGGGCTCTCAGCCAATCAGATTTGAGATCCAGAACAAACTGTTGTAAAATATAATATAGACAAATTCTCTGCATTTATTTGATCGAAAATACAGTCAAGGTACAGTAATGTTATGAAATATTATTACAATTTAAAATTACTGTTTTCTATTTGAATAAATTGTAAAATGTAATTTATTTCTGCAGTGGTAAAGCTGAATTTTCAGCAGCCATACTCAAGTCTTCGGTGTCTTTCAGAAATCATTCTAGTATGCTGATTTCTTCTTATTGTTGTGCTGCGTAATATTTTTTTCAGGATTCTGTGATGAATAGAAAGTACAAAAGAACAGCATTTATGTGAAATTGTTTTGAAATATTATAAGTGACTTTACTGTTATTTTTGATCATTTTAATTTATTCTTGCTGAATAAAATTATCCATTTCTTTAAAAAAAAAAGTTTGACCTCAAACTTTGTGACATTTTCCATTTGATTATATTATATTATATAAATATTACCTTTTATTCTCCACAATGCCATAGTTACAGCATCTACCAGAAGGTGCTAACAGACCATGCTAACCAGCCAAATCTTCACTCCTTGATTTGAGCAGACAGGATGTGATTTGAGCTGATGTGGATACATGTGAAATGATGGTGATTTGTTTTAGCAGTTAGCACCTGCTAGCAGACTAGATTCTGCAGGGTTCTTAACCCTTAGGCGTTGTTGATGTAGCTGCCAGCTGGAAATGGAGAATCTAAAGAAAGCTTGCTCTGGAGGTTTGTACCAGAGTCTATGTTTCATGGAAAGCCTGTTAGAGGAGGGCTAGCGGGGGACCTGACAGCTGCTCATTTTTAAGCGGTGTTGGATAACATTGTATGCGTTTTCCAACAGTCATCACTTCTCTTTCATCCTCAGGCTGTGATGGCTTGATCCTCATCCAGCGGAATGATAAGCATGTAGGCCTCTTCCCTGTGGAAATATTAAAATTGTTTATATAACAAACAAGCATCCTGTCATCACATCTGGAATAGTTTCCAACACCACTCACACGAGCATGCCGTTTTCATGTAGTTTCTCTGTCTTGGTACTACAGATTGCAAAACAAAAAAAAAAAGAACCCTCAAGTTGCTATGTTTCTATCCATTGGCACTCTTGGCCGATACTTTCGATGTCTTGTAATTATAATTTATAATGCCAGCTATAATCCAGCCAAATCTATTGCAGGCGTTCCAATCAAACAATGAAAAGCAGCTGACTTGTGCTGATTGCATGGAAATCTGCAGAATGCGAACCACAGAGGGCACAGCTGAGGTAGCCAATTTCCAAATGCATTTTGTTGGCTCCAGTGATTCTGAGTGAGGGTTAATGCTTTGGGCAATAAAGAACAAAGTGGAGTTACAACTATTAGAACACAAACAGTATATTTTTAAAATTATTTTACAGTTACTTTTTATTTGTTTTTGGGCATTTGCCTTTCTATGGGAAAGAGTTAGGAAACAAGGGCAGGCAAGTTGGACTCTCTCTAATAAAAAAATTCATTATAGATACAGGTGCAAACTTTGTGCAAGATTTATGCCGGTGAACTTCTTAATCTCAGTCAATTCACTATAAGCAGAAAGTGAAAGTAAAAACGGAATGACGGAGTAATGACGAAGCTTTCGATATCTGACGCCGGTTATTCTCTCAGAGACAAAGAGAGACGAATCTACTTCAACATATGCTGATAACACTATAGCCTATATCTGTTTTCATTTATTCCCTTAATATTTCTCTTGTGGCCCGTGCATACTGAAAAAAAAGAAAGAAACGTATTTCATGTTAAACAGGTTGTTTTTGAAAGTCGGTGCTTGAAATAAAAGCTTTTTATTTAATTGATTTTTATTAATGACTGCAGTATTAATATTTTAATTATAGGACTATAATTCATTGTAGGTAGCCGTAGCCTATAGCCTAATAGACCTGTTTTAAAAGAACTTTTTTAAAAACATTTTAATTGAGGAGTAGCCTAAATATAGCCTATAATCTTATCCTCGCAGCACGTCAGTTATGCGTTAATTATTGCGGGGGAAAATTAATTGTACATTTAATTTAATAATAAAAGTAGGCTAATTTCATAATAATAATAGGCCTAATAAAAATAAGAATGTAACAGGCCAACATTAATTGGAAATGCCAAATCCTTTTAAGATTGTCAATAATGTTTTTTTCTTGACAATATCTCTGGCTCTTGTCGATACAAGATCATCGTCTTTCGACGCACCCTAGCAAGGGGAGTTTATCGCGGGGCAGACAGACAGCATGTTGGCTGTTCATTTCACACACTTTAAGCTTTTATTTTCCAAACGTAATAGGTTTAGTTCGACGAATCGTTTGGTTTGTAATGCATACCGAACCGAAAGCCTCGTACCGAACGGTTCAAAACGAATACGCGTATTGTTACAAGTTATATATATATATATATTATTCAGGAGAGTACTAAATAAAAAATAACATGCATTTTGTATGATCCCTTTTAAACTTTTAACCACATTTGTATATAAATACACACATATTAGTAAGGATATGGTCATCTTAGATATTTTAGGGCACTGTAAAGTGCAGTAGGTTATAAATCATCATGTTTTGTCATATTGCATGTACATTTGGGATCTCTTGTTCAGTTTTAAACAGGAAAAAACTGACAAAAATCTTCAAATAGCTCCCCAGCACTGTAGATTCTGATGTGAATGTCTTATCTATGTCTGTGGCTGGATTCCATTTCTACTTTCTCAGCACTTCAAAGGCTGTTTCCTGTCTCTGATACTCTCTCTCCTCAACACTCTCAGTCTAGTCCGCCACCACAGCCAGATATAAAGTATGTGCCCAAACAGACTCCCTGCTGAAGCAATAAAAGACATTGTCTCATTCAGAAATTTGTGGGTAGAGCCTTTCAGAACTGGATGTTTCTATTATCCACAGACTGTTAGAAACTTGGATATAAAGTCTGGCCATTATCTGAGCTTCAGTCTCTCTGGGGAGAATAATGGAAGCATAGAATGCATAGAACTTTGCTGTTGAGTTACGGCCTCTGTTGTTTCTCACTTTTTGTTTCCCTAAACACATTACGGGTGGGAATGGTATGATATCATGTTGATATTTCACTGTACAATCATGGCTAGTGTATTCAAAATGGTTATATATTGAATATTAAAAGAATATATCAAAAATATAACTTGCTATTTCTTCTTGAATATATTTGTAATATTTTGTATAGCTAAAATATTTTTTTGTTCTATAAAAATGATAAAACCTTGTGTTGTAAAATATTGCATTACTAGTTAAAAAAATTATGTATGCATGTGTGTATATTTATGTGTATATTATCAAACTGTATAATATAATATCATATAATATAATATTTACAATGGCTCGTACTGTCGATCACATAATTTTCACAACTTGGAGCTTTCAACACTGTTTTGTGGAGTTTTGTCTATGATAGGCTAATTTTTCATAAAGACATTTCGTCAGTTCAACAATCGATATGTTGTTAAACAACAGTACAGTTTTTTTTTAAACGCACTGTACATCTCTATCCCTCACAGCTGCGTTTTCATTACTGTCAGAAATTAAATATGACCTAAGGTCTATAACTTCAATCCCTGGTCTCTTTAAGAATTTTTTCTTAATATCTTCCTTAATGAAATCACTCACCAAACGCATCCTGTAGATACCATGTGAACCTTAGTGCTCTAACATAAATTTTTCACCAAAGGCAGGCCTGCGTCCCGATTGATGTGAATAGGAAGTAACAGGCCACCGATGGCCCAGGGCAAAGGGCTCGTTCCATAAAAGTCACTAACCCTTATATGTCAATCAGCTGGTATTTGGGCCAGCATTGACTCAGGTCCCCCTCCCCCAAATGCAGACTTACGTTTCCTCTGTCTGACAGATGCTTGCAAGACAACACTAGTGGAAGATGTTCCATATATAGATACCTTCAAAAGTGCCCTGTGGAATTTGGTTAATTATGCATGACTTGGCTCTGGCGTTGAAGTAAAGACAGTATGTTTCTAATTCAAGCTCATCAACAGATGAAAACCTCCCCTCCCATGTTGGAGAACATGCCAGATGTCTGTTTTATTTATGTCAAGGTACTCACTGACTCCATTTAAGTGTCATCAAAGATTTAGTTTTTAAACAGCAGAGTAAATGCATGCATTTGGTAGACACTATTATCCAATTTACATTGCTACCTCCACTTAAAGAACCTAGTTTACATTTTAACCTTCTCTTTGGGTTATTTTATGTATCGTCCACACTGGGAATGGAAGGATTGGGTTTTTTCCATTTACTGTGTGTTTATTCTGTGGAAAGCAGACTCTTGGTCTAAGTTAAAGCTACAGCTTTACGTCTGCTTTAGCACCGTGGAAATCACTGAGCAGAAAGCCTTTGATCTTTAAAGAATTGAGAGCAAAGGCCCATTGATCGATACACTCTTTGCTCTTGTTCAGATCTGCATCTGTGATGTGGCCACAGCCTTCAGCACACCCAAAAGATCATCAGTCATCTTAGAGGGCCGTTATGTGTGGAGTACTTGTGTAGTTTGTGGATGATGCTATAATGCAGTGATATCTTGAAACCTTGTTGATTTCAGAAACAGAAATGTCCCTTTTTGAATGGCACAATTGAAAATTATGGCACTCAAGGTACTCTAGCAGTGCGGTTAGAGTGCTGACTAATGGACGAGTGATGCTGGGCGGAGGTGTTTAGTCTGAGTCAGCATCGGGGGAGCAGAGGAAGAATCATGATTCAGCACGTGGTAGAAATTCTTTGCTGGTTCAGAGTTTGAGTCAGTGGAATATTAGGATTACAATAGGAGTCAACCCTGTTGAAAAAAACAGCATATGCTGGTTGGGTATGTTTTGAAGCATGACTGCTGGTTTGAGCTGGCTTAAGCTGGTCATGCGCTGGTCCTAAGCTGGTCCTAAGCAACTAGCTCCTGCTCAGGACCAGCACATGACCATCTTAAATCAGATCATGACCAGCTAAGAATCAGCAGCCATGTTTCAAAACATAACCAGCATATGCTGTTTGTTTCAACAGGGAATTTGGATTTTGTGCAGTATGAACGATGTTGGGGTTGGTACACTACTTTTGAAAAGTCTGGGATATGTAAGTTTATTTTTTTGTAAAGAAATTCATACTTTTATTGAGCAATGATGCATTAACTGGGAAAACTGGGAGGCTTGTGACTGTCCCATTGACTGCCAAACAATTAACACTGTCAAGGCCCAGAAAAGTATGAAAGACATCGCCAAAATAGTCCATCTGCCATCAGTGGTTCAACCATAATTTTACGAAGCTACAAGAATACTTTTTTGTACGCAAAAAAAAGAAAAATAACAACTTTATTCAACAATTTGTCTCCTCCACGTCACCGTAGCGCCATTTTGGAGATTATCCGCTGGATGCATACAGCGTACGCTGTTCTGTGTCAGCCGAGCCGCACGGATACGCTGTTTTCGTTCAAATCAAAATGTAAATAAATGTAGAAAACGTATCTGTGTGGTGCGTCTGGGCCAGGATTTTTCAGATAAAGAGCATTTTGTGACATTTTGGACTTTTTATGTACATGCTCATTTCCTAATCTAAGTTCATTTTTAAAACGCTTTTAATTTAATAAATGTACATTTTAGCAAATTTCTAAATGAATAACTATTTTTTTATACTGTACTTTATAATGCTGTGATGCCTAAATTCACTTGTAGCATTGATGACTTGTAGCATTTATTTATTTAGTCAGAATAGTATAGAATAAAAATACTGGTGCCTCCCTAATGAGAAGTGGTAGTTCTGTCCAATGAGATTTCAGTGTGGGTGGGGCTACCAAGCATGAGGCTGCAGGAACCGTGGCAGATTAGGACAAAAAGTCTGAGAAGTATGGAAGAGATACCTTTTATCATGTTACCACTTCACATCTGCACAGAGAACAGCGCAACACAGGACACTATCATCATCAGTCAGTGCTGAGATCGAGATGCTGGACTGCATGTATGCTTTCAGATCCTGCTGTATCGTGTGTGTCAGGAAAGGCTGCTGGACTTAACAATGAATTGATAGAGATGTAGAGAGCGCGTGTGAGCGTGTGACTTCTCTGACGTGCGTGGGCCCGGCAGGCAGCCAGGCAGTGTGTTGATCGCCTCTCTCCCCGCCCCCTGACTAGACCGCTTCCCCTCGCGTCTCATTTTTCAGCCGTCCATTGATGCAGCACACTCGGCTTCCTCCCGCCCGGCTCCACCACGTCTATTAAACATTCATACTCTGGCTATGAGATACTTCAGTACTGTACCCCAGGCTCTCTGCCCAGGATACTCTCTCTCGCGCTATCGCCCGCCCCTCTCGCTTTTATCCCCAGCCTACATTTTCCTCTCCTCCTTCACCAACATCCTTCAGAAGGCAATCAATTCTGAGCGATCACTATCTGTGCATCCATCTCTCTCAATCTGTCTGGCTGCGCTATAGATCTGTTAAAATTAGATTCATCATTCATACATATCAAGAAAATGGAATATATAACAAAATCGAGATATCTACAATATCAAGTGACCTGGTAACTATTATGCGGCTATAGAAACATTGATGTTACAGTTTTTCTCAAATGCTAAAACACATTTCACAAACGTTTCCTCCATGTTCCCCAATGTCTCAACACAACACCCATTTCTAAAGCTACATAAACACAACCACACCTTCTCACTTCAAAACTCAAACTTTCACACCAAAAGAGCAGCTCGAAGCTTTCAAAAATGTAAACACTATACACATCATTACACACTACAGCAAAACAATTGAAAACACAATGCTCAATTTGTGAGAAGGTTCTTTGTTTCAAAACTGCCAATGCATATTTTTAGAAACTTTACAGTAATGGATCTTCTTAGATCTCTGCAGAGGATTAGGCCTTTAGATTTGTGAGTTTTATATGAAGAGTATAAATCTATAGTAAATTCTGCATGTACACTACTGTAACACAACTCAATGCAAAAACAGAATCTATTGCACACAACAGTACTCTTGAAAACATGATCAGGGTGTGAAGTTTTTTTATTTACTTTATTCACACCACACACACACCACAATCACTGTGCGGCATCATGTCGCTGAGCTGCATCGGGCCACATCATCTCATCCACATCGCAGGCTATATTGTCTCTTGCCAGGCACCGTGGGAAAAACGCCCTGGAATGGCGAATCCATCCTTGGAAGGCCTCCACTGGGATGTCAAGACAGGCCAGCTCCAATGCCCTTAGGAGGTTCTCTCTAGTGTATGGTTGTCTGTCATAAACCTTCCATCTCCACGATGAGAAGAACTCCTCTATAGGGTTCAGGAAAGGGGAGTAGGGTGGCAGACAGACGTTTAAAAAGTGGTTACTGTTGGTGGTGGTGAACCACTCTCTGATTTGGTTTGTTCTGTGGAAGCGTGATCACATAAATGTGATGTGCGGGCCCAGGATGGTGTTGTTGGCGGTCCAGGAGGATGTCCTTTAGCTCCTCTAGGAAGGTGAGGAGACGTTGGGTGTTGTAAGACCCAAGGACAGCATGCCGGTGGACAAGCCCCTCCGAACCCATGGCCGCACAAAGAGTAATATTACCCCCCCGTTGGCCAGGAACCTCAGTGATGGCTCTTTGGCCAATGATGTTACGGCCTCTTTGCCTTCATTTCTGCAGGTTGAATCCAGCCTCATCCAGGAAGAGGTACTCATGAGGTCTGGCCATCGCGTCCAACTGTAATATCCTCTGTGAAAATGTGAAAGTGCACAGGTGTTCAGAACAACAGTCAATCAGGTAGCACAGTATTGTCCAGAAGTAATGTAGGCCACTGAGCAACACAGTATGTCCACTAACTGTACTGTGAACATGGATGTATACTTACTTGCACATACTCGTAACGTAGGTCTTTGTGTCGCGCAGAGTTGCGCTCAAAGGGAACCCTATAGACCTGTTTCATCCGCATCTTTTGGCGCCGGAGAACTCGGTCTATTGTGGCCAAGCTGACATCATCAATGCTCTCAAAGTTGACATTATCGGCAATGACTTTGTCTCTGATCTCCCGGAGTCTGATGAGGCTGTTCTCACGAACCATATCCACAATGAGGGTTTCTTGTGCCGCTGTAAATATGGCAACCCTCCCACCTCTATGTGGCATTCTTTCAACTCTAAAGAAAGAAACATGTGTTGTCAATTGACATGTTTTACAATACAGTAACAACTGATTTGAAACCAATAGACTACTTTCACAGGCTTGTAAAATTGTATTGTGACAAAGAAAGCAATAGAGTACAATACCTGTTGTGTTGTCTGAATGCCCTGATAATGGTGGCCACAGTGAACCTACTCAGGTTTGGACGGACTCTTAGTCCTGCTTCAGCCATTGTCATGCCATGGACAATGACATGGTCAATGACTGTTGCTCGCATCTCGTCCGTAATGATGGTGCGAGGTTGTCTTGCTCTCCCTCCTGGACCTTCTCCTCTCCCTTGTTGGCGTCCTCCTCTTCCTCGTTGGCCTGCTCCTCTTCCTCCTCTGATTTGAACTCCTCTTCCTCGTTGGCCTGCTCCTCTTCTTCCATGGCCAGCTCTTCTCCCTCCTCTGACTCGAATTCCTCTTCCCCTGACTCTGCCTTCATCCATTGTGTTTGTTTGGAATCTTCAGCAAACTGTGCACTCTGAACTTGCTTTTATACATGTGGTCACAGCATTAGCAACAAGTGTCTTCAATTTTGAGTCGTTGTGTGTAATGAATGACGCCAGTTGTGTTCAAATATTGCGGACTGTGGCAAGCATTTTGCATCACATGAGCTTTCATTTGAGAATATGAGCAGAGTTCTTTTGCAACTTGTGTTTTAGCAAGGAAAAATGTGTTAAGATTTATGAGAACGGAGGATTGTGTTTTGTGAATTGTGTCTTCATGTGAAATGTGTTTATGATAATGGAAAATGATGGCTAGATTTAGTAAATGTGTTTAGACAACTGGTCATTTGGTTTAGAGGATTGGCTTTTGTGTTTTAGCATTTGAGAAAAACTGTAATATTGTAGTTGTTACAAATTTACTAGTCAAATTGGATCACTTTAGTTCTTGTAGGGCTCTATATCTCAGGAAAGCCAGACTAATATTTATTCTGGTCTTATTCCTCTCTTTGTCAGCAAGGTTACGTTATGATGAGACAATGGAAGTAAATGGGGCCCATTTTTATGCCATTTAAAAGCAGAAATGTGAAACATAATTTTATAAGATTATGTATATCAATTCTAAGGTTTTAGACATTATATTGTCATGACAATGAAGTTTTAAATTTTAATATATATATTAATATATTTATTTTAATATATTTTTTCACACTAAAATAATATTAAGACATTTATATTATTTAAAAAAAAAGAGAAATGGAAGGACAAATGATAATTAATGTTATGCCACAAATGCTATTGATCAAGCTTAATTTGATTTTGGAACATTCCTTTAATGTTGCAATCTTCTTCTAAAAGACTGGCAGATTTAAGAATTTAAGAGCAGCTGACTTACTAGACTATGGTGCTGTGATAGTTTTTGCTGTTAAATTATTATTTTGGGTTGAAAAAGTAATTTTGTGCTTGTGTTATATAAGGGGCGACATGGGACATGACACTTTGATGTGCTTCTTCACAGTGCTGTCGAGCCAGTGGGAAAGAAATGTTGTCAGGAGACATTCGCTGTGCCATCTTGCCATGTGCAAAGTGTAATCTTCTGACAGATTGACACCAAGTCATCTGTTAGCCCCTGTGTGTGGGAGATGAAAAGACCATGTGTTCTGTGTGTGTTTTAAGTTTGGGCAGACTGGAACAGACATATTGCTGCATTGCAAATGTCTGTTGAACTATGTAGATGAGTTCTCACAATGCGCCAGGTCAAACAAGCACCAACCTAGCATTAGCCAACCAGATAGACCAGCACTAAACTAGCAACATGGAAATTTAAGACACATGCGTCTGTCCGATACTTGTACTACTTTCATTGCACTAACAAACCATTTTGGCAGGAAACAGCTTGATATTGACTGTTTAGATAGTTGCAGTTACAAATGAAAACAGTTTGCTGAGCTAGCTTGCTACTGTTAGCGTGTTTTCTGGGCCCTCCTGTTCTCCAGAGTGCAGTGGAATGAACTACAGCATGTGAAAAGCATAGGTGCACACCATGAAAAGGTGAAGGGGAGGTAAACAGGGAATAGCTGTCAGATATAGAGAGATATATTGCCAGAGAATCCAATTGCTGCTTATATAATGCTAGCCAGCGCAGAGAATCGTAGGTGTCTTCTGCCATTGCTAACCCAAATGTGCATGTGTTTGGGAATATATTTAGATACAGATTCTGTTTTAGTCTCAGTTATTTTTATATTCGATAGGATTAATGACCTGATATTTTGAAAGGCATTCCCGGGAATTGCTGTAAAAATGAACCAGTCTTGTTCTTTTTTAAATGAGACTCTGTACTGTTGTAATCCACATTTTCCGGTTAAAATCCTCATTTCAGCATGGCAATAAAACAATTACAACAATTATTGTGGTAAAATATGAATTTGGATTAGCTTAAAACTGAAATCCTGCATTTTGGGAATTTTTCAAAACCAGTGAGATGGTGTTAGCATGTGCAGGTTTTAGGAGACAATAGGGTTTAATCGCCCAATCCCAGAAGGACAGTTTTCCCTCTTTTTTTACTCAGTGCTCATGATTGAGAAATCCATCTTGTGATTTGGATACTCTCTGCTTCTTTATTAAATCCACTCAAATGTCACGTGAAATACAATTATGATATTATGGCCATCAAATTTTATTTATTGGACATTTTACCTCAGAATTTCCTTACAAAGAGCCATAACACTTTGAGACAATTATTCTCTCTGGAAATTTGCATAGACATCTTAATCATGCTGTCATCTAGGACACCTCATTTTGGCAAATATATTATTCTTCATGGAAATTCTAATTATAAATAAACATATTTGATTGAATATTGAAAAGTATTAGAGTATTGTGCTATTATCTTAGCGACATGCTAATATCAAACTCTGTTAAAATCAGTTGTAAAATGAGTTTCCCATTCAGAGTGCAATTTGCGAGGCTTGCAAAGTTTCTGCCTATGTACTAGAGCTTGCTCGTTGCTAGCGGTAGCCTGTTACACTGCAGTACATAAGATTTCACTTACCACATAAACAGAGTAAGGAGAGATGACTGAGGATGATGGTGAATGATTTACAGATCCTGAGCACCACTGACAAGCATCTGATCTTGTAAAATGTGTGGTAAGTACTGCCGCTCCATAGTATAAACAGAGTACATGTGATCGCAAATCTTGAAAGTGAAAGTAAAATGTGATTGTGCATTAGAAAACAGTTTCAATGACCAGCATATTAATAGCGGCTCCCTGATGCCTGCATTTTATTTACAGTATAATTACCCAACGATATAACTGCAAGAAAGTATTGAAATATATATTTTCCGTGTGTTTCCTTCCTGTGAGCTACTGAAATGAGCCGCACTGTGGAACAGCCAATCAAAGCAGAGCTTAACATGACCCTTCCACATAAGCCAATAACAGACCGTTTTATTCTGGGGAGAAATCCTAGGGTTGTAAATGGACATATAAAAGTGTTTCTGGATAATTTTTGCACATACCTAAGCCACATACCTTCTATGTAGATATCAGAGAACAATTTAAAATATTGTATCAATGCATTCTATGGCACCTTTAAAGTAAAAGTTTTAATTTGACATTATTACAAAATGCACTTTTTAAAAGTGAACTTAACTGTGAAACTGGTGAAAATATACTCTTAATTACACTTAAGTGGCTTTTATTAAATTGATATCGTATTATCTGAAAGTACTGATTTTAAAAAATGTGCTTTTGAGATTTGTAGTGCACCAAAAGTGCACAATTAAACACACTCCTTTTTTCACAAGGGTTTTCTATGTAGTCTATAGAAGAGATAACTACTTCTCATGGATCACACCAAATCTCCCGAGGTGTATTGTAAAGTGACTCAAAATCTATCAGCATGAGAACTATAATCACTTTCCACTTCCCTTTATTGACAGTCACATATAATTATTGAACTGCTATGAATCATCTAGCATAGCAAACCAGTACAGAATTAATTTGAGTTTTTGTTTTCAGCTATGAATGAGAAACACATTATGTGCAAAGTAATGACAGCTATAGATGGTTAAAATGGAATTTAGTTATAATTCAGAATAAAAAAATAGATGCAAGAAAGTAATCCGGTCACCAAAGGCAACAATGCTGCCTTTTAAACTTTGTAGTTTCCTGAAATATGATTAATCCATAATTTTTCCTGGATTTAAACCAGCATGTGTCAGTCTGTTGGCTTTTGGTTACTTGCCAGGAATCAAAAAAGGCAATTGTCACAGAATCTTTAAGACCTCATTAGTGGAAACCAATATTTTGTTTCTGTTTCTGACTAGCCTGTTATTGAGTCAGCCTCTAACATCATTACTACACAGTCATTTACACACATGCCTAAAAGAGGAGTGAACGCTGCCTGGGAGAGTTGGGGAGGAAATCAGACTATCCTCGGAGGAGTTTGTAGAGCTGGGTCTTAATCACGTGGCCCCTATCTGGAGGATAGATTAAACTCTGTAGCCCTGACAACTCAAGCTCACAACAGCTGCGGGATATTGAAAAGAGAATTTGCAGCGAAACGAGAAATGAGACACGTCTAACAGATGACACATCAAAAAATCAAGAGAATATTTTTTGACTTAATACAAGATTTGCATGTTATTTTTCAGTGTATAGTGCTTCTCATTCACAAATGTCAAAAAGACTATTAAGTGTTAAACCGTATTTCATAATTTGACCATATGGTGCTGCTGCACCATGTGACCACAAAATATCTGAGGATTATTTTAGTTTTGTATAGGCAGCGGTTTTGCTGTTTACTATACATTTTTAAGCTGATGAGACTTTTTGGCCCTCTACAGCACATGCTGAGCTTTCTAAAGTTCAGGTTTCTCGACCTCACAGCCAGCGTGTCACCCTCAAGACACCCTTCACAATAAACACAAATCAGTTTTGTGCATATTTAGTGCTTCCGTGAAATTAAGGTCTTATTTAGGGATGTGCTAGTACATGTCATGTTCCATGAAGATATTTTGTCAATTTCCTACTTACATTTTGATTAGTAATATACATTGCCAAGGACTTAATTTGAATAACTTTAAAGGTGATTTTCACAATATTTAGATTTTTTTGCACCCCGGATTTTCAAATAGTTGTATCTCGGCCAAATATTGTCCCATCCTAACAAACCATACATCAATGAAAATCTTATTTATTCAGCTTTCACATGATGTGTCAAACTCATTTTAAAAACAATTTCCCCTTATGACTGGTTTTGTGGTCCAGGGTCACATATATAAACCTGGTTCAGCTGTCTTTGTTGTCTCCTGTGTTTCTTCTCCACTGTTGACAAAGCCACCAGCCTGTCTGAAAAAGACCTCAGTGATTGTGCCCCTGCAGAGAACATTGTACGAACACTATATTAATTATATTCTCTATTTCCATTTCTTTGAGAGCACTGTGCTTGGGGGCTAAAGGAAACAGCCAATTAAGTGATTTCCTCTCATTGCATTTTAAGTGTTAGGTCTTTAGCATTGTTGTTTTTAATGGGAAGGAAAAGCATCCATTTAGCATTTCTGCAAGCTGAGACATAGTCTGGAGTTCTCAAAGCAGGTCAAATGCAGATGAAATTTGCCGAAGTAATTTCTAGTAATTTGCTTTGATTTGCTTCTCACTTTGCACTGTCATCCAAATTCTAATGCCTTGAAAACATGGTTTTAGGACATTTTGAATTGGCTTATGTTAAACAGAACAAAAAAAACATGTATTAGGGAATTAATAAGCGATATGTGCTGGTCTACCATGAAAAATGCTGTGTCGTTCAGTCTGAAAAGTGCATGAACCTAATGAAAGAAAATGGATTAAACCATTAGTCTAGATTAAGTACTCTGTATTTTTCTGATACTCTTGTGCCAATTGGCCTGTGGTGCTAAAGTCGATAAAGTCCCATATGTAAATTACATTTTATACAGACTGATAAGATCCGAGTCCTGCATCTTGTCAAACCATTCCGGAAAGATTTGGCACTTTAGAAGAATAGAATGAAAAGATTATAATGGGATTACAATGAAATGTAAATATTACTTTTTAGGTGTTAACTGCCACTTGGATTATTTGAAATGTTGAAATCTCATACAATATCAAAGCTTTGTGACAGAGTTGTATCTCTAAAGTACTTTAAAACTGTAGCTTCCAAACATATAAAATACTCATAATTTATCTTATCTACACGATCTGCGATTTTTAAGTAAGTAGTTTTCTACACTACAAGCTGTTGCAACAGTAGCTAAGTATTTTGATGCAGTGTCTTTTTAAAAGTACAAAACAATGAGGCTTTTTAAGGAATTTATTATATTAATCGATAGGCTAATTGTAGTCTGATGATTGTGTAGCACTCATGAGCACTTAGGACTGAAGTTGCATTAGACCTGTAGAAATAAGCCTGAAAACTTCAAGCCAGAACTAAGAAGAAAAGTTCATTTGGGGCTTATATTCTGGTTTAAGTCTTAAACTCCAGCTGACCTATTAGGTTAATGCCATACGTGCAGGGGTAAAGCTCTAAATGTGGCTGGCATGCCATTACTGTCCTCGCAGTAGACCAAGAGTATGCTGATCCCCCCTTAGCCATCTGCCCCTAATACTAGCATTCAGCAGGGGGTAAGAAGCATGGTTTGGGACCCACATCTGCAGTACCCTTTTAAATCTGGAGGCCAGATTGGTCTAACTTTTGCATAATAACACAACTGCCATTTCTCACTTTAGAAAGATATTTGAAGTTATATGTTCTTAATAAGTAACTAAACCAGGGATGTGTCTCCTGGCAGCCTTTAACCCAAAATGAACACAATCTGCCTTTATCAACTTTGACACAGCGCAATTTTTGCATGTATAAACATTGCATTTCTTTCTAGTTTGTGAACTCATAAGCATACTTCATAAACCAGACAACCATGAACAAACATGAAAAACATTTTAAGTTTTCATGTCTGCACAAATTCCATCTCATACTTTTTTTTTTCAAATCAAGTTGAGGTAACCAGGGACATTAAAATCATCTGATAAGTGGGAGGGTCACATTCTAAACCTTATCAGTATTACTCATGAATATTAATTATGTAATGTAATATTCATCCATTAGTTATAAAATATGACTGAATATATATGAGATCTACATACATTGCCCTCCAAAAGTATTGGAACAGTAAAGACAAAAATGCTCTGTTGGCTTTGGAGTCAAGACATTTACAAATATGATTAAAAGATAAGATTTTATTATTGGGTGATTCAACACATAGATGTTTTACCAGCTAAGAAGTTCACTTCTTAGAGTTTCATCCCCCTATCTGATGTGAGCATAAGTATTGGAACAGTTGGCTCACAGGTCTTTCTAAGTGATCAGCTGTGTCCTGTTGCCTTAATTCTTCAGATATTAAATGCAGGGAATGTGTCGTATCAGTTATATCCATTACTTCTGTATTCTGAATCTTACATTCGATGATGACACACACAAACCAGGATGAAGATGAGGGAGCTGACTTTGAGAGAAAAGCAAGCAATTTGGATGCTAAAAGAAAAGAGGAAGTCAGTTAGAGCTCTAGCAAAAACAAAGGGCATGGAGAAATCAAGAGTTTGGAAACCATCAGCGACACCACCAACCAACAACTACCTGATCGGCTGAGAAAACAACAGTAGTTGATGACAGATAAATCATAAAAACTGTGAAAATGAATCCTAAAAGACATGTCTGTAAAATCACCAACCACTTCCAGAAAGCTGGGGTGATGCTCTGACAATTTACTGTCCTCCGGAGACTTTGACACAGAATTACAGATGCTACACAGCAAGATGCAAACCTCTGACCAGCACCAAAAATAGAAAGGCAATATTAGAGTTTGCAAAAAAGCACAAAGGTGAGCCAGAAGAGTTTTGGAACTGTGTTTATGGACCGATGAGACAAAGATGAACCTTCATCTAAGTGATGGGAAAGCAAAAATGTGGAGAAAAAAAGGGAAATGGAATGATCCCAAGCATCTGTAAGGCATGGTGGAGGTGTTGTCATGGCATGGGTATGCATGGCTGCCTCTGGAACAGGCCCTCTCAACTGTACTGATGACTTAATGTATGATGACAGTAGCAGAATGAATTTGGAAGGGTACAAAACAATCTTGCCTACCAATATTCAAGAAAATGCCACCAGATTCATTGGGAAGTGCTTCATATTGCATCAGGACAATGACCCAAAACACCCTGCCAGTTCAGTCAAGGAATTTATAAGGGCAAAGAAATAGAAAGTCTTAGATTGCCCAAGTCAATCTCCAGATTTAAATTCGATTGAACATTAATTTCACCAGCTGAAGAGGAGAGGAAAGGCAGAAACTCCCCAAAACAAGCAACAATTGGAATTGGCTGCATTAAAGGCTGGGAAAAGCATTTTTCAAAGGATGAGACCAAGAGTCTGCTGATGTCTATGGGTCACTGTGATGTGCTGTGATTGTGCACAAGGGATCTGCAACTAAATAATAGTTTTTAATCTTTTATATGTGCCTTATGTTCAACTGTCCCAATACTTATGCTCACATCAATGAGTGGGATGAACTCTAAAAGTGCTGTTCTTTTTATTTGGTAAAACATGTATGTGTTGAATCACCCAATAATAAAATGTGACATTCTGTAGTTTTGTCTCATATTCATCTTTTAATCATATTTGCAAATGTCTTGACTCCACAGCCAACAGAGCAATTTTGTCTTTACTGTTCCAATACTTATGGAGGGCACTGTATAAAATGTAATCAACAACATTACAAATATTTTAATCTTTATATAAAAGTGTTTACTGTATATATTATTATAATTAATAATAATATTAGTATTATACTAATATTATGGTAACAGTTATAGGGACCAATTCTCACTATTACAACTAGCTGTTTATTAGCATGCCTATTGTTTATTTATTAATAAGCAGCAAATTAGGAGTGTATTGAGGCAAAAGTCGCAGTTAATGGTTTGTTAATAGTGAGAATTTGACCTTAAAATAAAGTGTGACCAATATTATTATTAAAAAATGCTATGATGTAATTTGCCTCAAAAGTGTATGTGATATAAATCAGTGACATTAACATAGTAAATGGTCACATTAAATATCAATCAATCATGTCAAATCATTTAGGGAGCTGTCAGATATGATATTCACCTTGAAATATGTTGTGGCAGGTTACTGTGCAGCAATCAGCGCATTCATTAAAGATTCTGCTCACGTGAGACAGCCGGTTGAAACCTCAAAGTTATGCACTGCCCACAGTTCCTCATTTGCAATTAGAGGTCCATCAACTCTAACATCTTACTCTGTGGTCATTACTTAGGAGTAATTTATAGTTATTTATAGAAGCAGGCATAAGTAGGTCCATCCTTCGCAAAACTAACCGCTCAGAGGTGGGTTTTTACGAGGCTGGTCATTACAGCTCAGTACCTGTTCATAGGAACATTGATAAAGTGATAAAGGGTGAACTGGAATGGAAATTGTGGTGGAGTGGTCATCTTTTATTGAGGTAGTATCTTGGTTGTGATTTTCGGAGATATACTGTCTTCACTCCCCAGAGATAGTTGTGTATATTGGTCCTTTTTGGGGTCCTTAAGATTTTTTCCATGTTTTTGAAAGAAATCACTTAATGCACACCAAGGCTGCATTTATTTGATAAAAAAACAATACAGTCAAAACTGTAATATTATGAAATATTATTACAGTTTAAAATATTTTCTTGTATTCTAATATATCCTAAAATTCATTCTTGTGAATGAATCAGTTCAGCATTCATTGCAATTAGTCTTCAGTGTCACATGATCCTTCAGAAATCATTTTGATTTGCTGATTTGGTACTCAAGAAACATTTCTTATTACTTTCAATGTTGAAAATAGTTTTTACAACTTGTCAGTTTTTTTCAGGATGTTTTGATGAATAGAATGTTTAAAAGAACAGCATTTCTTTAAAATAGAAATATTTTGTAAAAAAAAAAAAATTATCAATTTAATGTCTCCCTGCTGAATTAAAGTATTAATTTATTTCAAAACATTTTTGCTGACCCCAATCTTTTGAACTGTGATATTAGTAGTTCATTCTAATGTATAGTCTGTATGGTCTATTCTGTATAAATTGTAAGTCATTTGATAGCTTTTTGTTAGAAACAGACCAAAATTTAAGTCAATTTTAATAATAATTCTTCCATTAGAGTTGAATCGGTGATTTGAACTTGAGAACTGCATCAAACCGATTACTGATTGAGTACTTTAAAAAGACTCATAACGATTCATATTGGGTAAACTATTCATTTAACTCCGTCCAAAAATTTCCTTCAGATAAGCATAAAATACATGGCAAAATAAGTGCAGATTTTGTGTGGGTCTTCCCATAGCATCCATTGTATGTGTATTTAGTCTTATCAGTGAATATAGTTACAGTAAATGGTCATAAAGGAGAGGGAATTTCTGTTATCTTTGGCCTGCACACAGAGTAGCATGAAATAATCTAATTATCCACATTTGAATGAATCTGTATCATGAGCTAAAGAATCATTAGCTATTTAGCTCAAGTGTATGTTTGTTCTGCTCAAGCTGTAATCATATGATAGTCACCTGAAATCAGAGAGCAGCTCTGCTAGAGAAGACGAGGGCTAGTTGGGACTCTTAAACAGAGCATGAATCTCTGAGAGTTTTGTGTGAACTCTGTGAGTGATCCATGGCAGGGGTGGTGTGATCCAGCCGATCTGGGTCAAGTCCTTCCCTTCCATTAGAGCATCATAAGTTTTCAAAGCCACCATGGTATTTTGGTTTTTATCAGCCCTGTCAGAATCGTCTGATGCAGATGAATGGGGAAGCTATAGTCTATTGTTCACCAAGGGGAGGTAATGTCATTTAATTTGCACTGCAGCGCTGAGCTTTTTATTCTTTTTCTTTGTGTTTGTCCATTTGCAGTCTTGACACCTTTTCTTTTCTTCCCAAGTCATACACAAACCATTTTAACTTGTGGTCTGGTTGTTCTGTCTGGTGATAAACTCTTCCAGCTGTAATTGCACAGTCAGGATCCATCCTGCTTATTTTCTGTGTGCATTTTTTACACTGCAAATCAGAAAATTTTCTCACCGCTCATTAAAGTCATGCAACAGTCTGACAAGAGTCCCTCTGAAATAGTCAGATGCTTGATGGATGCTAACACAGATGCTTAATTCATTTTCTTGAACATAACAAACTTTTAAAACAATTATGTTTTAAAACAGATTATGTTAATTGAGCAGGTGTGATTGTATTTTACTGTCCCAGTTTCTGCTTATTGAAACAGAAAATTAGCACTGGACATATTTAAAGGCTTGTCTTTTTTTTTAATAGCCAATAGCCTTTAATTTGTGTATTTATAGGCCTTGCACAATGATGAAAAAGACACTTACTGGAGCATTTCTTGTATATAGATTATTTCTTTAATTAAGTTTTCTCATTTGTCTTGCCATATTAATTTTTGTTACTGGCGGAAATAGATGGCAATATTATGACTCTTGGGTGTTGATTCAGAGTTTTCAGAAGAAGCACACTGTCCTGAATCAAATCCTTCACAATCTCGGAGCACTTACGGGTTACTTTGACCTACTTTCCTAAGTGGGATTTTCAAAGGAAGTACAGTGCCTCCAGCCTTCCGCTACATTTATAATGTCGAGCAAGATCTGTGAAGATGATGATATGCTGCTAGATTGTTAATGTATGCCTAATATATTGATGCTTTCCATCAGTATATTTGTGCAAATTTGAAGTTAAGATTGTTATACCTTTGAAAAAGTCTGAAAACCAGTTTGTCATCTTCTACCAAGGGTATATTATATTATATTATATTATATTATATTATATTATATTATATTATATTATATTTATTTTTGGTTGAATTACAATGATATCCAAATTTGGAATATGATCAAGATTCCATAGGTTTAGGGAGTTTGGCTGTTGAAAATATAACAAAAATATAACAACCCCTCTATTAATGAAATTACATTTGAAGGTTAGTTCATTTGGATGCACGAGATTCCCATCAGTATTTCTACTACTACTGCTATTACTAATTATAATAATAACCACACACTGATATGTAAATGCAAATGTAAATAATTGGGCAACTTACAAGTTCTATTTATGTATTTATTTAAGTTTTAAAGGGGCACATGCTTCTCTCTTCTACCAAATTAAATGCTTTTGAAGAACAAATCAAAACCAAACAAATGATGTTTGGATTTTTAGTACACAGAATGCTTGAGTCCTCTCTGTTGTAAATTCACATCCTTTTATTCTCTCAGGGCTCAAGTGGTTTGACTGGCTTGATCCCTTGTGTCTTTCATTGTAAACGGGAGTAAATCTGGAGGGGAGAGGAGAGAGAGCTGCTTGTTAACCGCTTGTTGCTCTCAGCCATGCAAACAGTGAAGTCATACCTTCCAGGGCTTGTTTTGCTCACCGGTGATGTCACCAGCAGCCAATCAGCAGGTGCTGCTGCAGTAGGTTGTGGGTGCAGTGGGAGTCTTGGGTATATGCACGGGGACGCGCCGACGGCTCACCGGCTCTCATCATCACATCATTACGGGGATAGAGAGAGAGAGAGAGAGAGAGAGAGAGAGAGAGAGAGAGAGAGAGAGAGAGAGAGGAAAAGCAGCAGCTGAGAATATTTAATCACAGTTGTGAGTCAGTCATTTGATTCCCCAGCTTTTTGTATGTGATGTGCCTCACAAAGGAAATTACATACTGAATAAATTAATTTTAGTCCACTTTGGCTTGGATTAAGCCAGACTGTTTTATCTGTCATGTTAGGCACCTCTTAAGGTAGCTATCATGCACTGATTATGCCAGTTTTTCATTGGCCAGTGACCTTAAGCCAAGGTCAGTTTTGCTCATGAGGAAAGCAAGACTTGGATTTGTATCCCATCTAATGCAAATATTATATTTGATGAATAATTTTTGATTACCTGTTTATTTGCTGCGTGCAAGATAAGCTCAGATGTCACGGTTACTGTAGCAAAGATTGAAAGGTTGATAACAGTTTCTGATAGCATTTGATACTGTGTCATTGCTTATATAGCTTTTTAGGAAATTGTGATTTGATAGAACTCACTCCTTTAGATCAGACTCAGTGCGGCTGTTGTAAACAAATTATTCAGCGTTTCAGGTGTGTGGAATATACAGTGGGGTTAAAAAATGTGAGGCCATTGGTGAAATTGCTTCTGTTTGCTTTTATTTGATAAAGGAAAATGATATGTTTAAGAGCTTAATTTGATCAAGCTTAAATTTGAAATATTAAAGCTTAAATTTAGTTTTTAATTACACATTTTCTCTACAGAGATGATTGTTTAGAATAATTAAAAAAATATATATATTAGATTTTTTGTAATATTTTTAATTTTAACCAAACTGAGTGTGTGTGTGTGTGTGTGTGTGTGTGCATGTTTATGTGGTTTATGAGGACACATATTTGTATAATGACATGGGTATGACAGAGGCATTACAATATGAAGGTGGTTTATGAGGACACTGCCTATGTCCCCGTAATTCAAAAGGCTTAAACATACTAAATGGTGTTTTTTTGAAAATCTAAAAATGCACAAAGTCTCCTGTGAGGGCTAAGTTTAGGTGTAGGGTTGGTGTAGGGCAATAGCACACACAGTTTGTTCAGTATAAAAACCATTACGCCTATGGAGAGTCCCCATAAACCACAAAAACCAACGTGTGTGTGTGTGTGTGTGAGTGAATATTTATCTTTAAGTACTTGCTTCATATGAACAGCATATTTTCAGATTTTTTTTTTAATCTGATAAAACTGTAATGACTAGTTTAGGGATGGAGTTAGTTGTGAACTCATGGCTCTAAATGATTCACTCGCTTGCTAAGTTTTGAGACTGCTTTGGGAATCTTTTTGACTGGCTCATTAAAAAGAACCCGTTCATAAGAGTCATTTGAATCGGACATTGCAGCTCACTCTGTGTTTGTTGTCAACACAGCTGCACTCTAGCGAGATGACAAACCCAATCTCAAAACCCACCTTTCATGAACTGTTAAATACATTTTAATTCATTGTACATTTTAATTTTTATTTTAAGATGAATTATGTTATCCAGCATGACCCAAAGAGCATTTTATACTTCAACGAAAGCAACAACTGACCATCTGTAAGAAATATATGGTCAATGTCAATAGGGGACAAAAAAAATCTATATTTTCTTTTAGAGTCCATTGACATTAATATTGTAGTTAATAGAGAATGAATGAGTGTGTGTATATTGATTAGTAAAATAGTTTAGGGATATTCGGGTATAGTTAATTTATGCAGAACTGAACTTCAATCAATGCTTTAGTGGAGCACATAGTCTGCAGACTTACTTGATCCACTAACCAAAATCTATTTTCAGCTGTTCGATGAATCATTGCTCCCCAGAATAGTTCCAGTATGTGGTTGGTACAGTCCTACGTGCATGTGATTGCTCATCAAAGTCCATATGTTCTCACAGGTGCCCACGGAGTCAGAGAGGAGCCCCAGTTTGTGACGGCCCGCGCAGGGGAGACCGTGATTCTGGGATGTGACGTGGCCCACCCACTCAACGGCCAGCCCTACGTGGTGGAGTGGTTCAAGTTTGGAGCGCCCATCCCCTTCTTCATCAACTTCCGCTTCTACCCTCCTCATGTGGACCCTGAGTACGCCGGTGAGCTTGGATTTCCACCTCATTGTATTACATTTTATTAGCCACTCTTTTTCATTTGGACAGAACTATAAAGATTTTTATTAATTAAATGATTAATTATTGTTGACATAATTGACAATTTTCTTTTCTTTTTTTTTCATTTCACATGAATTAAGCTTTTTAATGCACCAATATACACATTAAATTGCACTGAAACATAATTTGTCCTTGTCTTTAAGATAAGTACTGTTTTTTTTTTTTTTTTGGTTCTGACTTGTCTCGTGCAATTAGGGAACAGTACATGCCTTTTTGGTCCAAATTATATATTATATATCACCCCTAATATTTATATATATATTTATAATTGGGCATTTACCAGCTGTGTCTGGTGGGTGATAAATTTAATTTCTTAGTCTGCATCCAACTAACACATCCACCCAATAAAGTGTAAATGACTAAATGTTCCTGCAATAAAAATCACTACATTTCTTTGTAGTTGTGTAATTTCATTGTGTTCATTTTGTATAATTCAGAAACAAAACTGTGGTCTGAAAAGCAAAGTGACACTTAAAGTCAATACCAGCTTGTAGTTTAACTCACACTTTGATTTGCAATATCCACAAATGCTGTTCTCTTAGATCATAAACAGGACGAGATGCAGAAAGGCAACTTCCCATGTTTAAAGCAGGGTTTACATAAGGGTAATTTTGGGAGAATCACACTTGAGATAAAACAATCCTAGTGTTGTTTGGATATAATAATGGAGACTGTTTTATCTGACGAAGACAGCAAATAATGACCTTGGACCAAACAGGCATTTACTGTTCCCTAATAAAGTAAAAACACCATCATGGAGCTGTGAATCTGGAGGATTTGGAAAGATTCTGGATGAATGAATGGTCTCTGATCTCTTGTCAGGTGTTCTCTAACCTCATCAGACATTATAGGTAGTGTTGTTTTTGGCAGCCTGTTTTAATTTTAGTTTTAGTCTAGTCTTTGTGTGAAACTGTCATTTTAGTTTTTATTAGTTTTAGTCACGTTCATACTCTTTTTACTCTAGTCAAGTTTCAGTCAACTAAATGTCTGAGCATTTTAGTCTTATTTTAGTCAGAATTATCCATGACTATTTTAGTCTAGTTTTAGTCAATGAAAATTGCAATTTAGTCTCTTTTTAGTAATGCAATTCTATTTAACCCAGTCAATATAGTACCTAGTAGCAGTGGCATACCATGGGGTTTTAGTCAGGGCCTTCAGTAAGCAACTGTAAACTACATGTACACATCTTACACATCTCTGTTATAGCTAACACAGCTATATGTATATAATGCACATATTATGCCGCACACAGGCTCTCAACAAACAATGACGGCTGATCAACTATTTTAATAGTAGAATAGATTAGGGTGGGTTAAATGCAGAGTAAATTTCCCTACATGGTCAGTAAAAGTAATCCCCCAATACACGGGTCACTATGCAAATTCATGTCACTCTAAAATGACGACGCACCCAAAGCAGCAAAACTGTACAAACTCTGGACATCCACACACCACACCACAGTATTGTCAACGCACCACATACACCTCCATAACAATGTGCATGATACAATACTCATCAAATAATAAAGCACTCACCTGTCACTTGTAAATAAAGTCCATGGATCTGTCATTCCATGTCCCTTTACTCGGATTTAAAAGTAAACACAGCCAACAAAATAACTTGTGCTCGGTGCTAGCTGTTATGCTCGGTGCTGCTACTCAGTTGCAATCTTTGAAATGACGCATAAATCCTTTGCTGGCCTTTGTTAGCGAATTCACTTTGGGTGTAGGTCTTCCTTTCTCAGTTATTCTCTTTTGTCTGCAAAAGAGTGCCTTGAAAAAGGCAATTTTAGTAGATGAGCAACCAGATCTAGTGTAGGCGCCGATGACTGCAGCTGTCATTTTCTTTTCATTTACTTTCATGTTCGTACCTTGGAAATCTCTGATTAAAGGGGCGGTCCAGCGCTGAGGGTAGCACTGGGTACATAGTTGGACCCAGAGGGCGGGCTGTCATTGAAAGTCAAGATTTGATTGGCTGATGATTCTGTCACTAATGTCAACAAGAGGGTAGCACTATCTGTAGTGCTGGCCTCTGACTTTTTTATGTAGGATATTCCAGGTCAACCTCAACTAAACTAATCATAGGCAATTTAGTGGACATTACACAAATGAAAATAATACCTAAATAATCAATAAAAACATCTTTAACAGGGCCAGCAGAGAAGGCCCTGCTTCCCCTGACGGCCCACCACTGCGCTAGTAGTATAGACGAAACCAAAATGTTATTTTTTCTGTTTTTCAATTTTTTAAATTTAAATTTTTCTGTTTTGTAAACCACATTTAGTCTCGTTTTTATTCGTCAACAATATTGTATTATATATTTAATTATAGTCATCGTCACATGACCAGCATTTACGTTTTGTCTGGTTTCGTTTTCGTCACGTGATAAAGGTTCGTTGACGATGATATTTAGTCATAATTTTCGTTGACGAAAGCAACACTAATTATAGGAGAAAATGTATAACTGTTAAACTGGCAAATGGAGGTTTCAAAAAGTATTGAATAAAAGGGTGCCGTTAATTGTGGCCAATGTGTATTAGATTACAAAATTAAAAAAATTATAATAATTTTGTTTAATTTAATAAAAAAATTTTCCAGTCACTTTCCAAGAAGTACTAGCATTTATAAAAAGAAATAGTAGCTTACAAATAGCTTACAACCATGTCTTATCTTATTTACAAACCCATCAGTATCTGCCTTTTTTGCTTTTGGCCTGTAAAATGACAAGTTTTAATTTGGCCAGTAATCTGCCTATAAGTATTAGGTGGCTGGTCTGCATCTCTAAGTGACGGACAGCTCACCTGTTTCATTTTTTTTTTTTTTCATATGCATGGAATCACAGCAGGTCGCTTAGTCATATGTTTGACCCAGTGAAATGGAGTTATTGTCTCTGAAATCAGCCAAGTCCAGATCTCAGTACATTATTTAATCTCGCTCATAGAGGCGGAAAGCTTTATCACAGGGCAAGAGCCGGCCGTGTCAACAGATTATGAATCGAAACGTGAGGGATGGTTTGAAGAAAGCTCTTATCTTTTGCTCCAGTGTATCTGGCGGTCCAGATCTGTGGACCGGTGGAAGAGGTGCTGATCTCAAGAGCAAACCATCAGCTGAACAGATGAAAGAGGTTTTGGGATGGGGTGGAGGGGAGCGTGGGAGATCAAATACGATCCTTTTCTTCCTAATTGAGATTGGAAATTACATCATTGATAAGGAGTGAAAACAGAAAGGGCATAATTTAAGAGCATGTCAGATTTATAAAAGCAAAGAAACTGTGATAGTTTATCAGACGTGGCTCAGGGCAAGATATGCAATTTTAATGTCTCTCACTCAGAGTGAATGGCAATGAGATTGGAAAGTTTTTTTTTTTACTTTCTCTCATCCTGAATCCTCAGCTGAATTTCCAGCAGTGATTTTAACACATTGTGCAGTGCTGAGCTGCATTTTTTAAACAGATTAAGATATTAAAATATCTTGAAGGCAGTTGCTCTGCTGGTGCTTAAAACTTGGAATGTGCATGATATGAAGTCTTATTTGAAAATAATAACAATAATAATAATTATAAAACACTAAAAAAATTACTTAATTATAATTACAATTAATAGTATAATAATTTGCATAAATTGCAATTGCAATAATGGTCATTTATTGCTTTTTTGATATGTATAATAAAAATACATAACTATTTGAAATTTAAATTAAAATAATTATTTGTTTATCAGTGTCGGGCAATTTTAATATCTGTCTAGTACACATACTAGTTACAAATTACTTTGTTGCAGTAATATGTACTGTACATACTGTTCTGTTTGTGTCATTCCACACAGGAAGCACAAGTTCCACATGTTTTTTATCTGTTCCACTGAGCAGGATCCATAATTGCCATTGACGACCTTGTGACCTGTATATACAGGAGTTCATGCATGAGGTCTCATTCAGCAGTGTATTTCCTCTGACCTCTGGCCATATATTGGACACCGCCTCCTCCAGATTAATGGCTCTACTCAGCACATCTACAGTAGCTCTGTGTCTTAGAGTGTGAGACCCCTGCTGTAATGGTAACTTGTGCACATCCAGCATAACTCAGGCATAGATATCCTATGTCCACCACAAAAAGCCTGCTTGTCACCAAATGACTCTATATGAATCCCATGTATTGGGTCTTTGTGTAAGCATGAGATTGAGAAAAGATAAAGTGGCCACATATGTGAGAGTCAATGTATTATTCATTATGCTAGATGGAGTTGAAATAGCAATGCTTTAAAAGTTTTAGTCTCGTTTACCCAGGAACTGCAGTGAAAAAAAGCCTGCAGTGCTGGAGGCAGGAAGCATGTCTGAATCACGTTAATTACAGCTTTACTGCAAAACCATGACTATTTAATTCAAATGTATGAAACACTTTTTTTCTTTTATATATATTTTGTTGTATTACCTTATTATTATTTTACTTTTTATTTATATATTATTATATAATTTTATTTTTAATTTCAGTTGAATTCCTAGTAATTTTTTGCTTTTGTCAATTTTTTTTAAAAATATATTTCTATTTAGCTATTTTTATTTCAGTTTTAGTTTTAGTACTGTAAGTTCTTTCAACCTAAATGTATTTATTTATTATGTTTTTAAGTCTTGCCGTATTTTTATTTTACTTCAGCTGTATTTCAGTGAATGAAAATTATTTTTAATAGTGTTAGTTCAGTTAACTGTAGTTACACTTCATCATTTACTCACCCTCATGTCGTTCCAAACCTGCATGATGGGTCGCATTTTTCAAAATTCTTCTTCTTCCAAAAATTAGTTTTGTCTTCCGCATACAGGGTTGAACTGTGCCTTTAACTTAATGAGAGAGAGAGAGAGAGAGAAAGAGAGAGAGAGAGAGAGAGAGAGAAAAAGAGAATTTGAATTTTCAAGCATCTTTATTTAACAAAAAGATTAAAATCACATAACATCAATTTCCACAAATTTTAAACCATTTTATAAAAAGAGTGCAAAACGAAGTTCATTTTCAGTAACAGAACACAAAGCTCCTTTATGACACCATATTCTTTCAAAAATATTTAAGGAGTCCATAGCTTTATAAAAATGAAAATCAATTAAAAGCCTTGATTTGATCATAGCTGCAAACACCCTTTCAACATTATGATCAATTCTTTGCTCAATTTTATCTCTTCTACTAATGTAAATGGCCATTTTGGCTTTTCCCAAAATGAAATTAAGCAATTGACACACATTCTTTCTTTTTTGAACATATTTAAAACCCAAAATAAAAGTCTGCACAGAAAACTCCTCATTGAAACAATTAAAAAATTTTTGCAAACAATCAAATAAAGATTTAAGTCTTAGACAATACAAAAAAGTATGAAAAACGGTCTCTCTCTGAAAACAAAAAGGACATTCATTGCTAACATCTGGATTCAAAACAGAAATAAAAGCATTGACAGCAATAATGCCGTGCAGAATTCGCCATTGTAGATCTCCAACTCTTTTAATTAACGGTGGCTTGTACAGTGATCTCCACTCTGGTCTAACATTATTACTCATCTTAAAAACAGTACGCCATGGTGTATCAATTCTTTCATGTAGTCCCTTTTTGTTAAAAACTTTTACACAAGCTTTATACAATCTTTTCCCATTACTTTCATACAAATCCATATCTATCACCTTTTCAGATTCCAAAAAAAATCCTGTACAATCACCTAAATCTGGTGAAAGAAGCAGATTTGGAAACTGGTCCTTTTCATTAGGGATAAATACCCCTTCAGTATAACCTTGAAGCATTTTTAATTCTTCTATTATAAAAGCAGATTGTAATTTCTGTAATACTTGTGTAACAATTCGAATTGATTTCACTCCTAGAAGAACAGCCACATTCTCAGCATTGCCAAAACTTGGCCCAGCCACGTTAACTAAACATCCAATTGTTATAATCTTGGAATTAATGAAAGCAGCAGTCATTGTCCCACATGCACCCAAAATGTCCAAACGTGATCCATAGATCAGGGGTTCTTTCAACAGCCAGAATAAAGATGACATGGAACTAGTTCTTTTCACCTGAAAGAGGTCCCATACTTTAAAAAGATTCCTATAAAACTCCGGCATCCTGGACATGTTGACTTTTTTGGGATCCAACAAGAACAAAGACTTATCCAAGCATAGTCCTTCAGCAGTCTTTAAAATGATACTGGCCACTGGCCTCCAGCTTAAGTTCTCTGGGCCAGTAAGGAATCTCTGTATAAACTGTAGGCGAAAAGCTGCAGTCCTACTTTGAAGATGAACAAGTCCTTGACCTCCTTCTTCCTTAGGTAAATACAATACATTATGGGGTATCCAATGCATTTTTTCCCAAAAGAAATCTATTAAAATGGATTGGATCTTCCCAAGTAAATATGCAGGTGGGTCAATACAAGCCAGTCGATGCCATAAAGAAGAGGCCACCAAATTATTAATAATAAGGGTACGTCCTCTATATGATAAACTCTTTACAATCCATTTCCATTTCATTAAACGACCTTTAATTCTTTCAATTATTCCCTCCCAATTTTTTTGAACAATCATTTCATTTCCTATAAACACTCCCAAATATTTTAAACCATCCTTTTTCCAAATTAACCCATTTGGGAGTGTCGGTGCCCCTCTTTCCCACTTTCCCACTAACACTGCTTCACTTTTAGCCCAGTTAATTCTAGCTGAAGAGATGATTTCAAAATCCCTTAATGTTTTTAATAATGTATCCACATCATTCTGCTTATTAACTATTATGACAACATCATCAGCATATGCTGATAAACATAAAGTGCTTTTACCGGCTTGTAAGGATACCCCTTCTAACACTCCTCTCAATTTATTTAAAAGTGGTTCAATTGCCAATGTGTAAAGTATCCCAGACAGAGAACAACCCTGTCTAACCCACGACACACTTTAAAAGGAGCACATAAGCCACCGTTAACTCTCAATACACTCTCAATGTCATTATATAAAACTTTGATATATCTAATAAAATCAGAACTAAAACCAAATGCGTGTAAGGTTTTCCACAGATAAGTATGTTCTACACGATCAAACGCTTTCTCCTGATCTAAGGAAATCAAACCCATATCTATACCCATAATTTTAGAAACATCAAATAAGTCTCTTATTAAATGGATATTATCAAAAATTGATCGTCCAGGTACACAGTAAGACTGACCAGAATGGATTACCTCCTCCAAAACCCTTCCTAGTCTAGTAGCTAACACTTTTGAGAGCAATTTATAGTCACAGCACAACAAGGATACAGGTCGCCAGTTTTTTATGTCTCTCACGTCACCTTTTTTTGGCAGAAGGGTAAGGACCGCCCTTCTACAGCTCAGCGGCAGAAGTCCTCCGACTAGACTGTCACTGAGAACTGCCAGCAGATCCTCCCCTATCACAGGCCAAAAGGCTTTATAGAACTCAACTGGGATTCCGTCCATCCCAGGAGCCTTCCCATTCTCCATACTTTGGAGAGCTTCATGCAGTTCACCTAGGCTCATAGCCCTCTCGAGTGCTGCATTAGACTCCTCAGAGACCTTTGGCAGTTCCTCAAAGAAACACTCCTCAACAACCCGATTCTCCCCGTGCTCACAACTATAAAGCTTTTCATAAAAAGCATTTGCTCTTTTCCGAATTTCAGTAGAGTCTGATATCAGAGAGCCAGTCTCAGAAAATAAAGAATGTATAACACGTTTTTGACCATTCTTTTTTTCTAGACTAAAGAAGAATTTTGACGGCACATCCATCTGATCTATATCTTTAAACCGTGATCGAACTAATGCCCCCTGTGCTTTTACTCTTTGTATGTCAGACAACACAGATTTCTTTAAAAAGAGGCCTTCAATATGTGTTTGATTTCCACTTAACTGTGCCAATTCTTGAAATTTCAGAATTTCATCTTCTAAAACTCTAATAGATTTAATTATATCTTTTGTGACATTGTGAGTGTACTGTTGACATAATTGCTGGATTTGAGTTTTACCAAACCCCCACCATGTTTGCAACGACTGAAAACTTGCTTTTTCATTCCTAAAATTTTCCCAAAAAAATGTAAACGTGTTTATAAAATGTGCATCACTTAATAAATTTGTATTAAAATGCCAGTAAGCACTTTTCAGCTTGACAGAGTTTAGAGTTACTGTACATATAACTAGACTATGATCAGAAAACCCAACTGGGGTTATGAAGCAGTTCTTAAAAATACTGAGATGGTGCTTAAAACAATAGAATCTGTCTAATCTCGCTAATGACAACATGTTATCACGGGCATGTGCCCATGTATACTGTTTCAAATTCCCATTTAAACTCCTCCATACATCACATAAATCGTTTGTTTCAATCATCTGAATAAGTCGTTTACGAGAAGGCATGTGTGGTTCTACATGATTCCTGTCTATGTTACTCTCCACACAGTTAAAATCTCCACCTAAAAATAAATACTCTTCATCATTACATTTTTCTAAAGTTTCAGCAAGAATATGTAAAAACACCATTCTTTCTGATGGTAAAGTTGGGGCATATGCACAAATAAAAACAAAAGTGTGATTCTCAAACTGAGCTCGAATCTTTAGCAATCTACCTTTCACAACCTCCTCCATCTCAGTGGAACCAGGAGTAAAACTATTAGCAAATAAAATAGCAACCCCTCCACTAAGTGAAGATTTATGACTTAAAAAGGAGAGACCTTTAAATTCTTTTTCCCATTCAACAGCATTGGTTACATCACTATGTGTTTCTTGTACAAGTAAGACATCAATTTTTTTATGACTCATAGTTTCATATATCACTGTGCGTTTTATACGATCTCTAGCTCCATTCACATTTAAAGACGCAATGCGAATGTCACCCATTTGAAAATAAGAAAGTAAACCTAGACCATAAAGAAAAAAGCAGCCAATAAGGGCCAAACTTTTGAGCCAATTTACTGCCATTAACTTTTTAACTGGTTTTGTAACTTTGTCACAATTTTTTTCAGTCTATATACCTCTTTATTTGTGAAGCATCCCTCACTCATAAACATCCTAGTATTTTCCACAAAGCGTTTAATATCTGGGAAATAGTCAGCAACCTGTACCCCCCTCAGATTTTTTGTCAGTTTTAAAAACTTCCTGATTTCCTCAGTGTCATAATCTTGACATGTCCATTCATTCTGGGAACAACTCGAAGCACCAGAATCAGAGAAATCACTCTCGCTGCCAACATCATCAACATCAGACTCCTTTTCATTTTCTGATTTTCTAGCTTGTTTCGATTCAGAAACCTTGTCTTTCTTTTTTCTCTTTAAAGGTGTTTTAAAGACAGCTTGATCCATATCCGTCATTAAAATATCACCTAAAGTAACACTCTCTGAAGGGGACATTTTGTTCAACACTACACTGACATGTGGAATATCCGAATTCTCATCAGCCTTAGACTCATTCCCGACGACAACAGGGACAGCTAAATCATTCTCTCCATTATTATTTACTGTGACCTGATTCACCTCTTCTGTCTGTAAGAGAGGCACTGCATAAGTTAAGCTACTGGTGGATGGCTTGGGTTCATCTTGAATTGGGTCAGGAACATTATCTGTTGTTCCTTCCTCCCTGACTTGCCCACCATTTTCACTTGAGGCATCTTGTGCGTTTGTACCATTTTTATCTGGACAAGCACGCACGAGATGCCCCGTTTTGTTACAGCCAAAGCACTTCATCACATCAGTACTTACAAAGACAGTATAATCAAAGTCATCAACTCTCAATTTCAGATTTAGGTTAAGCTCAGTTCTATTATCTTTCAGGATCATATAAATAAATCTCCTGAAAGATACTACATGTTTAATCAAGTCTGACTGACTTCTGAGAGCGATTTTTTTCATAGGACTAACTATCTTTCCAAAACGTGACAATTCTTTGTTTAACATTTCGTCTGTAATGAACGGTGGAACATTAGACAACGTGACTTTCTTCGCAGGAGTAGAAAGGGGAAGCACTGGGGTAAACAAACCACCAATTACCACTCCTTTCTCCACAACTTCGTTTGCTTTCTCAACTGAATTCAAAAACAAAACAATAGCGTTATTCATTCTAGATGCCGCTAAAATACATTCATGGCCAGCGATATCACCAACGGCCAGAATACACTCCTCCACATTCACCGCGGACACCACTTTTACTCCGTGGCGCCGTGTGAGAGACTCCAAACTAGTGCTTATGTTTTGGGCTGCCATGCTTTCCAGTGATACACTGGTTGGCAACGCCCAAAACCCCCCTAAAGAAAACCTTATTTCCCCACTTGACACACCACAGATATCAAAACCCAAAAAGAAAGAAAGAAAGAAGAGAAAGCAATTATTCTTGCCACACAGCGGGCAAACACCGCTCACACTCACCACACGCTCCTCACACTCGCTCAACAAACGCTCACGCATGCGCAGAGAGAGAGAGAGAGAGACAGAGAGAGAGAGAGAGAAAAAGAGGACAAATTTAAAGAATGTGAAAGTAGGAGAGGCAGTTTCATTCTTCAATACTGTATTGACCTCCAGCGTGTCACTTCCTGGGGACTATCTTTACCCTTCGCATGTCAGCATTGTTTCTCTGGCTCCCATCAACACTCTCTCACAGCTGTAAAAATAGGCCAGGCGTTTGACCGTTCTCATTTCGCTTCTGGTTCTCCTTCAGTGTTATTGATCTGCAGGCCCTCACAGAAGCTGCTGTGTGTAAGGAATAGTTCTGAAGTTTTTTGATTGTGCGACCTTGGTGTTCAATGGACACAATTATGTACTATTTCCAAAAGTGCTGTCTTCTATTTGAATGAAGAAAGACAGAAATGTCTGAAACTGTTTGTAAATGTAACATTATTTCAAACAAATAATTGTTCTTCAGCTCAAATTATACACAACCTTTTTTTTCTGACCGTCTAACTAATGCACAAGATTTTATTTTTCTGACTATATTATTGAGTACATTTGCATAATATTTGTATTTTTTACTCTGTGGGACTATAAAAAAATTCCTTTCAGACTGTGTATTGGCCGTGGCAATGCCATTTGTATTGAAAAAAAGGTTTTTGAGGACAAACGCATGCCCTTAATAGCCTTTAACGCTGCTCTTGCAATCCCTCTGCCTGTGCTGATATTGTTTCCTGCCATCTGTCCAGCACTGTTGCCAGAATATAGAGAAAAAGGAATAAATCCCCCCTCTCTGCTTGACCCTCGAAGACAGCCAGCTAGCTATATCATAGTGTCATGATGTATTTGCCCACGTCTGGCGCACTTAGAGATGTGTGTTTCTCCATGTGCTCACGGGAGTGTCTAGAATTACTGTGGGCCACTTCGGCTCTCACTTCAGCCGTCACGGCCTCTGGACCTGACACTGCTGTCGCCAAACAACATTCATGAGTGATGCGGCTGTGGACCCGGGCTGTGTACATTATTGCAAGAGCGAAGATAAACAATTAGATTTAATTAACTTTAATTAAATGTGTAAATTACCTACGGCTTTTTTGTTTTACGTACCAAACCAGAAAGTTATAGCATTTACTAAAAGTCCCTGCTGGAAAGACCAGCTTAGAGTCTTTTTAAAAAAAAATAAAAAATGATAAAGTATAATAATAAGTAAGGAATAATTGACGACGGGCCGTTGAATTATTAGAAAAATAATCAGGTGTGCATTATTTTTCTAATAATTCAACGGTCCGGAGTCAATTATTCCGCTTATACTACGGTTGCCACACCTCAAGACATCGATCAGATTATATATTTCAAGGGATTCGTCCGGTTTTTCTACTTAAATCGCTATTGTGAGTAGGATTATTTCTTCCGCATCTCATCCAACGACTCTTTTGCTAGTTCCAAAACGTCATTTTAAAGCTGGCAATGGAGGCTTGAGCCGTTGATAGCAGACTAATGCAGTTAATAATGAAGTTATTAGAAAGAGAGCGAGAGAGACAGAGACACAGAGAAAGAGAAACAGAGAGAGAGAGAGAGAGAGAGAGAGAGAGCTTGTATGAATTAGGCTACCTCTGTGTGTCCCTCAACAGTGTTCTGAAGCACCGTCTCTAAACTGTAAGTCTGCTTTAAGATGCAGCGCTGTTATTACCTCGCTAGTGAGAAATGTCATGTGTAGCCTTTAAGTTGCTACACAAGGCTAACTGATAAAATCGTCAGGGCAGCGCTGACAACGATGCGAAGTGATATGGAACTGTAATGCGGTCAAGAAAGCTGCCTGGAACTACGTTCGCCGTGCGTTTCCCTGAAAATAATTGCACACCTCAGAACGTTCGTCAGCCAATCAGATTCAAGCATTCAACGGCACCGTAGTATAATAAAAAATATAATATATAATATATATATATATATAAATCAATTTAGATCAAATAAATTAAAGAAAATGTTACAGTTATCTGTTAACTATAATTGTAAATGTTATTTGGAATGAAAATTAAAGGGATAGTTCACCCAAAAATGAAAATTCTGTCATTTAATTACTTACCCTCATGCTGTTCCAAACCCATAAGACCTTCGTTCGTCTTCGGACCACAAATTAAGATATTTTTGATGAAATCTGAGAGCTTTCTGACCCTGCATAGACAAGCAATGTAACTGAAATGTTCCCAGGCCCATAAATGTAGTCAGGACATCGCTAAAATAGTCCATGTGACATTAGTGGTTTAACCGTAAATTTATGAAGCTACGAGATGCATCGTGGTACTCTCATGAATGGCGGCAGACGGTGATGTGGAGGAGAAGAATTATTGAATAAAGTTCCTATTTTTGTTTTCTTTGCACACAATGTATTCTTGTAGCTTCGTAACATTATGGTTTAACCACTGATGTCACATGTACTATTTTAACAATGTCTTTACTACCTTTCTGGGTCTTGAACATGTGTTACGCCCCGACTCTAGGGTACGATAAGGGCATAATAGAAATAGGTTGGTAGTGATGGATTCCCAAAAAAGAACAAGAAACCACTCCAGTCGGGGACCAAACAAGCACACTGATTATGTAAACAAAACTGTGATGTTTATTAAAGATTATTGGTGAAACATAGGGAGCATCTCTTCGGGGTGGCCACAGGCCAACATAACAATCAAAAGGAATCTAGAATGTAAAAAGTAGAAATTTAAATAACCTGATCACATTGTAAAATAAAATACAGCCAGCTTACCTAACTACCTAACCAAGAAACAAACCCCAAACAAATTCACACAAATAAAAGGGCAGGACACCCCTTCGCTCTGTTTCACAAAGTGTGCTGTATCCTTAACAAAAATGAGCTTTAGCCACAAAATATTTGTTGGACATTAGTTTGGCCGCCGGCCGGAGGAGGAATCCAGGAGCTCCGAACCCGTTCATGTTCGCACTAACAAAGAGGAGAGCGAGAGGGAAAGAAAGAAACAGCAATACAATACAACAAAAATATTTACCAAAAGAAATGGTCGTAACAACATGTCAGTTGCATTGCTGTCTATGCAGGGTCAGAAAGCTCTCGGATTTCATCAAAAATATCTTAATTTGTGTCACGAAGATGAAAAATGGTCTGACGGGTTTGGAACGACATTAGGGTGATTAACGACAGATGTGACAGTAATTAATGACATAATTTTCATTTTTGGTGTCCCTTTAAGTAATATTTGTGTCTCAAACTGACTTATTTAAACAGTTTACTTGCTGTTTTGTGGTCGACGGGTGTTTTAGATCCCGTTAGAGCATCTCTCATATCTTTTGTGTGTCTCTGAACTCCACAGGCCGAGCCAGCCTGCATGGCAAGTCATCTCTACGCATTGAGAGGGTTCGCTCGGAAGACCAGGGCTGGTACGAGTGCAAGGTCCTGATGCTGGAACAACAGTACCACACCTTTCACAACGGCAGCTGGGTGCACCTCACAGTCAACGGTGAGTCTCTGATCTAAAATCAGTTTTTGTCTTAAGTCACTTATAGGGGTCAGTTTTGGTTTTTAGCCTGAGGAAGATTAGCCTGGATCAGACTGAGAAAGACAGGTTCATGCCAGAATATTCGGGAAGTGTCTTTACCAGATGTGTTGTGATAAAAAAAATGTTGTCCTAACTAGCTGCAAGTCTGTGTTTTGGAAGGAAGTCAACTATTTGGTTTTACATTCTGAGGCATAGCCCTAATGATGCTTTTCTCAGTAGTTTGGAGTCAGTAAGTCTCTTATGCTCAAAATGTTGCGTTTATTTGATCAAAATATTATTATTTATTTAGATAAATAATAAATTAACAATTCACCTAACTCTCGCATACTCTTTAAAACATTGTCCCCCCTCCTTCATCAACTCTAACAGCTGACGACTTTGCCACATTCTTCATTAATAAAATTGCAAACCTCACTGCACAATTTTCCACACCACAATCTGTCAAACACATCTTACCAGCTGCTTTTGATACGGTCAAACAACAGATCCTCCTGTCAACCCTATTGAGAAAGGGCATCTCAGGAACCACACTCCTGTGGTTTGAGTCTTACCTCTCAGATAGGTCCTTCAAGGTATCTTGTAGAAGTGAGGTATCTGTAACATATCTGTTTCTGTTTAGTTTCCTTTCTGCCCTTATTTGGTTTTTCCTGTTTTAGTTCATGACCTAGTTTTGTTAATTAGTTATATTCTTCACCTGTGTTTGATTAATCATCTTGTTTCCTCATTTGTTCCTCTCCCTTTATAAGTCCTCAGTTCTACCTCTGTGTTTGTCCGATCTTGAGTAAATATAGTGTCTTAAGTGTGTTGAAGCCGTTTATTAAAGATTCCTTTTTTGTTTATACCTTCGTCTTGTGCCTCTGTGACTACAACCACTGACCGTTACAGAAGATCGGACCTCCACAGAATATGGACTGCGCCTACCTGCCTCCCGAAGAAAGACTCCTCCAGATCGCACAAGAGGGCCGCTCCATAGAAGAGTATTTGGAGGATTTCCTCCAGCTCGCCCACCGCGTGCCATGGAACGATGGCACGCTGAAGGTTGTCGTCTGGAGCGGCCTTGATGACAACCTGTTCCTCCAGGCACCACCTGCCTCTACCCCGGGCTCCCTGAAGCAATACCTGGAGTTGGTGCTATCCCTCGCGGGGTCCTCTTACATCGTGGAGGAGGTTTATACAGTGCAGCCACCGCCTTCGACGGCGATGAATGTTCCGCCCGCGGCGAAGAGGATACCGCCGCAAATGGCGATGAACGTTACGCCGTCCGCGGCGAAGATGGTTCCGTCCAGCCCACCTGAGTTCCCGCTGGTTCCGTCCAGCCCACCTGAGTTCCCGCTGGTTCCGTCCAGCCCACCTGAGTTCTCGCTGGTCCCGTCCAGCCCACCTGATTTCCCGCTGGTCCCGTCCAGCCCCGCACCTCCCGTGCGCCCTCTAATGTCCGCGCTGCAAGAGCGCCCTCTAATGTCCGCGCGGCAAGCGCGCCCTCTAATGTCCGCGCTGCAAGAGCGCCCTCTGACGTCCGCGCTGCAAGAGCGCCCTCTAATGTACGCGCTGCAAGAGCGCCCTCTAATGTCCGCGCTACAAGAGCGCCCCTTTGAATCCGCGCTGCAAGAGCGCCCTCAAGTATCCGCGCTGCAAGAGCGCCCTCAAATGTCTGCGCTGCAAGAGCGCCCTCCTGCGTCTCCGCTGGTTCCATCCAGCCCTCCTTCGTCTCCGCTGGTTCTATCCAGCTTCGTGCCTCCCGTGCACCCTCAAGTGTCCGCGCTGCAAGAGCGCCCTCAAATGTCTGCGCTGCAAGAGCGCCCTCCTGCGTCTCCGCTGGTCCCATCCAGCCCTCCTTCGTCTCCGCTGATTCTATCCAGCTTCGCGCCTCCCGTGCGCCCTCAAGTGTCCGCGCTGCAAGAGCGCCCTCAAGTGTCCGCGCTGCAAGAGCGCCCTCCTGCATCTACGCTGGTCCCGTCCAGCTCTCCTTCGTCTCCGCTGGTTCCGTCCAGCTCCGCGCCTCCAGAGCGCCCTCAAGTGCCCGCTCCTCCAGAGCGCCCTCAAGTGCCCGCTCCTCCAGAGCGCCCTCAAGTGCCCGCTCCTCCAGAGCGCCCTCAAGAGTCCGCTCCTCCAGAGCGCCCCCAAGAGTCCGCTCCTCCAGAGCGCCCCCAAGCGTCCGCTCCTCCAGAGCGCCCTCAAGCGTCCGCTCCTCCAGAGCGCCCCCAAGCGTCCGCTCCTCCAGAGCGCCCCCAAGCGTCCGCTCCTCCAGAGCGCCCCCAAGAGTCCGCTCCTCCAGAGCGCCCCCAGGAGTCCGCTCCTCCAATGTGGCCCCCAGAGGGGAATTTTCCCAAAGAAATTTTGGGGGGGGGCCATATAGTCTCAGTCTGTGTGGCCAGGCCAAGGGCCAAGGCCACGGAGCACCCCGATCCGCCAAGGCCGCCCAAGGACCCCGATCCGCCAAGGCCGCCTGAGGACCCCGATCCGCCAAGGCCGCCCGAGGACCCCGATCCGCCAAGGCCGCCCGAGGACCCCGATCCACCAAGGCCGCCCGAGGATCCAGATCCGCCATGGTCGCCCGAGGCTCCTGATCCGCCAAGGCCGCCCAAGGACCCCGATCCGCCAAGGCCGCCCGAGGATCCAGATCCGCCATGGTCGCCCGAGGCTCCTGATCCGCCAAGGCCGCCCAAGGACCCCGATCCGTCAAGGCCGCCCGAGGATCCAGATCCGCCATGGTCGCCCGAGGCTCCTGATCCGCCAAGGCCGCCCAAGGACCCCGATCCGCCAAGGCCGCCCGAGGACCCCGATCCGCCAAGGCCGCCCGAGGACCCCGATCCGCCAAGGCCGCCCGAGGACCCCGATCCGCCAAGGCCGCCCGAGGACCCCGATCCGCCAAGGCCGCCCGAGGATCCAGATCCGCCATGGTCGCCCGAGGACCCCGATCCGCCAAGGCCGCCCGAGGACCCCGATCCGCCAAGGCCGCCCGAGGACCCCGATCCGCCAAGGCCGCCCGAGGATCCAGATCCGCCATGGTCGCCCGAGGACCCCGATCCGCCAAGGCCGCCCGAGGACCCCGATCCGCCAAGGCCGCCCGAGGACCCCGATCCGCCAAGGCCGCCCGAGGATCCAGATCCGCCATGGTCGCCCGAGGCTCCTGATCCGCCATGGTCTCCCAAGGCTCCAGATCCGCCATGGCCTCCCGAATCTCCAGTCCTGCCATGGCCTCCTAAGGCTCCTGATCCGTCCTGGAGGCTTCCCTGTCATATCCTGGTCCTGCTCCAGCCTCCAGGACGCCCGCCCCCCCTCCCCGATGTTACTGTTACGGTGCGGGACGCACCTTCCGGGAGGGGGAGATACTGTAACATATCTGTTTCTGTTTAGTTTCCTTTCTGCCCTTATTTGGTTTTTCCTGTTTTAGTTCATGACCTAGTTTTGTTAATTAGTTATATTCTTCACCTGTGTTTGATTAATCATCTTGTTTCCTCATTTGTTCCTCTCCCTTTATAAGTCCTCAGTTCTACCTCTGTGTTTGTCCGATCTTGAGTAAATATAGTGTCTTAAGTGTGTTGAAGCCGTTTATTAAAGATTCCTTTTTTGTTTATACCTTCGTCTTGTGCCTCTGTGACTACAACCACTGACCGTTACAGTATCCAAGTCGCAACATCTAGCTATTGGGGTGCCTCAGGGCTCAGTTCTTAGACCACTTCTTTTTTCTGTCTACATGGCATCACTAGGTTCTGTCATTCAGAAACATGGCTTTTCATATCACTGCTCTGCTGATGACACTCAACTCTACCTCTCATTCCATCCTGATGATCCGATGATAGCTGCTCGCATCTCAGCATGTCTAACAGACATTTCTTGCTGGATGAAGGAACATCACCTTCAGCTCAACCTAGCAAAGACAGAGCTTCTTGTAGTTTTAGCAAACCCATCACTTCATCACAATTTCACCTTCCAGTTAGGCTCATCAACCATAACTCCTTCATAAACAGCCAAAAACCTTGGAATTTTGATTGATGATAAGATGAATTTCTCCGACCACGTTGCTAAAACTGCCTGGTCCTGCAGATTTGCATTATACAATATTAAGAAGATCAGGCCCTTTCTCTCGGGAACATGCAACACAACTCCTTGTTCAGGCTCTTGTTCTGTCCAGACTTGACTATTGCAATGCTCCCTTGGCAGATCTTCCAGCCAATTCCATCAAACCTCTACAATTAATCCAAAATGCCGCTGCAAGATTAATCTTTAATGAGCCGAAAAGAATGCACGTCACACCTCTATTCATCAATTTGCACTGGCTACCAATAGCTGCTTGCATTAAATTCAAGGCATGAATGTTTGCCTACAGAACCACCACTGGCTCTGCACCCCTTTACCTAAATTCATTACTTCAGACTTACGTTCCCTCTAGAAGCTTGTGTTCTGCAAGTGACGGACGCATTATTGTGCCATCCCAAAGAGGCACAAAATCACTTTCACTGACTTTTTCATTAACTGTTCCCATCTGGTGGAATGACCTGCCCAACTCAATCCGAGCAGCTGAATCCTTACCCATTTTCAAGAAACGGCTAAATACACATCTCTTCCATCTTTATTTGACCCTCTAACTCTAGCACTCTCTATTCTAATTTTATTTTATCTATTAGTCTTCTTTTTATTTATAAAAAACACACACACATTTGACCCTCTATCAATTGCATATTTATTCTCTAATTGCTAGCTTTTCTTGTAAAACTAACACTAGCTTTCTTTTTTCTATTCTATCTACTCATTTCTTATAAAAAACAAACAAACAAACAAACAAAAACCTTTCTACGTGTACTGCATTAGGCTAACCAAGACTTATAATAGCACTTGCAGGTTGTTGCTCTTTTGTTGGTTTTGATTGCTTCTAATGTCCTCCTTTTTAAGTCGCTATGGATAAAAGCGTCTCCTAAATGACTAAATGTAAATGTAAAATACAGTAAAAATTGTATTATTGTGAAAAATTATTACAATTTAAAAGAACTGTTTTCTATTTGAATGTAATTTAAAATGTAATTTATTTCTGTTGTGGCAAAGCTGCATTTTCAGCATCATTACTCCAGTCCTCTGTGTCACATGATCCTTCAGAAATCATTCTAATATACTGATTTGGTGCTCAAGAAGCATTTCTTATTATTATCAGTATTGAAAACAGTTGTGCTGCTTAATATTTTTGTGGAAACCATTGAAGTTTGTGTTTTTAAAGATTCTTGGATTAACAGAAAGTTGAAAAAAAAAAACATTTATCTTTACTGTCACTTTTGATCAATTTAATGCATGACTAAAAATGAGTGCTTTTACTACACATTTAAATATTACAATATTTTTTAAATATTACAATTGTCAGTGCTGATAGCCTTGTGGCAGTACGCTGATGTAACAATTTATAAGCTCAAAAGGAAATTGTATATAAATAATTACGATTAATTATGAATAATTGCAATTAATCATTATTTATATCGGCTGACAGTAATAACTGTTGCAGAATTAAATTGCCATCAACTGATCTGTCCGTCCAGCGAACATTCAGTGTAAATTCCTATCAACTCTTAAGAAAGGGTATTTCCTTGGCCACAGAAAATACTTTCCTATTAATACATTAGAGCATTGTAGCAAGGGTCTAAATCGTAAAGGGACATTTAATATGCAAGGCAGAGTCAGAAACTCATGTAATTTGTGCACACAACTTTTATTAACTAAACACTAACGCAAACTAGTCAAACAAACAAACATACATACGTACAATCACTCATGCATGGGGAAAGGCTAAATGATAGTTGATGGATGAAGCCATCAGGAAACCAGAGAATGCAGTTATGGAGAAAGTAATTTAACCACCTGAATAAAACCATCAGTGCCATTTATAATGGGGTCTATAACTTATACTAAACCTCTGTTTCGTTTAGTTAAATGTTATACTTGCACTGCCTTTGGTCGGGTCGAGCGTCCGGAATGCAATCTCAGATGAAAGTCTTAATGGTTTCAAAGTTTTGGACTCCCGATCACGTTCTTCCGGGTTGAAGAGTGATGAATTCCAAAAATGTTCTCAGGTAGAAATGTTCTTCCAAGTTTTGAATGGAAAAGAGCTAAGAAAGAGATCATGCTGAGGTCCAAGGAGCTTGGTTGAATGGAAAGACTAGGCCGCAAAGGCCTGGCACAAAAACTTAGAGGGTCAGAAAAAGTTCTAGCTCACATCCTCTTAGGATCTAACAAAACCGCAGACTGCCGGGCATCTCTGAAGTGGGAGCTTTATCTGCTATAGAGTTCACACCTCTGGGGTGTCAAATACCCAATGGAATCCTGGATTTTTGGAGGGAAAGTTTTACTACCTTTTGTCTCTGAACATGTTAATTTGCATAGGTAATTCGCCTGGGTTAATGCACAAACCTCTAAAGATTCTTAGGACACTAATATGTTACATAGGTATCGACATGTAATATTCACTCTCAATTAGATCATCCGAAGACAAATTGATAGAGACTAAACATGATGCAGCTAAAGTGATATTAACTAGTGATCTATCATAAGCATACAGAAAACAGTGTACAATACACAAAAACATATACAAGAACCGTAATAATACACACAATGACCTAAAGATATGTGTGTTCATTCAAAGAAGGGTTCTCTATGAATTAAGTAGAGAATAGTCCATTTTTATGGTGTAATGTGTCTTTCCTAAGAGGCAAAGAAGTGAGTTCCCGCATTCCTTTGAGCAATACAACCAATGTTATCAGATGGGTTGCCATGGAACCAGAGACCTGTTCTGCCTTCTTAGGTGTTAGATGCATTTCGGGGGGGAAGGGTCCACAGACCCTCATAGTTGGCCTTTTGGTTAGATGAGGGGGCATAAGAGATTATTTGTTAAATATAACAAATATTGGTGTGTCTGATTGGTTACACTGACATTTACAGAGTTCGAAGCCTAGCTCATAGACCTTTCCTGAGCCGTATTTCAATTACTTTTAACTGGTCTGAGGGTCATTTTAAATAGTTCTTAAATGTGCACTGATTTAGTTGAAAAGTGTTGGTCATTTGTTGCAAGTGTCCAAATGGGAAAAGTCCAGTGTGTGTTTTACATTGGGCAGCGTATTGTAAGTGTGACCGCGATCAAAGAGAGAAAACCTGTCCATGCACTGTTCTGATTGGCTGTTGCTGCTGCATCATGCCTGGTACGACACAGTGTCAGTCTTCCTGTGAATGCATCATGTCACTGTGCCTTCTAGATTCCATTGTCTAGGTAGCAGACACTCAAATACCCAAACCGGTTACAGCACATTAAATCCGGCTCATTGCTGTGTGATATATACGCTCAGCCTCTTCTAATAGACAACAGCTGTGAATCAGATCACCCTTCCAAATGCACAGCTTTGTGAATCTTTTTATTTGACTCTCAAGTTTTTAGAAGATGAAAGGGATCCCGTCCTCCCTCATTCCTGCTGCAATGTCGCTCCGTGAGATTGTGTATGTGTGTATCCATTTGTGTTGTTGCTAGTCTCAAATCCAGCAGCTCAGCACACTATTTGGAGTGTTGACAGGCCAGTTTATCAGCCTCGTGTGGATGTCTGTGTGACTGTGTGCCTTGCGGCCCTGTGTGACTAACACACTAATATCAGCAGTGTTTCTTCTACGAGACCTCAACCAATCTGTCTAGTGCTGGGAAAAGCAGCATGGTATTCAGAGTGTGCAATACTAGTCTCTTTTACACAATTTAATCAGAGACTAAACTGTATTTTAGGGTGTACTGTAATATGTTTGCGTCTCATCTGTGTGACGGGCAGGTCTTCGCCCCTCATTAGCAATTCCTGCTCTCTCAGAGGTGTTTCTGCAGGCTTTTGTGAAAAAAAAGAAAGGAAAAAAAAAACCTTCACAAGTGTAACTTAATAAAAACGTAATATTAATATGTAATTTAAAGAAATAGTTTAATTTAGCTTAAAGGGAATCCTTTATGATTTTATAGGGATTTGAACAGAATCACTGTTACGGCGATTCACTGAACGAGCCGTATAACAAACTGGATATTAAAATCCAAAATATAGTGAAAACACTATTAAATAGCACAGTAACAAGATCGGCAGATTAAGACATTAACTTGTGAGCACAAAACACAAGATACTTCTCTTTTCAATATAAATAAGATTTTATTTATATAAACATAAGACATGTAAACTAATCTAACACATGAACACAAGCATTCACACATTCACACGTTGCAGAAAGAGAGAAAGTAAGGAAAGGATGAGTTTAAGAGAATGGAAATGTGAAATCCCAAGTTTACAGCAATATGTTCAATTGCATAGACCTTAACAACCATCAATCACTTATTTACCCCTCGCTTTGAGCAGTGTTAATTTTGGCAGGCATTTTTGATTTAGTCTTAGTCTTTATCTTGAGACGAAAATGCTTAATAGTCTTAGTCACATTTTAGTCATTTGAGTCTATCATAGTTTTAGTCTAGTTTTAGTCATTTGAGTCTTTCATAGTTTTAGTCTAGTTTTAGTCATTTGAGTCTATCATAGTTTTAGTCTAGTTTTAGTCGACGAAAAGTCATTGCATTTTTGTCAACTTTTAGTCATTACTTTTAGTCAAACTGCAGTTACCAACATTTATTTTGGTAGCTATTTTATATGTAGTATTCTAACAAAAATAGTCATCAATACTTCTCTCTTTAGACCAAAACAATTAAGCTTAGTTATGAGAAATTTGAATCAAGGATTGAATTTGGAAAAACTGGAATAAATTTAAATTTTTCTGGTAGAAATATAAATTAAACTCATTTATGACAGATAATTAGGAATGCTGTCCATTTAAGACGGAAGGTATGTATGTAATAGCCTACTGACATACATTCAGTTTTCACCCACCTGTTTAAGCTCACTTAAACCATAACGGACTGTATTTCCGTGAGATACTCTGACTACATGAGAGACATTTGGACTGCTGTGTGTGTATTTGAGCACTGAGAACTGATCGCGCGCTGTATGAGAACTGAAGAAGTGGAGCGCGCGCGAGAGAGAGCACTTCTATCAGCGCGTTTCCGCCTATCGCACCTTCACTAAATTTAAGTTAATCGACAATTAATTGTGACTCCCGGGAAAAACGGGACTTCTGGTCACCCACTCCCTAACCCTTCGGGTGCTGAGGCCATTGTTTCAGATCGCTAGTTCGCGTTTTGGTAGGCTATACTTTGCCATACTGAGACTAGATATGCAAACGCACCTTATCCAATGACAGAGACGCACATTTTGAAAGACAAGACAGTTAACTTAGCCTATAGGATGTATTTTGAATGTCCGGTAGTCCTCAAATAACATTTTAGTCCCATCTCGTCTTGTTAACGAAGACGCGCATAAATTTCGTCATAGTTTTTAACATCAGATATTAGTTTTAGCTCGTCAAAGTCTCGTCTTAGTCACAGAAAAAAGGTTCGTCGACGAATATTTTTCGTCGTCGTCTTCATCAACGAAATTAACACTGGCTTTGAGTTTGAGTTAGAACCTGGAGGTGTTACTTACTTGCATTGCCTGTGTTAAGGGGTTTCCTTTGTGTCGTTGTCGTTGCAGAAAGGGGGTTCCCCGAAGTTGCTGATTGGCTGGAAGTTCAATAATCTTTGAAGTGACGTCTTGGGCGTTGGCTGAAAATGTAGAGTTGGTCTGGTTGAAGTTTGAAGCTAGTGCAGTCGGTGCTGAACTTTGCAGCAAACTTACATTAGAACACAAAACTCCATGGAAAGAAAAGAAACTAAAGTAAAAGAATAAAAATAAAAGGAGGTAATGAGACTAGGTGGTTTCCTTCTCATTGTGGTAGCAGCTGGCACATGGGCCAGAGCACGCTCAAAGAGCAGTGTCAAAACGCGGTGGCAGAAGAGGAGAGAGAGTGACTAAGAGAGAGTTTGATGGTGTCCTGAATTTTTAAACTCGGCTTCCAGACCGTCCCATCTGGATGTCTTGACCAATTAGATACTGTCCTTGCTCGGGATATTGCTTTATTTCCCCACCCCACTAATAAATCAACATGTTATCTGTTCAGTCCGAACTTTACAGGCTCTTGCAAAGTTTACTTTTGAACATGATTTCTATAACAAGACTATGATGCATTTGACAAAGAATTGATTGGAAGAAACATTTTAAAGCATGATTTTTCACACTCATACATACCAAACACGCATCTGAATCCTTCAGCTATTCAATAATGATTAAAAAGACATACATAATATTTGATTAAAACATGATAGTCTAATATGTGGGTTACAAACAATATGGGGTTCTGCATAGAAATGTCCTTTTAGGATGATTTTATGTGCATATGAAAAGAAAGTCTTCGTATAGTTCTATGGAGAAAGAAGGCATGTTCTTTAGACAAAGGAATTTTGGTCTGGTCTGGTCTGTCTTCTATGTGTGGGGGCAGTCAGTCTAAGGAAGCTCGTGAATTCAGCGTGGAACCCATGTGATAGCCATCTCTTTGACCATCAGTCCTGATTACTTGCCCCAAATTTGACGGTCTCCTTCCTGAATTGGAATTATCAGTAAGTGTTCTTTTGTCTCAAGGTTGTAAGCTGTTTTGTGAAAGAGGCTTGCTGGTTAGTTTGCTTGCTTCAGACTAGTTGGAGCTAGGAATCTGATTTACGGCATCCTGTTTCCTTGGGCCTCTCGGTGGAATTCCAGTTTCTTGTTCTTCAATGTTCTGATCGCATCTTAAATTTGTCTGATTCAGTCTCTGATATTCTACACAAGCATAAAGCTTTTTGCATATCTCTATGAATATATGCATGGGGCTGGCTAATGTAGTGCTTTCTGAAGGGTATTGTGTGGATTGCTGGCGTGTTTGGGGCCGTTTAAGGGGCGGTTAGCGCGGTGGTTAGAGTGGCTCTCAGGAAAGAAATGAGCTCTATGTTAGCTGCTGTTACTTTGTGCCTCAGAGCTGTTGTTTTACGGTTCTTGTGATATTTTCGCACACACACACTCACACTTGTGTCGCTCGAGGTGTGAGGCACATGTCAAAAGTGCTAAGTAGGGAGAGAGGAAGTGATGTAACGGTTCATCAATGCAGCAGATTTGAACGCTCACTCATATATAGGTGATTGTTGAAGCGACACACTGGAGGGAACATCTTTTGATCTGTGTGTTTAAAGCAGTAACTCAAGCAAAAATAAAAATTAATTTACTCACTCATGTCGTCAAACCTGTATCACTTTATCATAATTCTGCTGTGGAACTCAACATGAGAATGAAATAGGTGGCACTTTTTCAAGCCTTCAGAAGCAACACTACCCGGAAAAAATATAGGGCATTATGTATTGTATTAATATGAAGGAATTGTCAATATTGATTTCTTTTCTTAGTTTTTCTTTGTTTTTAAACGGGTGTTTTAACTTAATTTTGAATTTTGCACTGTATTATGATATAACGGAAATGTCTATAAAATGAATGGATAATGTGCTGGCAAAGAATACAGTATATTTTGTGTGTTTTTTTAAAATACAGTATCCTTATTATTATTATTATTATTATTATGATTATTATTATTCTTGTTGTTGTTTTACAGATGTTCAAAATGTGTTCAAAAATCTACTTAATCTTTTCTACCAATCATTCTTATATATACATATATATATATATATCTTCTACATAAATGTTTCTTTATAAATAATTTTTAAAAGTTTAAAATGCAATAGCAGTTTTTTTTAAATATATAAAAAAGATAATGATTAAAATTTTAAAATGCAATAGCAATTGAAAAAAAAATATATAATTTTTTTATATATTTTTTTATACTTTTATTAAAAATTATATATATATATATATATATATATATATATATATATATATATATATATATTTTTTTTTTTTTTTTTTTTTTTAATTGCTGTTGCGTTTAAAATTTTTAATCATTATCTTTTTTATATATTTTATAAAAAGAAACATTTATGCTACAGTAATCTATACATAATATACATTATAAATATATTGTACTTAATATTTTAGCATTCATATTAATAAAAACGACTTTTAAGTTGTTTTGTGATGTTATTGGTTATACATGTATTTAAATCATTGTTTTAGGCTGTGCTTTTTCAGTTAAGTATTAATGTTGTCTCTTATTCGTATACCTTTTCTTCCTTTCTCTCTTTAATTAATTTATTTATTTATACATATTTATTTAAATGAACAATTAAATTAATTAATACATACATTGATTCTGCGTATTGGTAATTGTGAGTTGATAGATTCGTAATGGCATGAGGAAATTATGACAATGTTTTTATTGTAAGTTATTTCTTTAAATATATCTTTTGGTATTGTTAACATCTCTGTTGCTGCTCCATTTACAGTAACTAAGATCTCTAATAGGTGGTCTGTCTCTTAAATAACTTGCTCTCCTCTGCAGTGCTGAATGTGAGTGGAGAGAATAAACTCCAGCACAGAGCAGCACTAGATATCCTCTGCTTTCTCTGTGATCTTACAGCATATTTACACTCCACTGCTGGTTAGAACTAATCCTTTGGATTTCAGATTAAACTTGTTGCAAAAATTGAGAGGGGAAACACAAAACTCTCATTGAAATCCAAACAGAAAATCCTAAATGTTCACTATTCTACACTTTGTACACAAATTAGTCTTTGATTTCTAATGTTAGCCAGTGTCATCATCAAAAGCCTAATCAGTGTGAGGCTAAAAATAAATTTTACATTTTCGCAGGTAATGTAAATGGGTTTTCCTTATCCAAAAGGCATTTTAAGGTTTATAGGGTGTTCATTTTTACATTCTTCATCAAGTACACTTAAACATCTCTTTTATGAAGCCTATTCTGTGATCCGTGTCTTGTCACCCCTGATTTGACATCACATACATGCTCTTATGCTCAATACAAGCCCCGCCTCTTTCAGTTTGAACTACAGCTGCTGTTCATACTGTTTTCTGTGGTGTGATGTATACAGGATGGACACACGTTTATCGGTTTATTTCAGCAATCATCTTGTGGTTACTGTTAATGAAGTTAACTAGACTCTAAGAAGCTAGGAGGTCATGTCCTGACCACGAGGTGAGAGGTTGGGTTGTCGTAGCATCTCGTCTGTTTAATACTCAGATCCCTATGGCAGGGTCAGAGAGGAGAGTAGAGCGGTTAAATCTATTCCAAACTGACTGTGAGCTAACGCTAATCCCGTGGGATTTAATGGGATATCCGCATGAGGAGAGAACGTCTGTTGCTTAGTCTCAGGGCAGTCCAAAAATCGTATTGCATTTCCGCTCACATGCTGTGACTTTGCATGATTGCTGGTGGCAGATCACTTGCTGTGAATACAATCAAGCCATGACGTCCACAGATTCACCTAAATATCTAATGTTTGAACATATTAAGGAATACATTTCTTTTAAGTTCTTCACCGTGTTTTGAAGAATTGTTTATTTGTTTGTTTGTTTATTTGTTTTAAATGTACATTTTAATGTAGACACAATGCCTTTATATAAAGCTACATTCATATTTTAACGAATTTGGATAATTTTTAAATGGTTTTGAGATGTGACTGTTTACTTATTTTAAATTTAAATGTTCAAATATTGTCTTAATATAAGGCTGCATTCTTTAAAATATATAAACTAATTTGGAACATTAAAGTCATTTTTGACCTTTAGTTCATTGTAAATGGTTTTGAGATGTGACCATTTATTTATAATTTATTTAAATTTGATATTGATTATATATAAACAAATTTCGAACATTTTTGGTTTCCAGTTCCATTTCAATGGTTCTGAGATGTGACCAAATGTCTGTGATTATTTATTTATTTATTTGTTTGTTTGTTAGTTTAATTTAAATGTACAAATATTGTCTCAATATGAGATGCATGCATAATAATTATAAACACACCTGCAAACTGCTGTTTAAAACATTTTAGATTAAATACGGCTTGTCAGCCTTCCAAAAGTTAGGCTAATAATCCATCTTAATTGTTTATATTTATATTAATAACCATATTTTGAAGTGTTTGAAGTGACTTACTGCTTTATTATTAATGCATCCACAGTGTTCCTCTGTAGCCTGAAATGCAAAGCAAAAGGATATAAGCATGCTGATGTTACTCTGACTCTTATGTTCAGCCTGAAAGATGAAGTCATTGTCATTTTAAACAGGTGCTAATTGCCTGCTAGACATCTTTTAATTAAGACCGTACATTGTTGGTTTAGAGATTTGTGACATAAAAGTCTCATTCCTCTTAGAACAGGTGAATTCATCCAGTGTAGAAGTTAGAGTTCAAAAAAGCACCATTATATATCAATCAGCTTAGATGAACTTCGATTTTGATAATGCCATTACAAATCTTCTTTTCCACAAAGCTTGTTAAGCGAATGAAGTTGCAGCCCCTTCAGATAGAGCACAAACCCTGATAAAGCCACAGAGACAAACGAGCACAACAATTTTGGAGGTTTTCAGGCTTCATTGATCTTCAGGGTGAAGCGTACTTTTGCTTATGCTGCCATTCTAACTGGCTCATTATCAGGTCTTTGATGAGTCGGACTGACCCTATAGCAGAATCACTACAGGGTTGAGTTAGGGAGCTGTCCGTGGTGCTGATGTGTGTGGGCCTGGGAGCTGTCCATGGTCCTGATGGCCTTGCAATCTAATGTGGGTGCTAAATGCTCAGCACCATGAGGCAATATGCTTTAGAAACACTGCAGATGGCATCATGGCATGAGATAAAGGCTTTTAAACGATAGCGCGGCGGTAGGCACAGAATTCTAGAACTGGCAGAATTGATATTTGTAGCTCTGATTGTGACAGTCTGTTGACCTGCAGCATGTTTGTTGGTTTGTTAATGGGAATGCGAAGTGTGGGTTTAGCTACAGGCAGCCGACAGACCTGGTTGTTCAATTTTAGTTGAGGGATGGCCTTTGGTGTGTTGTCATTGGGTGTAAATGAAGCTGACAGCATGCCAGCCCCTCCGGTGCCATAGTGCACTACTCTTATGTACTCTTATGTACTCTACTCAATAATGACTTACTGCCCTTATTTCAGTCCGTTCACTCATTTCATCGACAAATGTGTTGCGTGTTTGTGAGAGAATGTTTGATGGTTGAACTTCAGCCCTTTTTATTGATTCTCTGTCTTTTAAGCTATTGATAATTTCACTAATTAAAAAACGGGAGACACCAACAACTGCTGCAGGATTTACGCAGAAAGGTGGCCTTATTTCAAGACCCAGATTTATTATTAGACATCAGGTTGTTTATTAGATTATTTTGATGTTTCATGCATGTAGCAATTTTGTTGTTGTTGTTAGCTAAAAAATGTTTGTTAATTGAAATAAATCTGAAACTAAATTAAATATCAAATGAAACACTTGAATTAAAAAAAATTAAATAAATGTTACCTTGGCACCTAACTGAAATCAAATACTGTAAGTACTAAAATGAAAAATGAAATAAAAATAAATAAAAGCTAAATAAAACTATTTAAAAAGTTAAACAAATAACAAAATTACTAAAACTTAATATGAAAATGAAAACAAATAAATACATATAAAAGATAATTTAAAGAATACAATAATATTATAGAAATAATACTAAAATAACAAGTCTCGTGTATATATATATATATATATATATATATATATATATATAATTACATACTAATATAACGGTCTCAAATAACAGTTAATTAAATCATCCTATATTTAATCATTTTATAATAATTGTAACAATAATTCAGTTTATCGTCGATAATATAATAAAAAATGATGATAATTATAACAATAATAAAAAACTATATATAATATATTCTAATATATTGGGGTATTCACATATTCAAATTCTGTACTATAAAACTAAAATTGTTCATTTAGGCATCATAACATTGTAATGTATAAAATAAAAATTGATTCATTTTGAGATTTGATAAAGATTACATTTAATTGTATTATTAAATTATTAGTATTTTTAAAGATTACCTTTTTAAATGAGCAATAGATGATGGCAGAGGTAATCTACATTTAAAAACAGGGGAAATTAGCATGAACACCCAATACAGATTAATTAATAATATCAGCCGATAATCAATGTGGTACCAATACACATTGTGCATTCCCATTGAAAACCTCTGCTCTTTATCATGTTGAATTAACCTGAAATGCAATTACATAATTAGCTGTACACTATACATCGTGAACGATATTACCAATATTACATGAACAAGATAACCGAGGAGGACAAAAGCCAAGGATTACATGTGTAAGCAGATCAAATTGTGTAAGGTGATTTTTATACATGTCTGTAATATGAAAAAGGAAAATTAGAGCCTGAAATCTGCACGAGTTATTCTCTCATGCATGTGCGAAGTAGATACAGGAGCCGGGGGCCAGTAGTTTCTAGAGCCTTTTGGATCATCTTCCAGATCTCCATCAGCATGAGATAAAGAGGATTTTTACATTATGATTAGTGTTTCAGAATAGCGGTCTGGGGGCTGGTTCTGGCTTTTATGTTTGTGCTTAATTAGCTTTGGGTATCACTCCATCTCCCTTTAAACTCCTCACTTGCTCCATTTTGCTGACTTCTTTCATGTTTCACAGTTGCACCATCATCACATAAACACACAATATGAACTGAGAGAAATGTGCCCCTGCGGTTTTATATTACAAATCTCCACCTCAGGCTTCTTTGTCAGTGTACTGCGATACGAGCAAGATTATATATTTTTTTTAATAAATGGCCCTGTACCATATTATCCACTTGATAAATTTTACTCTACTTAAAACCTGAATAAATAAAGATAAACCTGAATAAAGTTCACATCTGGAGTGGTTTATGCAAGCTGTATTATTATTATGTATATTAGCCGCATATGACAGTGTGTGCGAAGCTACTTTGAAACACACACTCACACACTAATAGAAAACATACTCTTTTACTGTACATAACAGAGTAGAACAGTGATGAAGAGCAGTATTTAACTAAATGTTTTGCTTCAAAAAAGATGCAGGGACAATTTTTGATGACAATTTACCAACCCTCAGGTCATTCAAGTTGTTGATGAGTTTGTTTTTTATCAGAACAGATTAGGATAAATTTAGTTCACTAATGAATCCTCTGCAGTGCATGGGTGCCATCAGAATGAGAGTTCAAACCATAGACTGTAAAAAAAGATGGACGACGCGTCTCCACTTTCTTCCACTATAGAAAAGTTACGTTTTTAAAGCATCAAATTACTAGCTAAAATCCAACTTATCCCAAAATGAACAATTGAACATATATCAGCGTGATAACAACTACCTTGTTTCAGAAAATTGTATTGGAAGTGTAATTTTTTTTTTTTTATTTTGACTCAAGTCCCATTCGATTACATGGAGAGGGCAGGGTTTATGACTGTACTGCAGCCAGCCACCAGGGGGCAATCAAAGAGCCCGCAGCTTCACTTTTCAGGACATGTGAGGCACACCCGGTTCAAACAGCTGATAAAAACATATTAACAATCCAAAGTAATCCACACAACTGCAGTCCATCAATTGACGTTTTGTGAAGTGAAAAGCTGTGTATTTGTAAGAAACAAATCCATCATTGTTCAGCATGTATTAACTTTAAACTGTCACTTCTGGTCAAAATATGGGTCCATAATCCATAATAATGCTTCTTTCAGTGAAAAAGTCGATTTTCTGTTGTTCTCTCACATCAAAATCCACTGACATATTTGATTAGAACAGTTTGGATCGTTTACTCTTGTATGCTTGATCTGTGCATATTTTTCTCCTGATTCAGATAAGATGTCTTTTTCACTGGAGAAAGCAATATTATGCATAGAGGACTCAGTTTGAAGATAAAAATGTCTTGAGGATGGATTTGTTTATTACAAACATGCTGATTTTTGCTTCATAAGATGTTAATTGATGGACTGGAGTCGTTCTGGTTTACTTGTGGATTATGATGTTTTTATCAGCTGTTTGAACTCTCAATCTGACGGCACCCATTCACTGCAGAGGATCCATTGGTGAATTATGTAATGACAAATTTGTCAAAATTCTGGTGAAGGAACTATCTCATCTACATCTTGGATGGTCTGAGGATAAGTATCTGTGTGAACTATTCCTTTATCATATTCCTTTATTTTAACTGTGAATCATTTATTTGCAGTGAACAAACTGATTCACTTAAATGAATCAGACTTACCACAGCTATGTATATGCAGATGTGAGAATAAAACACGTCCACTTCCTGTAGCAGTGAGGTGAGCTAACTCTTGACATTTGACATGGAAGGAACTAACAGAGACAGAGAAACAGGAATTGAGGGTCAGTTCTCCTCCTGGTCTAATTGAATCAGTGCTTGTTATAGGGACAGCAGGGTTGGTTTTCAGAAAGAGCGGTGATAGTCTGTACTTTGTTTGTATTCGTTTTGGGTTCTGTTGAAATGCCCCTCATCCACCAGGCTTTCAGTTTCCCCTTCCAACCTCCGGTGAGGCTCCTCTCTTCTCAGTATGCATCGCTCACATTTAATCTGTGTTTGACCAAGAGTGTCTGAGAGATAAGAAAATAGGTTTGCTCACCGATGGGCCCTCCATATGTGACTGGACTTAAAATTTGGTTACATTCACATAACCTCCCAAATATAAAAAAAGACATTTTCCTTTTGTGGAAAAGTGCTTTGCTGCAGCTATGAATTGCCTCTTATCTTCAATCGTTAACAAAGACACTACATTCGTTTGAGCCATTTCAATTTGATGGTTTTGTTCAAGTGTGTTTCTTTTGTGAAATATTAGAAATGAATCATAAAGAGGGATCTGTTGTATGAATAACACCTCAGCTGCTTAAACGTTTTTTTTTTTTTTTTTTTTTTGAAGGAGCATATAAGCAGCATGATCTAACGGTATGAGTCTGTGTGTCTGTCTGTACGAGTCAACGTAATATGTAATAATGACGTGAAGTGCAGTATTGAATGTCTCTATTGATTCACTTGAGTAGATCATGTGACCTTGACAGCAGCAACATCCCCTGAATTAAAATCAGCTTCCTGTCAAGGTCACATGACTATAGCGTGCATTTTAAACGCAGATCGATTCATGGCTGAGTGTGCAGGTTGCTACTAATGTTACCCAAATGAATGTATTTATTTTGATAGATAGATAGATAGATAGATAGATAGATAGATAGATAGATAGATAGATAGATAGATAGATAGATAGATAGATAGATAGATAGATGTGATAAACAAATATATTCCTTGATTTACCAAACGTTTACTATATAATTTAAATATTGAATATATTTATTTCTTAATTAATTTAAATAATGCTTATATTATGGCACTGTCATCTGCCATTGGTCGAGCAAACAGATAGTCCCGCCACAAATATATGTCATTGGTTGAATCTTCTGATAGTGCCACATAGCAAGTGTTTGCACTTTGCAAGATATTCAGATAATTTAAAGATTAAAATACACTTTAAATATAATTTAATTAGACCTGTGAAATGTGCCATTGTGAATTATTAAGATGAAAAATAGGTTATAAATTAATAAATTAAAAATAGCTGTTAGCTGTAATAATAAAATGACATAATCTAAAATAGTAGTAAATAATACAGAATAAATAATAGTAAATATATTAAATTTTATTTGTGGAGCTCTGGATTTTTATTTTTGTTATTTTTTATTTTTGTATTATTATCCTGAAATTTTGTTCAATGAATGACATGTAGATTCATACTAAGTGTAAATTCCAACTCATTTAGACCTTTGTGCATTGAAAACTCTTACATTGCTTGGGTTCTCCCTGCGTTTGAGATATGTGACAGTTAACAGCTTCATGCCGGTGTGTACAGCTGGTGCGGTTCACGTATATTTGCATGTTTGTAAACCGGTCTTGTGATCTGATGAGGTGTAATCCAGCAAGCAGCATTCACACAGCTGCTCGACTCAGTACAGGATCCTGAGAGGAAGATGAGCAGGATGAAGATGTTCCTGTGGGACTAGCTCCACGCAGCCCTCTCCATGCTTCTCCTGCCAATTAGCTCTCACTGGTGCAATGCGTGTGTTGTTAGTGTGTGTCTGTGCTCTAAAACATCTACCTGTGTGGCCGGTGTAACCACAGAGACTTATTATAGCTGAATTCTTCTCACAATCTGTGCCTGTGATAAGAGCTTGTGATTTTATCACCGGCTGCCGGCTGACACGCACACTCATTGCAAAAGAGATTATGTCATCATGCCTCGAAGTCCTGGAAATATCGAAGGGATTATTATGAAGCGTCGAAAACAAAACGTGTGTGCGCGCGTGTGCGTGTTTTTTTCATAAAGGTGTGTGTATGTGCAGAGGGTGAGCAGGTGATCATTTGGCAAATTCAACAGCTCTATTCCAGGACTCTCATTGTTTGCCTGTGTGTTAGCTGAAATAATAAAAGGGCATAATTATGAAATTCATAATTTCATAGTGCGCTAGTTTTAAGATTTTTTTAGAAGAGATACATTCAATTAATCAGAGATAAAAGTAAAGACATTTACATTGATACAAAAGATTTCTGTTTCAAATAAATTGTTCTTTTGAACTTTATATTCATCAAAGAATGTAAAGATTTTGTCAGATTCTACAAAAATATTAAGTAGCACAACTGTTTTCAACATTGATAATAATAAGAAAATTGTCTTGAGCAGCACATGATTTCTGAAGGATCATGGGACACTGAAGTCTGTAATCACTGCTGAAAACTCACAGGAAAAAAAAACATTTTAAAATATATTAAAATAGAAAATAATATTATTTAGAATTGCTTGATTAATAAGAAATACGTGATATACGTTTCATGATATTACTATTTTTACTGTATATTTGATCAAATAAATATAGCCTTCATTACCCCAAACATCTGAATGGTAGTGTCATGTTTTAAATTATGCAAATTGATTGTTGAATCTTGTTTTGAAATGAACTGAATACCAATTCACACTTTTTTTTTTTTTTTGCTACTGAAGTGACCCTAAAAACTACATTTACAAAATGCAAAACAAACAAACAAAAAAAAAACGAATTTTCTCCACTTCTGAAATGAAACATGCGCTTTTCATGATCCCATCTAATTCCTCATTCATAAAACAACAACGTTTTTATTTTTTCATTGTCTGTCTTTTTTCACTCTGAAATTTGTCACACATAAACATGTCCTAGAGCTCCAATATTTTAGGAACAAATCATGATGGCCAAATAAAATGCAGTCGCAAAATTCACTAGGTTGCCTAATTTCATATTGGCTAAATCTCACTGGAATATTTAGAGCAAGGCATTTCAATCTGGTGAGACATATTCTCAGTGATTTGTATACACAGCAGGTGTTGGGCAGTTGCTCTCCCTCCATTTGGTGTGCTGTGGCAGGCATTTAGCTAATGCCAAGTGGATTCGCCTGAATGTTTAGCCACTAATGGGAATTTAGATTGAAAAGCAAAGGCAAACTTAGATGTCCATATCAATTAGCTGCTCTCAGTGGCTATGAAACATGAGACAATCACAGATGAGGCTGCTTTTTTCACGTAAGGCACACACATCCTCCTCATTAGCCTAAAGAGTGCTCGTGCCTTCAGGATTTCTTGAGAGTGTGTGTGTGTGTGTTTATGTTTAATCAACATCACAGGTCAGCAGTGTGTCAGAGTGTGCAAGGCAGTAAATGGAGACTCACAGCAGATGGAGGCGTTGTTTTGCACAGATGTCTTAGCGGCTGGCCTCAGAAATGTTGCCTTCAGCACTCTGGTCATGTGCCATCAGATCTTTGGGGTTCCTTCAAAAAACTGAAAACACTTAAGTTTTAATTAAGCAGAATAAAGCAGTACTAAAAAATGGCAATACAAGGTATGGAAATCAGTATTATAATCAGACCAGTTCAAATCAAGAAAGCTGGATCAAGGTGGTTTCACAGACAGTCATACAGACATTTCGAGCCATGTATAATAGATGCTTGGCTTGAGAAGGTTCAGTCCAGGTCTCTGTAAGTGCAGAGATATCGCTAAACCCATATCTTCTGTGTTCCTTGAGAGCAAGATGTTCCTGTGATCTCTGTGGTAATGTGTGACCCTCTTGTCTCAGCGCTGTTTTAAATATTTGACCATGTTTGAGAAAAAAACTGTTTCTCCCTAGTGTTCCTTTGTTATCCTCTACTCAAACGTCTATCATTGTACCTAGAAATAAATAATTGAGTAATCACCAAATTAATTTCAAGGGACACAATAAGAAATATGACCAGTTATGCAACAAGTCACTAGTATTTTGATGGTTTTGAATAAAATATCATGCAGCACAACATAATTCCCCCTCATGTGTCACAAAACTATATATAGTGCATAATTGTTTAAATTATTTGTAATATTAAAATGTGTATATTAAATACTTTGTGCAATAATAAAAAAAACTATTTAAGTGGTTTTCCATCAAAACAAAATATGCATCTCTCTCTCTCTCTCTCTCTCTCTCTCTCTCTCTCTCTCTCTCTCTCTCTCTCTCTCTATATATATATATATATATATATATATATATATATATATATATATATATATATACAGTGCTTATAGAAAGCATTCATCTTAATTTTCTTCACATTTTATGTTTTTTTCCCCCACATAAATCTACACCCCACTCACCATAATGACAAGGCAAAAACCGGATTGATCACAACTTTGCAAATTTATTAAAAAGGAAACACTGATAAAATTACATTGCACAAGTCTTCATACCCTTTGCTTTGACACTTGAAATTTAGATCAGGAGCATTCCAGATTCACTGGATCGCAGTGGGGATTTCTTTAAGACTGCAAGGGAAGCTCGGCTTCCCCTATAATGTCAAAAAATTAATGGTCAAACGTGTACTATTGTGTTAACATTTTATTGATTAAAAATGCGTTAGAACACGTTCATCTCGAAGACGAGTTCGTTCAGAATCAGCTACATATAGCAGGTGACTCGATTTCCTTCTCATATATTCCCGTAGCATCAGTGTATTTGCCTGTTGAAGCCCAGCGTCCGTTGACTTCAATGGGGCTGCTTTGAACAGTTTTTTTCAGTGCTTCAAAACTAGACGATCATTGGATAAATGCTGCGATTATGTCCCGCCCCCGGACGCTCAGCGTCTCTGGGGGTGAATGGAGGAGTGGGCGGGGCTGGACTCCGTGCTTCTGCGTGATGATTGGAGGGTTTGTCGAAAGACTGCATCTCCTTTTGATTGACAGCGATTGTGTCCTATAAGAAGTCGCTGATGCTGAAGCTAATCGAGCCAGTGTTGCCAACTTAGCGACTTTTCAGACCACCCTAGCGACCTTTTTCCCCAAAAGTGACTAGCGACAAATCTAGCGACTTCTTTGACAAACCTTAGCAAGTCTCTGTGATCACTGGTACTGCCGCAACGGTGCGAGGTCAGCGCGCACGCACCTCTTTCTCTGTTCAGTGAGCAGCTGAGAGGAGTTCAGTTCAAATAGATATTATGTTGCTTCTCTAATTTTACATGCAAATATAGCCGAAATCACAGCACAGGAATTGTCTTATCTTGTATGTATTATTTGATTTAATCAGACGACGGCTCGATTATAAATTAGTATGTTTGTGCATACTAACTTCTTGGGAGGGAGAGCTGGTTATGTATTCTTAAAGGGCTGCGTTTCAGTCACTATTTCATATTTATCCCGTTGACTGACAACATAAACAGTAAAATATATAAAGGAAAACAGTTTTATTGAGAATGTGGCTGCATTAAAATACAGTGAGCACAGAGAGACAAACAAACGTAAAAGGTAATATGACGCGATGACGTAATGAATATGCTAATTAGCGCATGACGTCATCTGGCGACATTTAGCGACTTTTCAAACTGGCTGCAGCTACTTTTCATCGAAAGAAGTTGGCAACACTGATTCGAGCTCAGTCCCATAGTGGACTTTGCAAGTGTAGTCAAAAGACAAACTGCTGCAACCTATTTCTTGATATTTGCTTGGCGAAATTGCTGGCCAATTTTCATTATACATTTCACACAATTATAAACCACATTCCTTATTTCAGTTTAACCTAATTCCCACATTTCCTCCGTCGAGTTTAATGTTTTTTTAGATCGTTTGTTCATTCATTCATTCATACAGTAGGCCAGGCGGTGAACTAGCCAGCTAGCAAACTGCACACGATGGCAGAATTTACGTATAAATAAATGGACAATTTTTATGATGTAGGCCGAAAATGAGCTTCCCCTCTTTGAAAGACCAGCAGCCGCCACTGCTGGATCGTCTTTGAGATGTTTCTATACTCCGACTAGAGTTAACCTGTGGCAAATTCAGTTGATTGGACATGATTTGGAAAGGCACACACACCTGTTTAATGTTTAACAGCTGAAATGGATGTCAGAGCAAAAACTAAGCCATGAGGTCAAAGGAATGGCCTGCAGAGCTGAAAGACAGGATTGTGTTGAGACAGATTTAGGGAATTAGAACTACAAAACAAATTCTGCTGTGTTCAAGGTTCACAGGAGCATTTGGCCTCCATAATCCTTAATGGATGAAGTTTGAAACAATCAGGACTCTTCCTAGATCTAGCCTCCTGGCCAAATTGAGCAATCAAAGGAGAAAGGTCTTGGTTAGAGAGGTGATCAAGACACTGATGGTCACACTGGTTGAGCTCTATGATCTTTTATGGAGATGGGAGAAACTTACAGATGGTAAAAAAAAAGTAATTTAAAGCAGTTTAACATAATAACACAACATAACAAAATGTGAAAAAAATGGGTAAAGTACATAATAATATTTAATGATTTATTGATTTGCTGTATAGTAAATACAAATATTCATACTACAATAAAAATGCATGCATTAAGTATATTTAAAATAGTTATAAAATGTATAATTATGCAAAGTTGTTTTGTGATGTAGATGGTCACAAATTTATTAAAATCTAAGTGTTTTATTGCAGTGCTTTTTATTAATTTATTTGCAATTATGTGGTTTTATTTATTTATTTAGAATAATCATAGCTGTTCTCTGATCATCCACCATTAGCAGATGTGGCAAAGAATTAATTTCAAAGCTTTCATACATTTAAAAAGTTAGCAAAACTGTGAAGAACTGTTGAATTGAACTTGTTCTGTCATTCAGTGCTGTGCTGTCCAGCCCACGAACGGGATGGCATGGCCACCCCTTCCCCATCCTGATTTATATATAATGAAAGGGAGATTTTAGCTCCTAAATCAACTGGCCGTGAAGCAGGAGCAGAATTATTAACAGTGAGAGTGATGCCAGCCAGAGAGCTCATATACTGTATACTAAGAGCTCATAAATGAGTGTATATGTATGCAGGAGGCAGATCCATGAGCAGGAGTCCCTCTTATTCACAGGTACGAGCTAACCGCTCCAATGGCCTTCTGAACTCCTATGGCTCCCATTAGCGAATAATGGAGAACAGATAGGGAATTTTCACATCGTTTCTCTGTGTCGCAGCTCCCCCAACTTTCACGGACACACCGCCGCAGTATGTGGAGGCTAAAGAGGGGGGCAGCATCACTCTGAGCTGCACGGCCTTCGGGAATCCCAAACCTTCAGTCAGCTGGCTCAGGGAGGGTGACCCCGTACAGGACAGCAGCAAGTATAAGGTGAGCAAACATCTCTTATTTTAGTAATATTAACTGTTTGTCCCCCAGATGTCTAGTTTAAGAAAAAATACAGTTTCTTGTACCAAAAACAGCTGTTATTTATTTTTCGCTCTCTCTCTCAACCTTTGTTATTGCCTTCATTGGGGCAGTACATGTTGATTAATACTAAATATGTCATATGCTGTGTTGCCCTCAATGATTTTGGGCTTGTTTTTTTCTGTGATATTTTTTTTAAGCTCTTATAAGTAAAATGTAAGGAGTTCTCCTATTAAAAAAAAAATATATATATATATATATATATATATATATATATATATATATATATATATATATATATATATATATATATATTATATCCAGAATGCAGTCGTGAGACATTTAAATTAAATTACATTTATTAAGTAATGCAAGACATTTTATCTGTGGCTTTTTTCATCATATGTTATGCAAATTTATGCTGCAATAAGATTAATGAAATTAAGCTATTTTATTTACATACATATTCATTAGACTATTTTTTGGTGTGGAAAGCCACTTAATTTGAGCCTGTAAAAAAAAAAAAAAAAAAAAAAACATTTTAGTGAGATCTGGCAACACTGCTCTCTCTGTTTAAATGAATATTCTCACAGTTTGGAATGGCCATCTTTTGCAGCTTAGTCTCTTATACTCACTAAGGCTGCATTTATTTAATACAAAAAAATACTGTAAAACAGTAATATTATGAAATATTAAAGTGTTATATTTTAATATATTTTACATACAATTTATTACTGTGAATTTTCAGTAACCATTACTTCAGTCTTCAGTGTAATTTGTTCCCTCAGACATCATTCTAATTTGCTGATTTGGTGCTCAACAAACATTTTTTATTATTGTTGAAATGAGTTTAATATTTTTTTGTGTAAACTGTGATACATTTTTTGATGAATAGAAAGTAAAAAAACTGCATTTATTTGAAATAGAAATGTGTTGTAACCGTATAAACGTCTAAATTGACACCTTTTTTGATTCCTTTAAAAAAAATCTTACTGATCGCAATCTTTTGAACAGTAGCGCACATTTTGGTTTTGTCCCATTTAACAAATGCAGAAAAAACATATGCAATAAATGAAGATAAGCAGATGTTATAGTTTGTTTGTCTGACATCAGACCATGACCTTAGACTCATTTGACCTCAGAGATGTTTACTGTAATTGTTAAAACAAAATACAGGGGCCATCTTTAGTGCATTTACTAATGCTATATTTTCCATCAAGCCATCATGAGATATTGCAGCCAATTTAAGGTCATGGTTTCAAACATTAGTAATGTGCCAGAGCCAAGGTTGGCCTCAAAAAAAGCACACTGTCAGTCAGTTACCTAATTGAGTGAACAGGGCAGTGAAGTTATACATGACAGACAGAGACTGTGTTCAGAATCCAGAGCTCTGACAAATGAAAAAATGATACATGTTTGTACTATTGACTCCGGGAGAAGAAAACATTGTGCTATTATCAACTCACTTCCTCTCAGCTGGGACAGTTCTGTCTCTGTGTGTAATTGTGTCTATTGAAGATACAGCGCTTCAATGGTCCAGCAACCATTAGTGTCAATTTAGTCATTGAGTCAGGTCTAACTGTGTTTGAGCTCTCTCTCTCAGTGATTCCATATCAATATATACTATATATTAGAGATATACTGTATAGGTGTTAGAAGAGATGTTCATACGGCCGTGTGCTTTGGGTTTGTGTTGAGTAAATAAATAGTGTAAAAGCTTGTAGAAAGTCATTTTTAATTAAATGATAAATACTTGCCATGGTTTTAAATGAGTTTTTTTTGTATTTGTATTTAAGCATATTTGGTTTTGCTGTGGTATGTGAAGTCGTGAAACTTTAGTATGTGACAGAAATAGTGTTGTGGATCTTGAAGAGTTCCTGTGGTGTTTGATTGATATCCTTCTCTGCACAAATACAGGATTGGAGTTGTCACAGTGAGGGCTCAGGATATTTGATGACAGTGGAAATGACAGGTCAAAGGCATTTTGTCATCCTCTATCGTTACTTCTTCCTCCCTTCCTCTGTCCCATCTACCATTGTCACGGTCCCAGATCCAGCCCTCCATGAGGTTATCAGTGGCCCACCAGCACAATTCAATTGCTGCTTCTGTGTCTAAACTACAAACAAGCGACATGCAGAGAAAGTGCCACATGCAGCGCTCACTTGCAGTTTTAAAGATTTTTGTTTAGGTTTGTTCACTTCCAGAATGAAAATTTCCTAAGAAATTTATTCACCCCCACGTCATCCAAGATATTCATGTCTTTCTTTCTTCAGTTAAAAAGAAATTAAGGTTTTTGAGGAAAAAACCAGTGTTGGCCAAGTTGAGGAATAAGTCAAACGATTGGTCGTTTTCTAAGAAAAATACAAATTTACAGTATCTCACAGAAGTGAGTACACCCCTCACATTTTTATAAATATTTTATTATATCTTTTCATGTGACAACACTGAAGAAATGATACTTTGCTACAATGTAAAGTAGTGTACAGCTTGTATAACAGTGTACATTTGCTGTCCCCTCAAAATAACTCAAAACACAGCCATTAATGTCTAAACCGCTGGCCACAAAAGTGAAAATGTCCAAATTGGGCCCAAAGTGTCAATATTTTGTGTGGCCACCATTATTTTCCAGCACTTCCTTAACCCTCTTGGGCATGGAGTTCACCAGAGCTTCACAGGTTGCCACTGGAGTCCTCTTCCACTCCTCCATGATGACATCACGGAGCTGGTGGATGTTAGAGACCTTGCGCTCCTCCACCTACCATTTGAGGATGCCCCACAGATGCTCAATGGGGTTTAGGTCTGGAGACATGATTGACCAGTCCATCACCTTTACCCTCAGCTTCTTTAGCAAGGCAGTGATCGTCTTGGAGGTGTTTTTGGGGTCGTTATCATGTTGGAATACTGCCCTGCGGCCCAGTCTCTGCGTCAGTATGTCAGTACATGTTGGCATTCATGGTTCCCTCAATGAACTGTAGCTCCACTCATGCAGCCCCAGCAATGACACTCCCACAACCATGCTTGACTGTAGGCAAGACACACTTGTCTTTGTACTCCTCACCTGGTTGCCGCCACACACGCTTGACACCATCTGAACCAAATAAGTTTAACTTGGTCTCATCAGACCACAGGACATGGTTCCAGTAATCCATGTCCTTAGTCTGCTTGTCTTCAGCAAACTGTTTGCGGGCTTTCTTGTGCATCATCTTTAGAGGAGGCTTCCTTCTGGGACGACAGCCATGCAGACCAATTTGATGCAGTGTGCGGCGTATGGTCTGAGCACTGACAGGCTGACCCCCCACCCCTTCAACCTCTGCAGCAATGCTGGCAGCACTCATACGTCTATTTCCCAAACATAACCTCTGGATATGACGCTGAGTACGTGCACTCAACTTCTTTGGTTGACCATGGCAAGGCCTGTTCTGAGTGGAACCTGTCCTGTTAAACCGCTGTATGGTCTGGGCCACCGTGCTGCAGCTCAGTCTCAGGGTCTTGGCAATCTTCTTTTAGCCTACGCCATCTTTATGTAGAGCAACAATTCTTTTTTTCAGATCCTCAGAGAGTTATTTGCCATGAGGTACCATGTTGAACTTCCAGTGACCAGTATGAGAGAGTGATAGCGATAACACCAAATTTAACACACCTGCTCCCCATTCACACCTGAGACCTTATAACACTAACGAGTCACATGACACCGGGGAGAGAAAATGGCTAATTGGGCCCAATTTGGACATTTTCACTTAGGGGTGTACACACTTTTGCGGCCAGAGGTTTAGACATTAATGGCTGTGTTTTGAGTTATTTTGAGGGGACAGCAAATTTACACTGTTATACAAGCTGTACACTCATTACTTTATATTGTAGCAAAGTGTCATTTCTTCAGTGTTGTCACATGAAAAGATATAATAAAATATTTACAAAAATGTGAGGGGTGTACTCACTTCTGTGAGATACTGTATATATTTTTTAACCACAAATGCTCGTCTTGCACTAGCTTGACTTGATGCAATGTGCAAAGAAAATCAAACGCCCTTTACAAAAAAAGGACAATGTTGGACGATTTTGAAGTTGGAGGTGAAAATGAGATAGAGTTTTTCGCCCTACCCTTCCTTTTTGAACCGAAGTACACACACAAAGAACTAATCACATGTGACCTTTCCAACGTGATTACGTAATGCGTGAAGTTGCGCATGTGCGTTGCAGAGCTAGATCAGGATGAGCATTTGTGTTTAAAAAGTATATAAATTTGTATTTTTTTTAAGAAAATGACCAATCATTTCACTAGATAAAACCTTTATTCCTCAGCTGGGATCGTGTAGAGCCCTTTGAAGCTGCATTGAAACTGCAATTTGAACCTTCAACGCATTTGATTCCATTTAAGTCCATTATATAGAGTTTTCCACAAAAAACTTAATTTATTTTTGAACATCTTGGATGACACGGGGCAAGTCAATTATCAGGAAATTTTCGTTCTGGAAGTGAACTAATCCTTGAAGCAACAGCTAATCTCTAACACTGACAGGAGGAAAAATATTTTCTAGTTTATCAGTTCAGATGAATTCTGAATTATGTACTGTTGTCTAAAAGTTATATATATATATATATGCAAGGATGCATTCATTTAAAAAAGGTTGTATTTCAAATAAAGCATATTATAATGATTTCTGAAGGACACTTAACCCTCTGGGGTCTGAGGGCGTTTTGGGGCCCTGGTGAAGTTTTGACATGCCCTGATATTTGTGTTTTTTTCAGTATCTTAAAAACATATAAATGGCTAAATTCTGATTACATTGTATTCAGCACAATGTGGGCTACAACTATATGTGAGCAGCATGAATGGAGTAATGATGCTGAAAATGTGAAAAATAGAAAACAGCTATTAAACTTAAATAATATTTCATACAATGACTGCTTTACAGTATTCAAATATGCAACTTTGGTAAGCATAAGAGACTTTCAAAAACATTACAAAATCTTACTAACTTCAAACTTTCAAACTTGTAGTAGTACAGTACGTGACATTTTGAACTATTGGGGGCACTAGAGGGTTTGAGGGACTGCCTCTAAAATTGCCACCAGGGCCATTTAGGCTGTCCCTAATAAGTTTGTCACATTGCAGATGGTTTTCCATACTTTTGTCTAAAAGTGCCTTTAAGCAAAGCAATTTGAGTTTTCCTGCTGTATGTTTTAAACTTCCTCTGTCAGATTGAAGAAATCAAGCAGCAGTTTTAACACGGCCTGTAGGAAGAGCTAATTAATCCCCCTCAACCCTGTCATATTCCATAGTCATTTAGCTCTAGCCCTCTGTCCATCTCAGTGCTCGTAAATGTGCTCATTTGAACTATGTGCCGTAGAGGCGTCCCTTGGGCCTGTTATGTTCACAGTACTGTGTAATTAGGAACCAAATAAACCATCCTAGTATTTCAATACTATTGGAATTTCTCGACTTGAGTGACGTCTATTTTATCAATTGAGCTGACTGTGATATGAAACAGACTTTTAGATTCCCTTGTCAAAAACAGCGACTAAAAAAAACACAAGCTCTTTTCTCACAAGCGATCCATTGATTGTGGCTCATCAAAACCACCAAACCAAACATACTGAACCTAACCATCAAACGCTTCCAGAATATAAACCATCTGCTCACTGAAGACTAAGCGAAGAGATTCCAACAGGAACGGATGGCTCAGTTCTCTGCCTGAAAAGAGTTTGATTTACAAGAGCCCATCGAGAGATCTCTATCTCCTCACACACAGCAGAGAAATGACAGCCTGTCAGCGACAAGCTTTGCTTAGTGATTGAACACTTTTGAAGTAAGGTGAGATAACATCAGGAGAGGAACAACGGTATTCGTTGCTTGTTAATTTGAATGATGGCGAGCTCTTTGTTCAGTCAAAATAGAGCGTTGTTTTGACTGATTAGATCTCTAATGTTGTTTACAGAGGGAAGAAGACAAGTTCTGGTTACAATTGGTTAGTGTTTTTGCTGAATGTGTTGAATGTGTGATGCATAATTCTTTGGTAGGTTAATACAGACTTACCTCTTTTAATAGTCTTTAAAAGAGAGGAATCCTATCCTAAATCAGTGTTTAACACCTATTTTTGTCATATGTACTTCCATAAAGTTCAACAGAGCTGGCCCAATTTTTCAGGACACTTCATTTTCCCATTCATTTTTACTATAGAGATTTTCAAAAAGTCTTTGTGAAAGAGTAATAAGCAATGAAACAAACAAACTAGTGAGAAGGCAAATAGAAGAAAGAGATTTAACTATTTTTATTTAAAGTGACGCCTTAAATAGAGATTAATTTAGCCAATATCAGGGTTAATTATAAATGGATGGTGGGATGGAGTCTTTGAATAATGCTAAATAATAGGTATCAATCATATAAATAGTTTTTTATTTACTCTGTGTGCTATGATTTATTAGACGTCTGTGTAATTAGCGTAATTATGGAGTCTGGGATCCACAGCGGAGTCTCAGGCTGCTGCTGTTTGTTGAGTAAATTAGCCGCTTACCCTCATGTTGCCCATTTGTAGACTGAAGGCATGTATGTTAATTTTGTAAAAGTGGCAGAGTGTATATGTTCATGTCAAAGGGTCAAGGTTTGGCTGGTTAGCATTTTCCTGTTAACTTCTGCTGGATAAATGTTGTAACTACAAAAAAAGCATCTTTCTCCATTGACGAGCATTCAAATGTAGCTGTGTATATACTGATAAAATATATTAATTGTAAGTTGCTTTTGCCAATGTTATTTTATCGCTATTTATGTACAATTATAGTATATATTAAAGGTGGGTTAAGCGATTTCTGGTAGCAATGTTGATATTTGAAATCACCAAAACAAGCACGCCCCTACCCCAAAAGGGTCCCATTGCTCCCTCCTACTAGCCTACACAACCCAGGCAATGATTAGTTCTGTGAAACAAAGCAAAACCAATGTTACACCGTGTCTACACCGGATGCGAGCGGCGTGACAAATCTCAGACAGAAAACTGCTGCCACGTTCTATTGATGACGTGCTGACACAAATTTCAAATTATTTTCAATGGTCACTTTATCGCGTCCAGTGTAGGCAGACTTTAGCTGTTGCGGCTGTGTAGACACGGTGTTACTCATCTATCAAGAAGAAACAAAGCAACCTTGGCATCCGATCGCAGGCCTTCCGCTCCTTGAGTTCTTGCCTTATCGTTCCGCAGACCTTTTTTTTTTTTTTTTTTATCCACCATCTCAATCTTTCTGTCACTCGGCTCGGCTAATGTCTGTCCTGTGCAGTGTGCACTGAACGCTCTCTCCTCCACATCATGAGTAGACACACCCCTTACTGCTGATTGTCTACAAGTTTGTTTTGGTGCTCGGCCTCGACTCAGTTTTCTAAAGCATTTTTGGAAAATGACATACCCCACCTTTAATATTTTTAATAAACTTATATATACAGTGCCCTCCATAAGTACTGGAACAGTAAAGACAAAATTGCTCTGTTGGCTGTGGAGTCAAGACATTTGCAAATATGATTAAAAGATGAATATGAGACGCAACTACAGAATGTCACATTTTATTATTAGCCGTTTCAACACATACATGTTTTACCAAATAAAAAGAACAGCACTTTAGAGTTCATCCCACTCATTGATGTGAGCATAAGTATTGGGACAGTTGAACATAAGGCAGATATAAAAGATTAATGCTACAGAGCTCTGAGCACCAGAACGACCAGACATAGGAACAGTTTCTTCCCTCAGGCAATCCATCTCATGAACACTCAACAATAAACGTGGAACACACAACTATAATACATTATCCATTCACCACACTCTCTAATTTTATCTTTATTTTTCTCATTTCTAATTTGCACATACTTGAACTGTACATACACCCTTTCTATATTATATATTGTGTTTTTGCTGCTTTGCACATTGCCTTTCGGTTAATTGTTGTTATTCTTTTATTATCTGTGTCCTGTCCTGTTGCTGTCTTTCTGTTGCACTGTGGAGCTTCTGTCACTACAACAACTTCCTTGTATGTGTAAACATACCTGGCCAATAAAGCTCATTCTGATTCTTCATTCTAAAAGCTATTATTTAGTTGCAGATCCCTTGCACACAATCACAGCAGTGAGTCTGTGGCCCATAGACATCACCAGACTCTTGGTCTCATCCTTTGAAATACTTTTCCCAGCCTTTAATGCAGCCAATTCCAATTGTTTCTGCCTTTCCTCTCCTCTTCAGCTGGTGAAATTCATGTTCAATCGGATTTAAATCTGGAGATTGACTTGGGCAATCTAAGACTTTCCATTTCTTTGCCCTTATAAATTCCTTGACTGAACTGGCAGGGTGTTTTGGGTCATTCTCCTGATGCAATATGAAGCACTTCCCAATGAATCTGGTGGCATTTTCTTGAATATCGGTAGGCAAGATGATTTTGTACCCTTCCAAATTCATTCTGCCACTGTCATCATACATTAAGTCATCAGTACAGTTGAGAGGGCCTGTTCCAGAGGTAGCCATGACACCACCTCCACCATGCTTTACCGATGAGGCTGTATGCTTGGGATCATTGCAGTTCCCTTTTTTCTCCACATTTTTGCTTTCCCATCACTTAGATAAAGGTTCATCTTTGTCTCATCGGTCCATAAACACAGTTCCAAAACTCTTCTGGCTCACCTTTGTGCTTTTTTGCAAACTCTAATCTTGCCTTTCTATTTTTGGTGCTGGTCAGAGGTTTGCATCTGTGTAGCATCTGTAATTCTGTGCCAAAGTCTCCTGAGGACAGTAAATTGTCAGAGCATCACCCCAGCTTTCTGGAAGTGGTTGGTGATTTTACAGACACATCTTTTAGGATTAATTTTCACAGTTTTTATGATTTGTCTCTCATCAACTACTGTTGTTTTCTCAGCTGATCAGGTCGTTGTTGGTTGGTTGGTTAATGCAACAGGACACAGCTGATCACTTAGAAAGACCTGTGAGGCAACTGTTCCAATACTTATGCTCACATCAGATAGAGGGATGAAACTCTAAAAGCGCTTCTTAACTTCTTAGCTGGTAAACATCTATATGTTGAATCACCCAATAATAAAATGTGACATTCTGTAGTTTTGTCTCATATTCATCTTTTAATCATATTTGTAAATGTCTTGACTCCAAAGCCAACAGAGCAATTTTGTCTTTACTGTTCCAATACTTTTGGAGGGCACTGTGTCTACATATATTATTATTATTTTTTTTTTTTTTTAGTTTTTTAATTTTAGTCTTTGTTTCTATATACTGTTGCTTAAATTTATTTTTATCTTAGTACTTCAATTTATACATATCTATTTCAGTTAGTTGCTAATTTTTGTTAAAGTTTATGCAAGTAATATTGAATTTATTTATTTTAATTTATTAGAATTTATTTATTTTATTTTAATCTAATTTTATTTTATTCCAGCTTTATTTATTTAAATACCAAAAACAATATTTCATCATTTTAGTATTAGTTAACTGGCGCTTAGCAGTGCACATGTTTTGGGATTTTTCAAATCAAAAACTAAAGTCTAACATCCAAGAAATATTTGGCTCAACGTGTGTCTAAGTCTTCTAAGGAGAAAGTCACACATGCTTGATAGAACTGATGGAACACTGAATAATTAATCAGAGAGCCCCCTCAGCGAAGCCTTTACTTTACCATGAATCTATGTCATATGTCTCCACTTTTGCACTTTTTTCTCAAAGTACTCTTCACCTGCTCGTCCGGCAGCAGTAAAATGACCCTCATGTATCGTTAACCGTCCAGTTCTGACAGGCCGGGGAGAAAAGATGCTCTGTCGAGTCCCTTACCTGTCAGGTCTATCTACGGAGAGCAGCAGAACTGTTGTGCTGTTCCAAGACTAGTTGTACCTGGTCACATATTTCCCATGAGATTATGATTGGCAGCGAATTGCATTCAAAAGTAAGTAAAGGTTTTTTTTCTCTTCCTTTGCTGACTTATAGTGAATATACTAATAACCTTATATACATTTTACTGTTTTTTTAAATAGATGTTATTAAAGGATTAGTTCACTTTTAAAAACAATTTTGCTGATAATTTACTCACCCCCATGTCATCCAAGATGTCCATGTCTTTCTTTCTTCAGTCGAAAAGAAATTAAGGTTTTTGATGAAAACATTTCTCCATATAATGGACTTCAATGGGACCCAAACGGTTCAAGGTCAAAATGACAGTTTCAGTGCAGCTTCAAAGAGCTTTAAACGATACCAGACGATGAATAAGGGTGTTATCTAGCGAAACGATTGGTCATTTCAAAAATAAATAAAAAAGTTTAAGTTTTATAAGCACAAATGCTGGCCTTGCTCTGTTCTGTGATGCGCGTTCGTGACGTCATGTAATACGCAATTACGTTGAAAAGGTCACGGTTGACGTAGGCGGAGGTACCGAGTCAGTGTTTACAAATGTGCGGAAGGAATTCATTTCACTTTGTAAACTGGTCACGAATTATGGTACTTGCAGACTGGTGGGAGTGTATTGCAGGGTGGGCAAAATATATTCCAGATGATGAGGGTGTTTTCCTGTTTCCAACACTTTCAGGACTTGTGAGCATTAAACGAAGTTTAGACGGAGCATCTGCAAACTGTCTTGTGGTAGTTCCTGGATCAGAGTCCTGTTGCTTTACTGGTGTTGACTGTGGAACATTAGCCAAAAACTCTCCTGCTTCCTGGAACTCCAGCTCAGCGCTATTGTCTTTTGCTAGGGACTCTAGATTTCCACGAGACGGATACTTAGGAGTAAAAAAAAAACATGTCTATAGTAATAGGAAGATGTTAGTGATAAACATTCACACGTTATGAAACACATTGACGCAAAAAAAAATGTCAATGCATCTAATATACTAAAAAAAAAAAAAAAAAACATACCTCTGTTTGCTGTAAAAACGTATAGGGCACAGCCGACGCTTTCAGAAAACGGCGATCTCCTTGCTGGGAGGGTTTCAAATCATTGTCGAAAAAATGATCACTGTGCACACTCATACATATTAGAGCATGTTCGGGTGTGTTGATATCCAAGTGCAGCGTGAGTAACCACAGTTTCAATCGCTCAGGATTGTGTATAGGAAATCTATGAAAAGTCAAAAATTCCTGTCCTGTCTAAAATTTTCTTTTAGGCTTTTTAATATTAAAACACCCAGGATACACACACGAAATGGGCATTTTAAACGATAAACTGACACAAAGACATTTGAATATGTGTATATGGTCCTCCTTCCGCACATTTGTAAACACTGACTCGGTACTTCCGCCTACATCAAGCGTGACCTTTTCAACGTAATTGCGTATTACGTGACGTCATGAACGCGCATCACAGAACAGAGCAAGGCGAGCTTTTGTGCTTATAAAACTTAAACTTTTTTATTTATTTTTTAAATAACCGATCGTTTCGCTAGATAACACCCTTATTCATAGTCTGGTATCGTTTAAAGCCCTTTGAAGCTGCACTGAAACTGTCATTTGGACCTTGAACCATTTGGGTCCCATTGAAGTCCATTATATGGAGAAATGTTTTCATCAAAAACCTTAATTTCTTTTCGACTGAAGAAAGAAAGACATGGACATCTTGGATGACATGGGGGTGAGTAAATTATCAGCAAAAGTTTTTTTTAAAGTGAACTAATCCTTTAAAGAGTTTTTTTCAGTAAAATTTCACAAACTTTAAAAAAAAAACTAATTCCCTCAGGATAACTATTTTTGTATATAATAATAATAATAATAATCTTTTCGATAATTATTTTATTTAATTTTTCAGTAAATGTTGTTAGTTTCATTTATTTCTAGTTTTTCATTTATGACATTTGACATTTATTTCAGTTTACAAAAATGTTTTGGAACGAGTTGTTTTATGAAAATAACACTGGACATTGCTCATGACAAAAACAAGAATATGATGAAATGGTTTCTCCTGAAACCATAGGCATCCACTTTTGAGGAGGCTTTTTGACCTTTTGACCCTTAAGCCTCTTGATTGTATCAGTGGTAATGCTAGAAAATTATTATTATTATTTTTTGGGGGGGGTATTATTGCAATGACCTATATTGCACTAACAATTAAAGTTTAGAAAAGGCTGCATTATTTCATTGCCCATAGATGTCAGCTAAGAAGATCGTTATTTCAAATGTGGAGCAAGTTATTACATTTTGATGCAAAATTACAAAGACAAACATTTTTGTAATAACATGTACTGATGAATCATGCATAGTGAGTATCAGCATCCCGCCCCTTACCTGCCCCTCTGCCACCAAACACAAACACTTGTACTGAGTAAATCAATTATTCAGCTCACTCTCTGAGAGCATGTGCACGATTCAAGGCCAAAAACCAAGCAGAGACACTCTCCTCTCATAAGTGCGGCTTTGTCTCGAAAGGATGATTGTGAAACCGAGCCAGCAAGATAACCATCACCGCTTGAAAGAGCTTCAGAGTTCATACAGGATCCTATTAATGAATTATGACTTACATGTTTTATATAATTTCAGAATAAAGAAAAGACACGGAGCAGGCTGGCCAAGTATTTTATTAAAAACAAAAGCCTGCACAAAAGAAAATGTCAGAATAATATATGGGTGGGGATAATTTGTTGCACAAAAGGCTTAGCTCATGAATATTAATTAGTTTATCCACAAATAAATAAATAAATAAGAAATGTAGATGCTTTCTCTGTATTAGATTCATCCCAGCTATTTAATAATGAAGTGGGCACAAAATTGACCATTGCTAAAACTGGCTGAGAAATCCCCATTATAAATTATGCTTTTGTTTCCTAATTTCAAAAAAATGTTTAATAAAAATACAAAACCCTCCTCTGTCCACATGGCACTGCCCATCTATCCAAGAAAAATCCAGAGCATATTAGATAAACGCAAGAACTGCTCTGCAATGGTAAAATGGGAATAACGCTTGTGTGGGCGCACAAAGAGAGATGCACATTGATCTTTAAGTCTCTGTTGGAGTGGCCTGGTTTGTTTGATCTCTCCTACGCAGTCTCTGCCTTTCTGTCTCCAGTTCACAACGTTTTCACAGCAAAGCGCTTTTTGTTTGTACTATGTACAAGACTATTTGTTTTGTCAAATTGTTTAATTCGTTAAGAGTGGCCCCTGTCATGATACATGGGTTGAATGTAAGAAACATAGCTGTGGGTTTGGCAGCGGGAAAAATGGATGTCTCATGGGATGCTGAGCATAGTTCCCCCAGCACATCATTTCTACTGATCTATGTGTTCATATAAGAAAAAAGCTAAATCTGTCACAGAAATAAAAAATAAGTTGCTCAAGACTTAAGGCGCTACTGTTCACTTGAAGCAAACACACTTTAAAAAAAAACACCTGAGCTGTTTAATAAGCAAAAAGGAGATTTATATTGACTTATGAGAAAATATAATTTATATTAATATATTTAAGTTTCAGAGAAACTTAAACTTCTTTCTGCAAAAAGTCATAATGTTTGCAGACATTTAGAGAGCATGCTAAGTTGACGTACTTGTATCTTTGAAAAGCAATGTTACAGCCAGTTATTCTACTTTGAAATGTGCGTTCTGTGTCGGAATGTCTCTTTTTGTTTTGTGTGATTCCACCCACTGCCAATTTACCAACAGTATTTCAACACCCGGGTTGCCCGGTGGTGGAAAACACAGCGTATTACAGCCATGGAAGCCAGCAAACCAATTGTGTCAGAGATTGCAGTTTCTACTCAACATAAAAAGCCTCAACAACCATCTAAAAACCTCTATGACCAGAGGCATATTAAAACATGGATAAATCAACTCTAAATCAACTTACAGTGTAAGGCTTGTCGCCCTCCATTTTCAGTTCTACTCGTTCCTGTTGTGTCAGGAGAAAAACACTTTCCAAAATTTTGCATTTGGACTGCAGTTCCCATTTCAACTTCTAGCTGAAAATATTACATACTGCACCTTTAAAGGGATAGTTCACCCAAAAAATTTTAATTACCCCATGATTTACTCACCCTCAAGCCATCCTAGATGTAGAGTGGTGGCCAAAATTATTAGTACACTAGTATTTTCACCAGCTAAAAAATGGTTTTAAGTCAGTTATTTGTATGTTTTGCTGGATTGTGTCAGTAGGAAATATCAGATTACATTTCCAAACATTAATTTTGCCATTTATTATAATAATCCAGTGAGATTTTTGTTTTTACAAGGAGTCTGAAAACAGTCAGTGCTCCACACAGAGATCTGATCTTATCATCATCCAGTTTGTCTGGAATGACATGAAGAAACAGAACTAAATCCAGAAGAACTGTGGCAACATCTCCAAGATGCTTCAAGACTCTTAAAAGTTTTAGGCATTTGTGTAAAAATGCTGTAAATTGAGGATGTTGTCAAAAATAGTTTCATAAATAGATTTTCTTTATCAATTAACTTCTATTAACTAAATTAAATCAACATTTGGTGTGACCATCCTTTGCGTTTAAAGCAGCTTTTGCTCTAGGTGTACTTGTGCATAGTTTTTCAGCTTTGCAGGTAGGTTTCTTGAAGAATCTTGGAGAGGTTGCCACAGTTCTTCTGGATTTAGTCTGTCTCAGTTTATTCTGTTTCTTCATGTAATTCCAGACAGACTGGAAGATTATGATTTTTTTTGGGGGGGGGGGGGGGGGGTTAGAAATTGACGCTTTAGATTGATCAAAAGTGATGATAAAGACATTTATAATGTTACAAAAGATTTCTATTTCAGCTAAATTCTGTTCTTCTGAACTCTCTATTTATCAAAGAAGCCTGAAAAAATTCTAATCAGCTGTTTTCAACAATAATAATAATAATGAATGTTTTTTGAGCAGCAAATCAGAATATTATAAACATTTCTGAAGGATCATGTGACTGTAGTAATGATGCTAAAAATTCAGCTTTGAAATCACAGGAATAAATTAAATTTGAAAATGTATTCAAATAGAAAACAGTTAGTTTAAATAGTAAAAATATTTCCAAATTTTACTGATTTTGCTGTACTTTGGATCAAATAAATGCAGGCTTGGTGAGCAGAAGAGACTTCTTTAAAAAACATTAAAAAGTTTACTTCTTTAAGGCCTTTTCACACTGAGCGCAAAAAAGCAAAACGAATATCGGACACGATGACACGCTGTAATAAAACAACAGATTCCTATGGATGCTTCCACACAGACCACGAACATTCGCACACCGAAAATGCAAATGTTTTTTTTCAAACCAGTCCAACGAATCTTTTCAGATTCACAAAGCGAAAATACGGGCCGTCCAATAAGATTTGAGCATTACCTCACGTGGCCAGAGCAACTGCTGTTACCCAAAAGGTCGACGCGGTGGTGCTAAAAGTTTAGAAGACTGTTTTGAGCATAAGCGTAAAAATGGCGAAGTAGAGGACTTTCAACACATTGACATATATAGATGCCCTATTTGACCGCTCCAGGCACGTAGATGCGGCCGCCATCTTGGAACGGTCCACTTGTATACTGTTTGCACAGAGCCGTTGGGTTCACAGACCATCAGCTGTGCAGGATTGTGGCATCCGTGATTACTATGGGGAATGACGTCAAGTTGACCGCTATAATATGGCGGATGGCTTACGTATGGCGGCCCATAGAAACAGTCGCTAATGAGGCATTTACGTATATATCTATATCTATGTTTCAACCAACATACAAAGAATATGGATGTCGAGATGTTGTTGTCGTTGGTGTCTGAACATAGAGCACTTTTTGACTGCTTTAAAAAATCAAGTGAACCATTTTTCTACACATGATATATGAAAGCAAATAGACATATGATTATAACGATATATTTTCTTGATGTGTTTTGTATACAGCTCATGGTATTTTTATAAAAATAGGATAGGATGTTGATGACATACAAAGAGTCTGCCTATTATAATCAAAATCAACTATGGATCACAATCGGAAGTTATTAGAAGCCCTCAATGATGGTTTAAAGTGACTTATAAACAAATACATTAATAATTACATACATTTTCAAGTGTAGATTGTTGCTAATTGTACCTCTAATTATATTATAGGATATTATTGTAAGAATTAAAGATATGTGTTTCTAGTGTAGAAACAAACTTTATCTTAATTTTATGCTGTGTATTGAGCAGTGGACAATGATAAATCCATATGCGAGATACATATCTGAGAAAAAATACATTGTTGGTCGGCGCCACCTAGCGTGCAGGCGTGAATTAGCAGAAGGCGATCAATCGTTTTGCGCTCGGTGTGAAAACACCATTCATCTGCGATTCGCATCGCGCTCAGTGTGGAATGGCCTTTATACTGCTTTTGTAAATTCTGTCATTAATTACTCACCCTCATGTCACTCAAAACCTCAAAGTCCTTTGTTCATCTTCGGAACACAAATTAATATATGTTTGAGGAAATTCAAGAGCTCTCTGATTCTGCATAGGCTACAATGCAACTGAAATGTTCCCAGGCCCAGAAAGGAAGTAATAGTCCATGTGACATCAGTGGTTCAATCATAATTTTACGAAGCTATGTGAATACTTTTTTGTGTGCAAAGAAAACAAAAATAATGACTTTATTCAACAATTATTCTCCTCTAAATCACATCATTATTGAGAGTACCATGACGCATTGTAAGGTAATACAGGTCCTTCTCAAAAAATTAGCATATTGTGATAAAGTTCATTATTTTCTGTAATGTACTGATAAACATTAGACTTTCATATATTTTAGATTCATTACAACACAACTGAAATAGTTCAAGCCTTTTATTGTTTTAATATTGATGATTTTGGCATACAGCTCATGAAAACCCAAAATTCCTATCTCAAAAAAATTGCATATCATGAAAAGGTTCTCTAAACGAGCTATTAACCTAATCATCTGAATCAACTAATTAACTCTAAACACCTGCAAAAGATTCCTGAGGCTTTTAAAAACTCCCAGCCTGGTTCATTACTCAAAACCGCAATCATGGGTAAGACTGCCGACCTGACTGCTGTCCAGAAGGCCATCATTGACACCCTCAAGCAAGAGGGTAAGACACAGAAAGAAATTTCTGAACGAATAGGCTGTTCCCAGAGTGCTGTATCAAGGCACCTCAGTGGGAAGTCTGTGGGAAGGAAAAAGTGTGGCAGAAAACGCAGCACAACGAGAAGAGGTGACCGGACCCTGAGGAAGATTGTGGAGAAGGACCGATTCCAGACCTTGGGGGACCTGCGGAAGCAGTGGACTGAGTCTGGAGTAGAAACATCCAGAGCCACCGTGTACAGGCGTGTGCAGGAAATGGGCTACAGGTGCCGCATTCCCCAGGTCAAGCCACTTTTGAACCAGAAACAGCAGCAGAAGCGCCTGACCTGGGCTACAGAGAAGCAGCACTGGACTGTTGCTCAGTGGTCCAAAGTACTTTTTTCGGATGAAAGCAAATTTTGCATGTCATTCGGAAATCAAGGTGCCAGAGTCTGGAGGAAGACTGGGGAGAGGGAAATGCCAAAATGCCTGAAGTCCAGTGTCAAGTACCCACAGTCAGTGATGCTGGTGTTGGTCTACTGTGTTTTATCAAGGGCAGGGTCAATGCAGCTAGCTATCAGGAGATTTTGGAGCACTTCATGCTTCCATCTGCTGAAAAGCTTTATGGAGATTAAGATTTCATTTTTCAGCACGACCTGGCACCTGCTCACAGTGCCAAAACCACTGGTAAATGGTTTACTGACCATGGTATTACTGTGCTCAATTGGCCTGCCAACTCTCCTGACCTGAACCCCATAGAGAATCTGTGGGATATTGTGAAGAGAAAGTTGAGAGACGCAAGACCCATCACTCTGGATGAGCTTAAGGCCGCTATCGAAGCATCCTGGGCCTCCATAACACCTCAGCAGTGCCACAGGCTGATTGCCTCCATGCCACGCCGCATTGAAGCAGTCATTTCTGCAAAAGGATTCCCGACCAAGTATTGAGTGCATAACTGAACATAATTATTTGAAGGTTGACTTTTTTTGTATTAAAAACACTTTTCTTTTATTGGTCGGATGAAATATGCTAATTTTTTGAGATAGGAATTTTGGGTTTTCATGAGCTGTATGCCAAAATCATCAATATTAAAACAATAAAAGGCTTGAACTACCTCAGTTGTGTTGTAATGAATCTAAAATATATGAAAGTCTAATGTTTATCAGTACATTACAGAAAATAATGAACTTTATCACAATATGCTAATTTTTTGAAAAGGACCTGTATGTAATTTAAAGGGAAACAGGTCAATTTAGCTCAAAGGGAATCATTTATGATTTTATAGGGAATTTGAACAGAATCAGGGCTCGCAAAATATCCAAAATCCCTGGTAGCCCTTCAGGCAGGTACTCTTCAGATTTTGGTAGCCCGAAAATTAATTTAACTAGCCCAAATAAAAAAATATATATATTTTTTTTAAATATAGAAAATCAGATAGTCAATCCAAAAATATTTTCAATACACAAATATCAACAAATATGAAGGAAGGAATTTGATTTCACTATTTACAAGGTATCTGCAGATTTATGACCCATTTTAAGAGCTGCACAAGTAAAATTAACAGTATGAGCGGTTGGAGAATGTCTATGGTAAAATACAGTATTAAGCCATAAAATTACATAATTTACAGTTCAGATACAGGTTTTCACAAAAACCTTATACAACAGCATTTCAGCCTTAGACAATTTTTATGAAAATGGATAAATCAAGCATATTAAATTAAATATAATAAATAATAAATAATGCCACCAACACGTTTCTGAAGACAGTCGGTTCCCTTCAGATACGTTCACATAAAGACATCCGTGTCGTGTATTGAAGTTTAATCCAGCCCTTTCCGTCCCCAACTGTAAAACCTCTTGAAATTATAATTAAGACATTTCTTATACCATTTAACGTCTTTAAAACTTTTTATAGCTTTAAGTTTGATACAACTAAATTGAAGAGTTTTTAAGGACCTGCGGGAGCCCTGTATTTTAAGGTAGTCCGTCGGGCAGGGCAGTGATACATTTTGGTAGCCCAACTGGAAAACACAATAGCCCCGGGACGTCGGGCTAGCGATTTTGCGAGCCCTGAGAATCACTGTTTCACGGCTGATCACTGAGTTGGCCAGCGATTCACTGCGCCGTATAACAAACTCTGTACTGGATATTAAAATCCAAAATATAGTGAAAACACTATTAAATAGCACAGTAACAAGATCAGCAGTTTAAGACATTAACTTGTGAGCACAAAACACAAGATACTTCTCTTTTCAATATAAATAAGACTTTTATATAAACCTAAGACATAAACTAACCTAACACATGAACACACATTCACGTTGCAGAGAGAGAGAGAGTGAAGAAAGGATGAGTTTAAGAGAATGAAAATGTGAAATCCCAAGTTTACAGCAATATGTGCTATTGCATAGACCTGAACAACCATCAATCACTTAATTAACCCTCGCATTGAGTTTCTTAATGAGGCTAAAATTTATATTAAATGCATCAGCTCAGCAAAAATCTGGAAGTTACTTGCTTGCATTGCCTTTGTGTTAAGGGAATCCCTTGTCGTTGCAGAAAAGGGGTTTCCTGAGGTTGCTGATTGGCTGACAGTTCAGTGATTGTTTGTAGTGATGTCTTGGGAAGCCAATCGTTGGGCGTTGACTGGAGATGGTTCCAGAGTAAGTTGCTAGTTGAAGTTTGAAGCGGGTGCAGTCGAACTGGACTTTGCGGCAAACTTAACTTTTGAACACGAAACTCAACGGAAAGAAAAGAAACTAAAATAAAAGAAAAAAATTATGTAACGAGACTAGGTGGTTCTTCTTCTCATCATGGTAGCAGCTGGCGTGAAAGCTGAAGCATGCTGGAATGGCGCTCAAAGAGCAGCATCAAAACGCGGTGGCAAAAGCAAAACAGAGAAGAGGGAGAAGAGAGAGATTTGATGGTGTCCTGAGTTTTTAAACTCGGCTTTTGGACCCCTCCCAAATTGGTGTGTTGACCAATTAGACTTTATCTTAGCTAGGGGTGTTGCTCTGTTTCTCCACCCAATCAATAGTCACATTGTCCGAATTTTCCAAAGTATTGCAAAATATACTTTTGGATGTGATTTCTATAACCAGAATATGATACATTTGACACAGAATTGATTGGAAAAAACGTTTAAAGCATGATTTTTCAAACTCGTACATACCAAACACAAATATGAACTCTTAGGCTATTCAATTAAAAAGACCTACATAATATGTGATTAAAACACGATAGTCTAATGTGTGGGTTACATACATAAAATGGAGTTATGCATAGAAATCATTAGTTGCTCATAAGTCCTTTTTAAGTTGATTTTAGGTGCATATGAAAAAGACAGTCTCTGTGAGGTTCTGTGTAAGACATAGGGACATGTTCTATGAACAAAGGAATTCCAGTCTGGTCTGTGTCTTCTATGTGGGGGAAAAGTCAATCTAAGGAAGCTCGTGATTTCTATCGTGGAACACATGTGATGGCCATCTCTTTGACCATCAGTCTGGATTACTTGCCCCAAATTTGACAGTCTCCTTCCTGAGTTGGACTTATCAATAAGTGTTCCTTTTGTTTTAATGTTGCAAGCTGCTCACTGACAGAGTTGGTTGGTTCGCTTGCTTCAGATGAGCTGAAGCTAGGGATCCAATTTATGACGTCCTGTTACAGCCTTGGGGCCCCTCTGGAATTTCGGCTCCTCGTGTTTCAATGTTCTGATCGAATCTTAAATTTGTCTGATTCTGTCTCTGATATCCTACAGCATGCTCATCGATTTCCTCTGCACGTAAACAAGGCGCAGTGGATGCGTGTTCTACGTTAGCAGTGATTGATGTGATTTAGAGGAGAAGAATCTTGAAATAAAGTTATTATTTTTGTTTTCTTTGCACACAAAGTATTCTCGCAGTTTCGTAAAATGACGGTTGAACCACTGATGTCACATGGACTGTTTTACCAATGTCCTCCTTACTGCATTTGTGGGCCTGGGAACATTAAGTTATGTTGCTGTCTATGCAGAGACAGAGAGCTCTCGAATTTAATCAAAAATATCTTAATTTGTTTTTCCGAAAATGAACAAAGGTCTTACGGGTTTGTAACGACACGAGGGAGAGTAATTAATGACAGCATTTTCATCTTTGGTTGAATTATCCCTTTAATGAGATTATTTAGAATTTGGATCTCAGTAGGTGATGATATGACCTTTCTTCACAGGTGAGTGATGGCAGCCTGACGATTGTTTCCATCAGCCGTGAGGACAGGGGAGCGTACACATGCCGAGCGTACAGCGAACAAGGAGAGGCCGTCCATACCACGCGCCTACTCGTCCAAGGTAACACCATAACTACCCTAAACTGTTTCAACAGGACTTTATTTTTTGCTATTTTGCTAACTGAATGACATCACTATCATATTGCTGTAGTGCTGTGTGGTGTGTTTGAACAGTCCTCTGTGTGTTTGTGTCTATGTATGTGTGTACAGTCATGCTTGCAAAGCTGCATGCTGCATGGCACCCATGCTGTAGAGCAACACAGATAATTGGACTCCATATGTTGGCTGTCTGTTACACTATAAAGCAGTAATGGGTTCACTGTCAGAGAGATTTTTCACCATAGTGCTGCCAAAGAAGCTTTTTCCTGTTGGGATCCCTAATCTATTCTGTGTCTGCTGCTTTTAGCATACCATGTTAGCATGTAACCCAATAACGCAATGGATTTATAAATTTTATTGTCTATTTGTTAACATTTTTTGTGTGTTAATTAAAAAAAAAAAATGTAGCCAAAGCTCAGCTGCGTGGCTGAAGCCTACCCATAATCATAAATGTGACCCTAGACCACAAAACCAGTCTTAAGTGTCAGTTTTTCCAAATTTAATTTATACATCATCTGAAAGCTGAATAAATAAGCTTTCCATTGATGTATGGTTTGTTAGGATAGGACAATATTTGGTACAACTATTTGAAACAATTTGTTTTGTGGTCCAGGGTCACAAATATACTTTACTTGGAGAGATTTTACTACAAATATAAGAGCTGTCAAAAGATTAAAATTAGATTTCAGTGCAATAGTGTTCTTTATTTACCTTTTCCACGCTTCTAGACAACAATAAAGCACTCCTTCCCATCAAATGCCAATCAAACCAGTATCAAACTCAGTGCAGTCATAAAGTTACATTCCATTTTTCCACTTCTTTTGAATTACTTTTTACCCACTGTATTGAATGGTTCAAAAGGGAATCATTGTAAATAGTAGCCATTTAATTCTAATAACTATAATGCTAAATTATATCCTGTATAATAACACAATCAACACTGATTTGGTGTTGATGAGGGGGTATGGAAGCCTGTTAAAAAAGTAAAAAAAAAAAATAATTCTGTAATTCATGATAATGAGAAACATTCTCATAATAATTACTTGACATTTCGCAATAATGAGAAACTTTTTTGTAATAATGAGAAACTTTTTCACAGTAAAGAGAAACCGTCTTTTTTATAATGACTTAACAACTCGAAGTAATAATAATAAACATTAATCGTGAGAAAGTTCCCATTATTATGGTACTACACCTTAATGATGAGAAATGTTATCATTATTTTGAGATACTAAGCATTAATTATGATAAAGATTCTTATCTTACTAGGGTTGTAACGGTACACAAACATGAAGGTTCAGTATGTACCTTGGTTTTGACATCACAGTTTGGCATAACATGAGGAAAAAAAATGAAGCAAAAATTGTTTTTTAATTAACGGTTTACTGAACAAATTGCTCTAAAGAATTAAGTAAATTCAATTATAATGCAGTTTTTAAATTAACTTCTAAACGATACAATTTCTATTTGTTGTTGAAATATGATAATTTACAGAGTGCCTGTCATAACGTTTTTCATAAAAGATTAATTTAAACATGCATTAAATAATTAAGACATCACTAATAGGTAAAGTAAAATATAATTATGTAGTCTAATATTTCGCAAAATGCTCTTTACTAGACTTAATTTCTCTAGCAAATAATGAGCTGTAGACAACGATGACTTGCCTGAGGTAAATGAAATGTTACGTAACATTTTGTTTACAAGCTGTTTTAATGACGTCTTTCCGCGGTTGAAACACTAATTGAGCGATTACATGAGGGGTGAGATGTTCATTCATGTTTATTTCGTGTTAAAACTAGTTGTAAATAGGAAAGGATAATTGTGCTCACTCGCGCTCCGCGCTGCCATTTGAACGGAGGTGTTTATAAAGCTGTCGCACCACATCAGAGAGCGCCAAAACAGCATTTATTGTCTGAATTTCCTGAAAAACCTGAACAATTTGTTCTGTACACATGCACCTGTACTGAACATTTTCGAATATGTGTACCGTTACATCTCTATGAGATACACTGCATTATATAAATGAGACTTTCTTCTATGAACATAAAACCTTTGGTAACTTTACGTTGATCATATGGTCCGTTCCCATTTGAGTAGGTGGTTCTTTACCAGAATAAGCATTGTGGATCAGACCAAAAATGACAAGAAACTCTAAGGAAAATAAACGAGTGAAAGAATTTCCATTTTAATAAGACCTTCACTTAACAAAAAAGAAAAAGTTTTCTGTTAGTTTAAATAAAAATCAACTGCTGAGACATAAAAGTGCCAAGTTGCAGAAACACGGTTTTGTAGACACTTTGGCTGTCTAGCGAGTTTGTTTTTGTACTCTAATGTGTGTGTGCTGTCGAGCAGGACGGAGAGCATCTGTAGAGTCCGTGCCTGCACGGGGAGCTCTCTGCAGGCTTTCTCCACAGAAGAGCCCTTTCTTTACACTGGCACTGCCAGCTGAAGCGATGCCCACAGTGGGCGGTAGAGTGAGATCTGTGGGTAGGATTCTTCAGATTCTCACACTGGGTAGAATTCTTATCATCTTGGCCAATGATATTCAGATGAGACGGCTGATCCAAATATGTATGTTACAGCTGAGTGGTACCTTAAATATTAATATTAATTGATCTGTTGAATACAAATAACAGAATGAAAATATATATGATTGGAAACACTTATATTAAATCTTTTCTCTAATATTGTTGTTTTTCACCTTGAAGAGGACTGAGATTTGCTTATGCTTCAATAGGATGGGACACATCCTGATATGTAATGCTGATTTATTATGTGTCTCTTTTCTATTTCAGGACCCCCATTTATTGTCTCACCACCAGAGAATATAACCGTAAACATATCCCAGGATGCATTCTTCACTTGTCAGGCTGAGGCGTATCCTGGCAACCTAACGTACACCTGGTTCTGGGAGGAAGATAACGTCTTCTTCAAGAAGTAAAGTTATGATCGGGTTCATTACTGTACCATACCCCCACTGTCGTGTGTCCATGTGGAGTTTGTCACAGTCCATGTAGTTTCGTCATCATCATTGAGGCATCAGTGAATTTTAGGGACTATGGCCATTGTGATACTGGTTGAATTTTTGTGACATTTTCATAGAAAACGACCTAAAATGTTATCATAGGTGCACAAAATGCTACTAAATATACCACCACTACTGATATTCTGTACACTAATAATTTGGCGTCAGTGAGATTTTTTTATTTTCTATAGATATATTTTTTAGATATTTTATAGATATTATAATAATACAAAAAAGTAAATGCTGTTCTGTTTTGAAAGAATCCTGAAAAAGAAATGTATCATGGTTTACACAGAAATGTTAAGCAGCACTGTTTTCATCTGTTTCAACTATTTTCAGCTCACCATTCTGATCTTTTTTCTCAGAATTCTGAGTTTGCATCTTGTAATTCTAACTTTTTTTACAATTCTGAGTTTGTCTCAATTCATTTTTGTTTTGTTTCCACCACAGAATACAAAAATAAAAAACGTAATTGTGAGAATTGTCAGATAAAAAATCCTTGACCTTTTTTATTTTTAAATTCCATGACAGAAATAAACAGCAAAGCTTCCTTAAAAAAAACAGTTCTTTTAAATTCTAAAACCAGGGCTGAATTTATTTGATCAAAAATCTTACCGACCCCAAATATTTGAATGGTAGTGTTCATCTATTGATAAACAGATGAACGTCTCGGTTACGTATGTAACCCTCGTTCCCTGAAGAAGGGAACGGAGACGTCACGTCGGTGACCGACGAATTGGGATCTCGCTTAGAGAGACCAATCCCCTACGAGAGTATCTAAACAAGCCAATGGATATTGGCATGCGATTATTGCATCCAGCTGCCGCTAATCACAGCGTGAGTATAATTAGGCAGCGGGTGCAGCGCATATTCAGGTTTTCGCTGAGGAGCCGAGCCGGTGACCCGGCCGCTCAGCGGTGGTACAGCAGCCGTGGCGACGGGACGTGACGTCTCCGTTCCCTTCTTCAGGGAACGAGGGTTACATACGTAACCGAGACGTTCCCTATCAGTCGGTCACTCCGAGTCACGTCGGTGACCGACGAATTGGGATCCCTACCAAAAGGCCACGGGTACTGCCCCTTCCAGTGTCCTGTGGAAGCCTCCTGAGCCCCTATTTTTTGGCGCAGGTCAGGGCTACCGCAGAAGACCAGCTACTGCTGCCATGGCACTACCCACTCAGTAAGACTGGATAACACTGGGAAAACGTACCCGTTCTAGTTGGAACCGGACGCTACGGAAGCTCGCCCTTCCCATAGGAGGTTCGGAGCAATTACGCATATGATCAACCTTAGGCGCATATGGAGAATTAGAGGAAATTGTACCTCATGGAGATTGGCAGAAGACCTGCCGGGGAAACACGGGCTCTCAGGCTATACCGTGGACTATACACATATGGGGTCCAAGAGGCCTTTCATATGGAACCCAGCCCTCTACCGGTTCTCATGGATTCAGCGAGTGAGGGCCTGGCGTCAGATGCTCCGCCACATCTGACTGCCGAGGGGACGGAGGAACTCGACAGGGTCTACAGTACGGACTCTCTGGAGCAGTTTTAGCAAGCCGACCCGAAAACGGAACCTCTCAGTGCTTCTACCCGTTTGAGGTGAGAACACAGGAGGAAACCGGTTCCACACGAAGGCTATAGAACCTAGCGAACGTGTTAGGGGTCGCCCAGCCCGCAGCTCTACAAATATCTGCCAGCGAGGCGCCACGAGCCAACGCCCAGGAGGATGCAACAGCTCTAGTAGAGTGAGCTCTCAACCTGAACGGGCAGGGCACACCCTGTACCTGATAAGCCAGGGTGATGGCGTCCACTATCCAGTGGGCCATCCTCTGCTTGGAGACGGCCTTCCCCTTCTGCCGGCCTCCGTGACAGACAAAGAGCTGGTCTGAGGTCCTGAAGCTTTGTGTCCTGTCAACGTAGCATCTTAGCGCTCGGATGGGACAAAGCAAAGCAAGGGCTGGGTCTGCCTCCTCCGAGGGCAGCGCCTGCAGGCTCACCACCTGGTCCCTGAAGGGAGTAGTGGGAACCTTGGGCACGTAGCCAGGCCGGGGCCTCAGGATTACCTGGGAGTCAGCCGGCCCGAACTCTAGGCACGAATCGTCGACCGAAAATGCGTGCAGGTCCCCTACCCTCTTGATGGAGGCCAATGCAAGCAGGAGCAGAGTCTTCATTGAAAGAAACTGCAGCTCAACTGACTGCAAAGGCTCAAATGGGGCCTGCTGTAGTGCTTTGAGCACCAGAGACAGGTCCCAAGAGGGTATAGAGGGGGGCCGTGGAGGATTTAACCTTCTCGCCCCCCTAAGGAACCTGATGACCAAGTCATGCTTACCCACCGACTTCCCTTCCACGGGGTCATGGTTGGCAGCAATCGCAGCCACATAGACTTTAAGGGTGGAGGGAGACAGCCTTCGCTCCAACCCCTGCTGCAAAAAGGAAAGCACGACTCTGACACGACTCTCACGGCGCTCTAGCCGAAGTGATGGTGTCAACTACCCCTTGGGGTAGGTCACCTAGAACCTCCGCGTCCCGTCCAGGGACCAGACATGTAGCTTCCAGAGGTCTGGACGCGGGTGCCATAAGGTGCCCCGTCTCTGAGTCAGTAGATCCTTCCTCAGAGGAATCTGCCAAGGAGGGGCTGTCACGAGGAGCATTAGTTCTGAGAACCAAGTCCGAGTGGGCCAGTACGGCGCCACGAGCAGGACCTGCTCCTCGTCCTCCCTGATCTTGCATATTGTTTGTGCGAGAAGGCTCACTGGGGGAAATGCATACTTGCGAAGGCCCCGCGGCCAGCTGTGTGCCAGTGCATCCGTGCCGAGTGTTCCCTCGGTCAGGGAGTAAAACATCTGGCAATGAGAGGTTTCTAGAGAAGCAAACAGGTCTACCTGAGCGGGTCCGAAACGTCTCCAAATCAGCTGGACCGTCTGGGGATGGAGTCTCCACTCTCCGGGGAGCGCAGCTCGTGACAGCTCGTCGGCTGCCCGGTTGAGCAAGCCCGGAATATGAATGGCACGAAGCGACCTCAGATGCTTCTGACTCCAGAGGAGGAGGTGGCGGGCGAGTTGCGACATGCGACGGGAGCGCAGACCACCTTGTCGGTTGATGTACGCAACGGTCGCAGTGTTGTCCGTGCGGACCAGTACGTGTTTGCCTCGTAAGCGCCTTCTGAGACGGATCAAGGCCAGACGTACCGCTAGCAACTCTAGGCAATTGATGTGCCAGTGCAGTTGGGGGCCCGTCCAAACCCCCGACACTGCAAGCCCGTCAAACGTGGCACCCCAGCCGGTGGTGGAGGCATCCGTGAAAACCACAGCATGCCTGGAGACCTGTTCCAGGGGCACTCCTGCCCGCAGAAACGAAAGGTCTGACCACGGGGTGAGGGTTCGGCGACAGGCCGGTGTGACTTGGACCCGGTGAGTGCCGCGTTGAACGCATTCAAGCAGTTCAACACCGACTGAGCACGTTCCTGCGTGAGGCGTGCTGTCTGACTGACCGAATCCCAACTCCATACCGAGAAAAGAGATCCTCTGCGTCGGGGAGAGTTTGCTCTTTTCCCAGTTGACCCGAAGGCCCAACTGGCTGAGGTGTGAGAGCACCAAATCCCTGTGTTCGCACAACTGGTCCTGAGACTGAGCCAGTATGAGCCAGTCGTCCAGGTAGTTGAGAATACGAACGCCCTGTTCTCTCATGGGAACTAGGGCTGCCTCCGCAACTTTCGTGAAGACACGGGGCGACAGGGACAGCCCGAAGGGCAGGACCTTGTACTGATATGCCCGTCCTTCGAACGCAAACCGCAGGAATGGCCTGTGGCGCGGAAGGATCGACACATGGAAGTACGCGTCCTTCAGGTCGATCGCTGCAAACCAATCTCGGGGACGGACGCACCCGAAGATGCGTTTCTGCGTGAGCATCTTGAACGGAAGCTTGTGAAGAGCCCGGTTCAAGAGACGCAGATCCAAGATCGGTCTCAACCCACCGCCTTTCTTGGGTACAATGAAGTAGGGGCTGTAAAACCCCGACCTCATATCGGCTGGAGGGACCGGCTCTATCGCATCCTTCGCCAGTAGGACTGCGATCTCCGCGCGCAAGACAGGAGCATCTAACGCTTTCACTGACGTGAAGTGGACGCCCCTGAACTTGGGAGGACGCCGGGCGAACTGAATCGCATAGCCGAGTCTGATGGTCTGGCGGAGCCAACGAGACAGACTGGGAAGCCCTAACCAGGCCCCCAGAAACCGTACAAGTGGCACCAGCGGGACCACTGACGTACCCGCGGCGGGGCAGCGAGGAGAAACGCAGGGACCGTGCTCGGGCGTCTCTTTGCCGGTCCGAAGCAGGGTCAGCGTGTGTGGAACACCAACCTGCGTTTTGGCAGAGGGTGCGTGGGTAGTACGGTTGACCGCACTCCCGAACCGCCCACAGCTGCTCACTGGCGAGAGAGGCGGGATAGTGTGGATCAAGACTGACTCGTCCACAACTTCCCGTCCCCTCGGGGGACCCAGAGATAGAGGAAACTGCTCTTTTGTCGAGTTTTTGGGTGCCACTGACCGAGAGGTCAGTGGCGGGGAAAAAAGAAACAAAAGATTCTCCGCCCGGCCCTCCTCCGGGGGAGGGAGTGGTGCGTTCACCATCTCCCGAAGAGCATCCCCCCCCATCTCCGGGTCGCCCGTCTCAGGGCCGCTTGCTCTTACGCTTACCACCAGGTTTGGCGGGGGCCTGGACGGGCGGGGCGGCTGCCCTGCGGCCGGCTCCACGGCGCTGCTTTGCTGGAGGCTGCTGCGTTTGCAGCGCGGGAGCGGGGGCGGCGGCAGGCGGCCGCCCTCGGCGACGAGCAGGCTGAGGCGCTGCCACCGGCGGCCGGGTGGAGGCAGCAGCTGCACGCCGGGGCAGGATGTGCCTGATGGCCTCAGTCTGTCTCTGTGCAGCGGAGAACTGCTGGGCAAAGTTCTCCACTGTGTCGCCGAAAAGGCCGGCCTGGGACAGAGGGGCGTTCAAGAACTGTCTCTTTTCTGCCTCCCTCATGTCCGCCAGACACAGCCAGAGATGGCGCTCCTGGACCACCATAGTGGACATCGCACGGCCCAGAGACCGCGCCGTAACCTTCGTCGCCCGTAGCGCGAGGTCCGTGGCGGTACGAAGTTCTCTGAGAACTTCTGGGTCGTGACCACCCTCGTGCAGGTCTCTCAGTGCCTTAGCCTGATGGACCTGCAACAACGCCATAGCGTGTAAGGCGGAAGCAGCTTCGCCACAAGCCGTATACGCACTGCCGGTCAGGGCCGACGAGTGCCTACAGGCCTGGGAGGGGAGCAACGGAACCCCACGCCAAGTGGTAGCAGTAGTTGGACACAGTTGCATCGCAACTGACCGCTCCACCGGCGGGATGCCCGCATACCCCCGCGCTACCCCACCATCAAGGGTGGTGAGGGAGGACGAACCACCAGACCGGTTTCGGGCAGTAAAAGGTGCCTTCCATGATCTAGTGAGCTCATCATGCACCTCCGGGAAGAAAGGCACCGGGGTGGGGCCCTGAGAACCAGCGCGAGCCACCCCGAGAAACCAATCGTCCAACCTAGAGGGTTCGGGACGCGGTGGAGGATTCCACTCGAGCCCGACCCTTTCGGCGGCCCGGGCAAGCATAGCCACCATCTCTGGATCCGAATCCGGAACCGCTGACCACCCAGAGGGTGGCAACGGTGCCGAATCATCATCTCCAGAGAGGGCAGACTCACCCTCCGATGCAGCGATTGACATCTGGTCACTGAGGGGAGCACCAAAGGATACAGCTGGTACTCCATGAGAGGGTCCAGCATGCTCCCTTGGCAGCTCCACAGGCTGCGAAGTGCCGGTGGCAGGAAGGACCCCCCCCTGAGGGGAATTCCTCACTGTCACCGTAAGACCAGTCCGGCCACTGTCAGAGGTAGTGGTCCCTCGGCTGCCGCCAGGGGGAGCCCTAGATCTAGGCAGGGGCACGGGCACTCCGCCCCTTTGCAGGAAACGGAGCCTGGTCCGCAACTCCGCGATGTTCATACTCCCGCAGTGAGAGCATGACTCATCCACGAAAGCTGCCTCAGCGTGATCAAAGCCCAGACACGAGAGGCAACGATCGTGACCATCACCCGGCGCCAGGTAACGACCGCATCCAGAAACACACGGGTGGAAAGGCATCTTGAAAAAGACGCGTCTTTAAAAAGACGTTCCACCCGTGAATGCTCTTTTAGAGAAAAGCACTCTTTTAGTGTGCTGAAGCGCACAGGGGAGATGGCCGCTTGCAGCACGATCAGAGGGTAGTGCAATCCGATGTGTGCAACCCACTCGACAAAGGGAGACCACCACCGCTGACGCGCCGTCACACCAACACACTGACTTGCAGACACTTTGAAGAGTTGGTCAGGAGCAGAACGAAGAACGCTCGGCTCCGAAGCGAAAAGCTGAATATGCGCTGCACCCGCTGCCTAATTATACTCACGCTGTGATTAGCGGCAGCTGGATGCAATAATCGCATGCCAATATCCATTGGCTTGTTTAGATACTCTCGTAGGGGATTGGTCTCTCTAAGCGAGATCCCAATTCGTCGGTCACCGACGTGACTCGGAGTGACCGACTGATAGGGAACAGATGATGCATTTATTTTTAAAGAGTTGTCAGTCAAAAAAAAGATTAATTAGTGCCAAGCTCTGAGCATTTGCAAATAGAATTGCCAAAAAAAGCAGAAATTTTACATTGGAAAATTTGGTTTTGCAAAGTTTTAACAGGAAAAAAAAGTGTTACAATGATAGTTCACTATACAGTTTACTATGTGTTTTTCACTTGTGATTACATTGTGTGCATGTGTCAGTGTCATTACACTTGTTTGGAGGTTCAAACACCTCAGATACTGTCTCGTTTGCCCTGTGTGAATGTTCTGACGGACTGAAATACTTTGATGCCTTATAAGTGACTAAATGGGAATGCTAGAAAGCAACTCCTCACCTGAAGACCAATTGATTTCATTTGACTTTAGCAATGATAGTATAAGCATAAAAACACATAGCACACAAAAATATTACATAAAACAGTGTGTCCTTTATAGTAACCTTGAATAGGAAAGGGGTCACACTAGGTGAGTGCCCACTATCATCACAATAAACGATAAAAACGCAGCTTCACCATAGACCCTCTCAGGTTCTCATGGTTCACGCTTCTCCTTCCCTCCCGCATGAAAAGAATATCTAGCAACATGGTGCTTGTGTCATCATATGCTCCACTAGCACTGATTAGAAGCAGCAGTGCCCTAAGCCATCCAAGTTGCCCTCATGCGTGGCCTGTACACTCTATAGAAAAAGGATATTATGTTTTGTTTTTTTTTCTTTCTAATGGAGGCTCTGTGCTGTAGGACAGGTGGAAGCACAGACAAGAATAGAGGCCACGCAGGCATTTCGTCCACTGGAGGGTTTTTTTGTTTTGTTTTGTTTTTTTCTCTGATCTCTGCCTCGGACACTCCATCTGTTCTTTATGAAAGAGTAGACTGTAATTCACAAGGCTTTGAATTTTGCTTTATTCTCTGGCTTTAAAATGAATTTATGTAAGCATACATATTTATATAGATAGCTTAGAAAAAAAAATGTCAGTATTTACAAACTTTCATGTCGTTTAAGCAAGTGGAACATTAAAAAATATTGTTCTGTACCGTTCAAAGGTTTGGAGTTGGTAAGATTATTTTAATGTATTAGATGTCTCTTATGCTCACCGAGGTTGTGTTTATTTTATGTAAAATAACAAACATTAGAAAGTTCAACAGAACAGCGTTTAACTGCAATAGAAATCTTTTGTAACATTCTAAATGTCTTTACTGTCATATTTCAACAATTTAATGTGTCCTTGTTGAAAAAAAAGAATTAATTTCTTTAAAAAAAAAATCTTACTGACCCCAAACTTTTGAACGGTAGTGTATGTAGTGGTGTAGGAATAGTGTTGGAATCATCAATACTATTGATGCTTATTCAACTTCTTCTTTCTCTCTCTCCAGTGATCTAAAGCGCAGAGTGAGTATTCTGATCGACGGTTCACTCATCATCTCCCAGGTGAAACCTGAGGATGCTGGGAAATACACCTGCAGCCCGAGTAACAGCCTTGGGCGCCCACCTTCTGCATCAGCGTACCTGACAGTGCATTGTGAGTCAGTCTGCTGATACACAACTAGACACACTACATCTTTGTCTTTCATCTGAAATCATTTATCTTTTTCTGATGCCCCTAAAAATTCTCACTGCATTGCACAGTGCAGATGCTGAACTACAGCTGCAGTTTGTTGGCGAGAAACCAACAGAATAGAATCCATTTAGTATTTTTACTTCTTGTTAAAGTATCCTGCTGATAATGTTCAAAAATCCAAAAAGCTTCTGTTTTGTTGAACGTGATGATCATGTATGTTATCCAGCATGGTTTAAGATTGATCCAAAACATCTTGTGCTTCTAAAACTAAGAACATCTCACCTTTTGTGAACACGGTCAGTGTCACAAATGTGCTTATATTTGATTAGTTAATCATAATGAAGTAGTCTTCCAATTTGTTGTAAATAAGTACTTGAATCAATTAACCAATAAATAAATAAATTGTTAAATTAAAGAATAAAGTAATAATTTTGTCATATATTTTCCTCCAATTTGTTTTGAATTAATAATAATAAAAAATACATTAATGAAAAATAAATAATTGAACCAATAAATAAATAAAATAATGAATTAAACAATAAATTAAATTGCTATAAATTAAATAAATGCAGACATTTACATACATTACAAATTAGACTTTTTATTCCCACATTTTCAGTATGGTCTCAGATGTTTATTTAAAACAGACATTTTGTGTTATAATGTACACTACTATTCAAGTTTGGGGTCAGTATTTTTTTTCTTTCTTACTTTTTTAAAAGAAATTAATGCTTTTATTCAGCAAGGATGTTAAATGGATAAAAAATGATTGTATTTTATTTGATAAAATAAATACAGCCTTGATGAACATAAGTGACTCCATTAAAAAAAAAACATAAAAAATCTTACTGATCCCAAACTTCTGAACGGCAGTGAAGGTGATTTCCTGAACTTGAATGGCGGTGTCCTGTATTACTTTTGATAAACCTCAATGACAACCTTTCACTGTGACATTATTTTTAAATGAAGCAGTAATTCCCAGTTGCCCATTATATTACATAATGTCATACAGTACATGACATAATAGAGGAGGAATTCTCCTTCATCCTGAATCTGTGACATTGGTCTCACTGGATTGAGGGTGAATATTAAGTAACAACCTTCACCAGCAGATTATGCCCTTTCATCACGTTTTCACATTGAGATCATGTATGCAGAATAACAGTGCTCTTTTGTAATTGATGAAAGGGTTACTTTAGTCTCCCAGCATATTCCGTCTCAATACATGGGCACGAGGGCGTATTAGCTTCAGCTGCTGCTGTTGGGCAGCCTGACGCTTTCTATTTGCAGCCGAGAGATTGGAATGGCCTTCTGTCCCCGGAGTCTGGAGCTGAATTGAAACAGTGACCTTGAGTCAGTAAGCTAGCAGATCACTCAGTCACAGCTCACATCCTCCACGCCAGTAGACTGATGCAAAGAACATGGGTTTTCTAGACGTTGTTAAAAAAAAAAAAACAGAACCCAAATATGTTGCATTTGCAGTAAATAGTGACAGGAATGAATGCTGCAGAAGTGGCTGTGGTATCCAAGGCAACAGACATTTCAGATTCCCTCGCTCGGAGGAAGCCTGTGTCGGACCAGCTTGGTTCGGTTGAAGTGGCGGAAAGGGATTACATCATTCCCAGACTGCAGAAATTTTCTCCTGTCCTCTAAAACAGTCTCACATAGTCTGGCCGCCCATGTGTGTAGTAAGCAGAGGCGCAGAAAACGTGTATTTGACAGTAAGTGAGAAAAAAGGAGGGGGAATTGTAAAAGGATGACATCATCCTGTGTGGAAACCCTCTCCTCTGCAGTGACGTCACCTGCAGACACTCCGGCAGGCTGGAAGCGAGGGTGATGGCGGCCCCGTTGGACGGCTGACGGCATTGCAGCGCTGCTCTGTGCATCGACATTGCCTAATTTTTTTTCTTTCCTCCTCTTCTTCCTTTTCGTTTGCAGTCCTGTGCTTCGTCCTCATGACTCGCTTTTGTTCTGTTCTTTTATCAATTCTGGTCCACTCCTTCCATCGTCCCATCCCTTAGCTCCACTTGTGCTAAAAATAGACCCTGGCACTTTACTAAGCATTAAGATGGAGCAGTGTATTTCTTCAAAGTGTTCGTTTCGGAGCACCGCTCCCTCTCGTTCTCCAGCATGCTGCAGTTGGCTGGTGTTGTCATTAATGAGAGACTGATTTATGAGTCACACGCATAATCTCTTTTACAGCGTTATTGATAGTCTTCACTTTAGATGTTGTTTATACAATATAAAGAAAGGAAAAGTAATTAATTACTCACCCTCATATCATTCCCATACCCGTAAGACCTTTGTTCATCTTCAGAACACAAATTAAGATATTTTTTATGAAATCTAAGAGCTCTCAGACCCTGCATAGATGCACTGATGTCACATAGACTATTTTAACAATGTCCTTACTACCTTTCTGGGCCTTGAAACTGCATTGCTGCCTATGCAAAAATGTGACCCTGGACCACAAAACCAGTCATAAGGGTAAATTTTTCGTAAGATTATGCATCATCTTTATGCGTCATCTTGTTATAAATAAGCTTTCCATTGATGTATGGTTTGTTATGATAGGACGATATTTGGCCGAGATGCACCTATTTGAAAATCTGGAATCTGAGGGAGCAAAAAAATCCAAATATTGAGAAAATCACCTTTAAAGTTGTCAAATGAAATTCTTAGCAACGCATATTACTAAACAAAAATTAGATTTTGATATATTTACAGTAGGAAATTTACAAAATATCTTCATGGAACATAATCTTTACTTAATGTCCTAATGATTTTTGGCATTAAAGGAAAATCAATAATTTTTACCCATACAATGTATTTTTGGCTACAAATATACACCAGCGACGTAAGCTGAACAAAGCTGTTGCGGGTTTGGGACAACACATGGGTGAGTAATCAATGAACAGTCTAGTTAATAGTGGCTTTTCACAACATTTGGTTGGTTTTTGAAGTTAGCATATATGTTTCCTTCATTGCCTGTGATATCGCACAATTCTGTACATGCAGTTTATTGACCAAATAATGCGTTGTTTTTATTTGTTATTTTTATGTATTAATTTTTCATTTCAAAGTTTGGGGTGGGTTATTAGCTTATGCTCACCAAGATTTATTTGATCAAAAGTTAATTGATCAAAAATACAGTTAAAAGTAATTTTCCTGTATTTTAAAATATATTTTATTCCTCTGATGCTGAATTTTGAATCCTGTAATATGCTGATTTGTTGATCAAGAAACTGTTGTGCTGCTTAATATTTTAGTGGAAACTGATACTTTTAAAAAGAAAGGATTTTTTAATGGAAAGGAAGTAAATTCAAATGAACAAATTATTTGAATTAGATTTTCATATATATATATATATACATATTTAAATGGGGGGGGGAATATCATTATGAAATATATGTTTTTGTCAAATACACGTTGGACACAATTATTGGCACCCCTAGAAATTCTTATGAGTAAAATATCGCTGAAGTATATTTCCATTCATATTCACAATTCTGAACATGAAATTATCCAGCCATGGCTTCCTGGTTCACAGAAATATAAATAAGAGGGAAGACAAAGCCCAAATTCCCTTAATCATCCATCACAATGTGATAAACCAAAGAATATATTTCTGATGTACAGCAAAAGATAATTGACCTTCACAAATTAGTGAAGTGGCTTTAAGAAAAGAGCTAGAGCAGTGAAAATACCCATTTCTACCATCAAGGCAATAATTAAGAATTTCCAATCAACAGAAAATGTTATGAAATTGCCTGGAAGAGGACGTGTGTCTGTATCGTCCTAATGCACGGTGAGAAGGAGAGTTTGAGTGGCTAAAGACTCTCCGAGGACCACAGCTGGAGAATTGCAGAAAATAGTTGCGTCTCGGGGTCAGAAAACCTTTAAAAAAAAAGTCAAACAGCACCTACATCACCACATGTTGTTTGGGAGGGTTTCAGGAAAAATTATCCTAGCTCATCCAAAAACAAACTCCAGCATATTCAGTTATCAGACACGACTGGAACTTGAAATGGGACTGGCTTCTATGGTCAGATGAAACAAAAAAATGAGCTTTTGTAGCAGAAAACACTCAAGATGGGTTTGGTGAACACAGGAATGAAAGTACCCCATGTGTACAATGAAATATACTGCTGTATTTTTGATGTTGTGGGCCTATATTTCTGCTGGAGGTCCTGGACATCTTGTTAAGACACATGGCATCATGGATTCTATCAAATACCAACAGATAAAAAAATCAATAAGTGACTGACTCTGTTAGAAATCTTATAATGGGCCATGTTTGGATCTTCCAACCGTACAATAATCCAAACACAAACCTCAAAAACAACACAAAAATGGGTCACTGAGCACAAAACCAAGCTTCTGCTGGCCATTCCAGTCCTCTGACCTGAACCCTGTAGAAAATGAGTGGGGTGAACTGAAGAGAAGAAGCACCAACATGGAGCTGGGAATCTGAAGGGTCTGGAGTGATTCTGGATGAAGGAATGGTCTCTGATCTCTTGTCAGGTGTTCTCTAACCTCATCAGGCATTATAGGAGAACATTTAGAGCTGTTAAACTGGCAAATGGAGGTTTCAAAAAGTATTGAATAAAAGGGTGCCGTTAATTGTGGCCAATGTGTATTAGAGAAAAACATTTATTCCATAATGATATTTCTCCCCATTTTAATTAAATTCTTATTATCCAATGAAAGGTTAGATTTTAGTGAATTTTTAAAAATAAAAGATCAAAAAGATTAACAATGCAGATTAATTTTCACAGCCGTCTTTGATCATATTTGCCACGGGTGCCGATATTTTTGGCCATGATTGTGTATATATATATATATATATATATATATATATACATATAGTTATAGTTATAGTTATATAGTTATAGTTATAAACAAATCTTACTGACCCTGAACTTTTAAACGATGAGTCAACTTAAGACTCCAGTTCTACAGTAATAAATATTGTAGTCACAAAAAACTTAACTATTTGCATAGTTATCTCTAAAGTTTTATGTCATTAGACAAGGTGTTTCCTTAGGAAATACTTTCTTACACTAAACACTGCCTGTTCAGTCAACTGAAATGGTAAACCATATTTATAGGCAAAAATTTAATTGGGATTTGTGATCTTTTTTTGGGGCTCTCTCAATTAAAATCATCCCACAACACCCTACCGATGTCTTTTCAACTGCCTATGATGTGGAGAGTTTTGCAGACACAACACACATTTTCTGTAAAAAAATATTAAAATGTAGTTTTTATTTCAGCTATGCTGATTTTAGCTATTTTCCCATGTTTCCAAGGCAATGTACTGTGCGATTAGTTGAGTAATAGTCTCAATGTGAGCTAGTTCAGACCTTTTTGTCTGATTTCAGACTCACTTCAGGCATGTGAGAGCAAAACATTCTTTATTAGTGTACTTCTCCTTCGGTAGTTGACTTATTCAGAGGATTTGTACTAAATGTTCCATTTAGCGAGACATTCAGTACTCCGCTCATCTGACAGTTTAACAATGCACAAAACCTTATATGTCTAACTCAGATTTCTAACATCTCAGCATTTCTGCTGTCTTTTTTTGTTTCTACTTTTGTTGTGTCTCATAGACCCTGCCCGTGTGGTAAACATGCCGCCCGTTATTTACGTGGCCATCGGACTGCCGGGGTACATCCGCTGCCCGGTGGATGCCAACCCGCCTGTCACTTCAGTGAAGTGGAAAAAAGACAGCCTGCCTCTTCGGATAGAGAAGGTGAGTCCAGCTGGACAATGATCTCAGTGTTTTCACAGATGCTGTCACATGGGCCTGTGTGAGATGGGTTTCATTCACAGTTCACATTGATCTCATAGTCTCACACAGACAAAGATCACTGGCTCCTCTTCAACGGGAAAGCCTTCATGGGGAATAACTGACCTTTCATTCTCGAACCCTGTTCCTCCTCAGTGCAGTTTTCTTTTAAGGATAGTGACCATGCAGTTGAAAATATATAGGCTTATCATGTTACATCTTAAGTGCGCTGAGAGCAAATTCACTCCATTAATTTCAGTCAATGCAATAGTTGTAAGGTGCATAGCAACCATTAGATAGAACAAGAGGGGTTTAATAAATTCAAAAGCTTGATAGACACTTTTTGTGAAAAAAAAAGATTTAACATTTGAAAAATTTAGGATGCAGTACGAAGAAATAATTGTAAAACTATGACCTTTAGACTACTACTTGAAACAGTCTGCTGGTTGGTTATGGTTTATACCCACTTACTGTATCTGCTTATCAGCAATTTGATTATGTGGTTTAGTGATTGCTAATCACCTAATTAATAATCATGATTCAAGCTGATATGGTGTATAAAATGGCCCCTTCACTTTTTCAGTTCATTCATACATAACTGATTTTATTCAGTGTCTATTAGCCTCATATTGATTGCATATCATTCTCAGAGAGCCATGATTTATGATCATTAAATTTGCGCTTTATTTAATTTCTTACATTGTATTGCAATTGTAATTGTATATTTTTAATACAAAGCATACAATTTTTTAATACAAATTTTATACAAAGCAATTTACATATTTAAAATACTCTACCATTCAAACGTTTGGGGTCAGAAAGTTGTTTTTTAAATGAATACTCTAATTCATCAAGGTCCCAAACAGTTGATCAAAAGAGACTGTAAAAACATTTATAATGATAAGGTTTATATTTGTAATAAATTCTGCTCATTTGAACTTCTTAATTATCAAAAAGAAAATCCTGACAAATATTTTGGTATCACAGTTTCCACAAAAATATTAAGCAGCAACTGTTTAAGCATGAACTGTTTTCAACATTTAAAATAATAATTAAAAATTATTCTTGAGCAGCAATTCAGGACATCAGAATGATTTATGAAGAATCACTTGGCTGAAATATTTTAAAATAGAAAAGTAATTCTAAATTATAATAGTATTTTGAAATATACGTAAATGTAACTTTTGCGGGCATAGGACTTATAATAATAATAATAATAATAATATCTTACTGACCACACTCTTTTGAATGGTAGTGTACAAAATCATTCTTTCAGTTCGTTCAGTAGAAAATCATACGTTGTCATGCTCTACTGTTTGAGAGACAGGAAACTATTTCCCTTATTGTGTGTGTGCTGATGTTTCTCTCTGTTGCAGTACCCTGGCTGGAGCCAAATGGAAGATGGGAGCATTCGAGTGTCTGAGGTGACAGAGGACTCTCTCGGCACCTACACCTGCGTGCCTTACAATAGCCTCGGTACAATGGGACAGTCCCCTCCCGCCCCTCTGGTGCTAAAGGTAAAGAATGAAACTTGTAGATTTTATTTGAGCTTCCTTTTCCTTATTTACCTTTTTGATAATATCATCTATTTGCGTCAATATAACATGGTGTTTGGCGGTGGATAGGACCCACCCAAATTTCTGGTGGTTCCTGGAGGGGAGTACAGGCAGGAGGCTGGTCGAGAGCTGGTCATCCCCTGTGAGGCAGAAGGAGACCCATTCCCCAACATTACATGGAGAAAGGTAAGCCGCATCCTTAAGTAGGATCCTGTATCATTGTCAACCCAATTGATGCGTTTGCTAGAACTGTTTTCTTTTATTGGGAAAGGTAGGGAAGCCCAGCAGAAGCAAGCACAACGTCCTACCGAGAGGCAGCTTACAGTTCAAATCTCTCAGCAAGGAGGACCACGGGGAGTGGGAGTGTGTCGCCTCCAATGTCGCCACGAGCATCACTGCCAGCACGCACCTCCTAATAATCGGTAGGAAGCGTTGAGACAAATGGCGCTACTTCATGATGCACAAACACGACTTGTGATAAAGTGATTTTCCATACAGCGATGAATATTAGATTAAAGAGTGTTATTTTGTTAAAAGTGCTCAAAAATGTAGTTTATATTTGCAGGACAACAGTGGTCTTTGGTCTCAGGGTTCTGAGAGTCATGGAAAATCTAACAAATCAGGGAATATTTTAAAAGACAAGGAAATTTCAACTTTTATGACTAATTATTATTTCTGTGTTCCAGTGTTATTTTAGTATATTTTATTATATATTTGTTAGCTTTTTTTAATACTATTATAAATATTTAGAATTACCTGTTATTTTTATATTTTCAGTTCATTTTTTAGCTTAAGTTTTAGTATTATGGTTATGTACTTATGTAATTTTTATTAGTTTTTTTTATGTTTCTATTTAGCTTCTTTTTTTCAGTTAGTTGCCAAGGCAGCATTTACTTTACTTTACTTTCCTTTATTGTCCACAAGTGGAAATTTGTCTTTGGCTTCACAACACATTATAACAAGACCAATACAATAAAAGACACTTACACAACAGCTCTAAAAGGTAAGACAGAATAAAATATCATACAATACAATTGACTCAACATTTCACTTTAGCATACACATATATACATTCCCACATGTTCATATATCTGCATACATATTAATATTCATGTCTCAGCATTTAAAATTCTAACTGCAGTTGGCACAAATGACATCTGATACATATTTTTACTTGCCCAACTGAAACTGACAGTGCAAAGGGTGCAGTGAATCCTCTATAATAGCTAAAGCTTTTTGATTAACTTTAATTTTAGCTGTATAAGTATCATTTAATTTCCAATTTTAATTTTTTTTAGATGTAGTTTTTCACATTGTATTTTATAAATACTAAGAATTTAATTTATTTTTCATCTTTATTTCAGTTAGTGTTTTATATATAGTTTACTTTTAACAGTGACTTTTAACTCTTCGCTAAAACTTTGTTGATCAAATTATTCTTTCAACTTTTGTTTTAGTGAGTTCATCTAACAGGTTCTCAAATCAGCCTGAATGAATCGGTTCTAAATTGTCTAAATCAAAAACATTTTTAAAAATCCTTATCCAGTTACAATATATCAAACAAAAGGAAAAATCAATGGTTGAAAACCGTGAGTACATGTAGACTTTATAATTATATCTGTCAGTTAATGTTTTACCCTATTCACAGATGTATTTTTCATTTATGATTAATGTATTGTGAAAAATGTAAGAATATTAGGCACGTTTTCAGAGAAAAAGTTAGTTGTGATCTCCCTAATCATCCACAAGTACTGTAATGTAGCTCATTCTATGGTACTGATATGACTGGTGTTTTCATTTCATGTTAAGTCACTTTAATAGCACATACTTGCCAAAAGTATTGAATTTTTTATGTAAAGATTACTTGCTTCAATACTTTGAAGTATATTAATACGCAGACCTACACTCTATAGATTATAATCTTATAGGACATATCTTAGAAATTCAATAGAGGAAAGTAGCGCAAAGGCTAACGTCCTCATGGACTCTTTCTATTAGTGGCTAGTGCAGCTGTAAACAAACACTGCCAGCTTAGTCCTTATATTGCTGCCCACTTTTTTGGCATGTACACAGTGCTGTTGGGCACAGTTTGTATTTGTTTGACTGCAGTGAAACTGTCAGTTAAAGAAACTTTCTGATTAGCAGCCAAGCAGCAGCTGCTAAACTAAACTGTTAGCTATTCAGTGAGTTCCTCTCAAAAAGCTCTCTGTACAAAAGTCCTTTGGGAGGTTTATATGCTGTGAGCGGACTGCTAGAAATGTTGCAGTGTCTTAGTATAGAGGGATTTTCCTCAAAAGCGTCCCCACAGGCTAACAGTTAGCTGTTGAATAAGAGATAAAGGATAAATGATGCACACAGAGTCTGTTTGTTTGTGTTAGCGCTAGTGTTTGTGTTAAGACAAGTGAGCTAATCGCTTTGACCGAGAGCTTTTTACAGACAAAGTTTTAGGGAAATAAAATATGTGTGGCCTTAGGTTTTGTGTACAAGTGTGTGTTTATATTGAGTGTGACACGAGTTGTCCTCTTCCTACAGGCACAAGCCCACACGCCCCCGCCAAAGTCCACGTTTCGGTCTCGACGACCTCGGCCAACGTCTCGTGGGAACCCAGTTACGACGGCGGCTTTGCGCAGACATTCTCAGTCTGGTACGGCCATGTGTGAGTCATCCCAGCATGCTTTGCTTTCTGCTTCTTTTTCTAACTGTTGACCTGAGCTCTGCTGCTGTTGTGAGGCTGCTACATCTGGTGGAAATGGCTGGGATGGGGCAAAACCTTTTCCCTTAGGGGTGAGATGACCTGCAGAACCCTCCAATACTGAGTCGGACACATTGTTAATATTGATGTCAGTGCAGCTAAAATGTTAAGTGTATAATATCAGGGTCAGGACTCTGTATATGGCATATAATAAATAAAATCCAGTCTAGTTTGATGCACATCTTGTTCATAACTTCCAAATAACTTCATACTGGAAAGTCTTGAACAAAGATTATTCTGTGTGTAATCCAGACCCACTGTTTTCTTTGAGATTTTCTTTGTTCTACGAGCAGTTAGCTAGCATGTTGGCCTTGTTAATCTGGCTCATAACGATAGAATTTGAATGGAATGATCAGGCAGTAAAATCCCTCCACAGAGTCGTTATGCGTCATGCAAAGTACCTTATTAAATTGACAAGACAATTTTGGTGTTGTGTGCAGTTCGACTGCTTTTTAAACACTTCAGCACACTAAAAATAATGACATATTTATGGGATTTAGAAGAAACAGCCTGCTGCTGAGTGTGGTGTGCCATCGGTTGTAATATTTGTTATGGAAAAAAAATTATGTTAGGGTAAGTTTTTTTTATTATTATAGTGAAGATCCCCTTTACTAAAATATAAAGGCAGCTCTATATTTTTATTTATACATTCATTGCACACAGACCTGTTCATAGTGTGAGAAAAATTATATTATTGTTTACCCAAAAATTAAAGTTGTCATCATTTAATTTAATTTAATTATTTATATATTGCTATATAGTTTTTGTTTTAATTTTAGTTTAAGGCCTAGTAATTATGTTATGTGCTTTTGTCATTTTGATTATAATTTTTTTAAACATTCTATTTAGCTTTAACTTATTTCTAATTTTTTATGTACGTTTCGTAATTTTAGTACTTCAACTTATTTCAGTTAGCTTCCAAGGAAACATTTCTAAGTTATTTTTTAAAAGAAATGTATTTTTTTATTATTATTATTATCTATTTAATTTCAACTTGATTTAAATGATCAAAAACAATTTTTTATAGTTATAAAATGTTTATGTATGCTAATAGTGTATATTAGCATACATTAACACGGACATTGTGTCATTTACTCACCCTCGTGTCCTTCCAAACCTGTATGACTTATTTTCTTCTTTGTCGAAATGTCTTTTGTGTGCATAGAAAGAAGTAACATGAGTGTAAGTAAATGATAATAAAAAATTTCATGGAAGCAACATATTGTAGATATGTTGAATCCTGATAATATAGAAAACATCAAATGACATTTCTAAAGAATGTTTAGAAGTACAGTAGAACTTCTCAGATGTGAACCTATAGTTTGTACATACAGTACAGTATGAAGCCCTGAGAGATTCTGATGATTCTTATGCATGAAAAGTATTTATTAATGGAAAGACTTTGTCTTGTGCCTTCTCGCAGTTCAGTGCTAAACAGTTTTTGATATTGTAACCGTACCCAGAGAACCAACTATTGCAAGTAAGTATTTACTGTATTATAATTTTAAAAGTTTTCATTACTTGCTTCGGTAAGGTGACATCCAGGGTTTAAAGAGGTGCCCCTGAGGTAGTTTTGTTAGTGACTTGATCCATAACGGCAGACTCTTGCTTCTGGCTTAATCAGCAGCACGTTCGTCTCCTTGTTCAGTCGTCTCCTCCGCCTCTCTTCATCTCTCTGCTGCCCATGCCAGCGCTTCTGCATCCCTGTGATTCTGCTCCCTGTGTGGCGTTGTCCTCTGCGATATTCACCCGGAATATCAACATTCTATAGCTTTCTGTGCTCCTGCCCCTATAGAATGGCACATGCTTCGCAATAACCTTTGTATGTTTGCTGCTTCGGTGGATACGAGCAACATTTAAATCGTATGTTTTTAAAGCTGTGACTACTTGGGACTTACTCATTTAGAACATATTTCTGCAATGTCACACCGGGTAACAGATGGCAGCAGTGTTTCATGGAAATGTAGCATGAACAGATTTAGCCCGTTGCGAGCCCTGGAGACAGATTTCACTCCTTTTTGAGCTATTAATAGTAATGAAATTTAGTGTTTAGAGACAGACTGGCTGTTATATGGAGAAAAAATAGAGGAAAGTTTAAGGATTACACGGCCTGGGAAAGGAAGGTCTATATATACATACAGGACTGTATACTGAATAGATGTATACACTACCCTTCAAATGTTTTCTGGTCGGTCAGTTTTTTTTTTGTTTTTTTTTTGTCTCCTGTGATCACCAAGAATGCATTTATTTGATGAAATATAAAGTATAACAGGAAAAAATGTGAAATATTTTTACAATTATAAATAACTATTTATTTTTAATACATTTCAAAATGTTATTTATTCCTGTTAATGGCAAGCCTGATTTTTCATCAGCCATTACTCTATGCTTCAGTGTCACATGATCCTTCAGAAATTCTAATATGCTGATTTTATACTTAAGAAACTTTTGTTATTATTATCAATGTTGAAAGCGGTTGTGCTGCTTTTTTGTGGCTTAATATTTCTGGATTCTTTGATGAATAGAAAGAACAGCATTAATTTGAAACAGAAATATTTTGTAACAATTTAAGTCTTTACTCTCACTTTTAATGCATCCTTTCCTGAATAAAAGTATCAATTTAATAAAAAAATATATACAGACCACAAAATTTGAACTGTAGTGTTTATATAAATGTATTTTAATTCATCATTATGTGCCTATATTGCGACTGCACAAAGGTACCCAATTATTATCTTTCTTAGTGCTTGTGGTCATTTTTTTGTTGTTTTTGTTTTGTTTTGCAACTTGCAACTTGCAATTTTAACTGAACAGAGGGAACACTGCACATATTATTATATTAATATTTTTTGTTGTTGTTCTTCATGCTAAGGGTGAATAAAAAATAACAAAATGTTGCTTCAGATTGAATATGTTGTTTCAGACTAAAAACTGACTTCTGAATTCTCACCAGGCTGTTAATTTATTTCCAAGTATGTGGCCCAGATCAGAATTGAATTTAGTTTCAATGTGATTTTTGCTCTTCACATTGTCATCCAAGGCAGATCTGTGTCTCATATAATGGAACAGTGTCTGTATGCGCTCAGCATTTCTTCACAGTCTGTACCGAGTACTAACTTGAGTCCTTCCACTAACACAGCTGTCCACACATGCAAAAGCTAAATAAGAATAGAAACCCCATGGAGGATGAAAGCATGTTAATCCTCACCCAAGGGCCATACCTTCCGACTTCTTCTTAGATCATCATTATCCGCTGGCCAGATGTGTCCACCACGGGTGCCTGAGCGATCGGAGGCCTATGCCAAGAGCTGACTAAAGGTGTCATTTGAAACATAGGGCAGTGTGACTCATGCTATAAAGGTTGTGTATGCATGGCCTTTAAAGGTGACCCACATGCGATTAAACAACATCTCCCGTTAGCCTCATTGACGCAGATAGTTGGCATGTTCCTGCTACTTCCTGTGCCTTTCAGGAGAGGTGCCGAGCGACTGCTGAGATGCTGTGAATAACACACATCTCAAGAGCCTGTGAACTCTCAAGCTATAAGGGCATGAAGGAAGTGATCAATTAGACCTCAGTGGAATATTATGACTCACCAATAGGAACGCGGCGAATGACCTAAACACCTGATTCCTTACCGTTTTCTATTCTATTAAAGTCATTAATATGGTATTCCGAACACAGTGTAATTTCAATATCTCAAAGTATGCCTGGCGTTTAACACAGCAATCTGTAAAAGAGATGACATTTTTAACTTTTTGGTTCTTGCATTAGAATGATATAACTGTATATATTATTATATAAAATATTTAAACATTTGTCATGAGAAAATTAATTCTATATATTTCATATTTATGGAAGCCTGTTTCCACCACTGATTTAAAAATAAAAAGGGTAATTGTGACTTTTTATAACACAATTCAGACTTTCTTCTCACAATTGGAAGTTTCCTTCTCGCAATTCTGACATTTATTCTCAGAATGGCAAGATACAAACTTGTGATATTAACTCACAATTTTGAATTATAAAGTCAGAATAGCAAGATATAAAGCCTGTATAATACATAGATATAAAGCCTCAAAATTGCAGGATATAATTCTGACTTTTTTTAATGAATGTGACATTATATCTCGCAATTCTGACTTTTTTCTCACAAATGCCATTTGAATCTCGTAATTCTGACTTCAAAATTGCAAAATATAAACTCACAACTTTGAGTTATAAAGTCAGAATAGTGAGATATGAACTCACAATTCAGACTTTTTTTTCTCAAAATGTGAGTTTATATCTCACAATTCTGACGTTTTTTCTCACAAATGTGAAAAATAGTCACAATTCTGAAAAATAAGCAGAATTGCAAGATATAAACTCAGAATTCAGATTTTTTTCCTCAGAATTCCTCAGAGTTTATATCTTGCAATTGTGACTTTATAACATGCATTTGCAAGTAATCAAGTCCGAATTGTGAGATAAAAAGTTGCAATTCTGAGAACATATCAGTCTTTTTTCCCCTCAGAATTGGAATTTAAAACTTACAAGTTTTAACAAGTTAAACTGTAAGAAAAAGTCAGAATTGCGAGATACAAACTATATATTATGCAATTCTGACTTATAACTCTCAACTGCGGGTCTACACTCACCTAAAGGATTATTAGGAACACCATACTAATACTGTGTTTGACCCCCTTTCGCCTTCAGAACTGCCTTAATTCTACGTGGCATTGATTCAACAAGGTGCTGAAAGCATTCTTTAGAAATGTTGGCCCATATTGATAGGATAGCATCTTGCAGTTGATGGAGATTTGTGGGATGCACATCCAGGGCACGAAGCTCCCGTTCCACCACATCCCAAAGATGCTCTATTGGGTTGAGATCTGGTGACTGTGGGGGCCATTTTAGTACAGTGAATTCATTGTCATGTTCAAGAAACCAATTTGAAATGATTCGAGCTTTGTGACATGGTGCATTATCCTGCTGGAAGTAGCCATCAGAGGATGGGTACATGGTGGTCATAAAGGGATGGACATGGTCAGAAACAATGCTCAGGTAGGCCGTGGCATTTAAACGATGCCCAATTGGCACTAAGGGGCCTAAAGTGTGCCAAGAAAACATCCCCCACACCATTACACCACCACCACCAGCCTGCACAGTGGTAACATGATGGATCCATGTTCTCATTCTGTTTACGCCAAATTCTGACTCTACCATCTGAATGTCTCAACAGAAATCGAGACTCATCAGACTAGGCAACATTTTTCCAGTATTCAACCGTCCAATTTTGGTGAGCTCGTGCAAATTGAAGCCTCTTTTTCCTATTTGTAGTGGAGATAAGTGGTACCCGGTGGGGTCTTCTGCTGTTGTAGCCCATCCGCCTCAAGGTTGTGCGTGTTGTGGCTTCACAAATGCTTTGCTGCATACCTCGGTTGTAACGAGTGGTTATTTCAGTCAAAGTTGCTCTTCTATCAGCTTGAATCAGTTGGCCCATTCTCCTCTGACCTCTAGCATCAACAAGGCATTTTCGCCCACAGGACTGCCGCATACTGGATGTTTTTCCCTTTTCACACCATTCTTTGTAAACACCTAGAAATGGTTGTGCGTGAAAATCCCAGTAACTGAGCAGATTGTGAAATACTCAGACCGGCCCGTCTGGCACCAACAACCATGCCACGCTCAAAATTGCTTAAATCACCTTTCTTTCCCATTCTGACATTCAGTTTGGAGTTCAGGAGATTGTCTTGACCAGGACCACACCCCTAAATGCATTGAAGCAACTGCCATGTGATTGGTTGATTAGATAATTGCATTAATGAGAAATTGAACAGGTGTTCCTAATGATCCTTTAGGTGAGTGTATATCGAATTTTTCAGAATTGCAAGATGTAAACTCGTAATTGTGAGAAAAAAAGTCAGAATTGTGAGTTAAATCGCATTTACCTTTATTTTTCATTCAGTGGCAGAAACGGGCTTCCATACATTTCTAATGTTATAAATTAACAATTATATATATATATATATATATATATATATATATATATATATATGTATATATATATATATATATATATATATATATATATATATATATATATATAAAACACCTATGTCAGTTCTCACATTTTCACCCTTTATAGTTTATGGTGAACAAAGACATCATGTATGTTTAAAACCCTCTGGTTGTGTTCGGACTCCGGTCACGCCTTTTGTGTTACCGGTCAAAAATGACCGGACTCCAAACAATTGCTTATAAATCTGTCAATATGCTATATTATCACCAAATATTGGATTCAATCTTTTTGTCAACTTGTTTTCTTTCATTTAGGACTGGTTTTGTGTTTCTATTTGCTTCTGTTTAATCGTAGGCCTCATTTATCCGAGAGTAGGTACCTCATTTTTTGAGTGAAAAAAGCATTTTTTATGAATAATTTTCACAATATTAAACAAAAAATTATAAAATTTTGCACTGTTTCTCACACTAGTGTACTTTAATGTTTAATCAGGAAGTTTGCTTTTAAATGCTTTTATTTTGTACAAAATTGCAAGAAGTCACACTCATGGTGTTCCCGGTCAAAAATGACCGGACTCCAAACAACTGCTTATAAATCTGTCATTATGCTATATTATCACTAAATATTGGATTCAATCTTTTTGTCAACTTGTTTTCTTTCATTTAGGACTGGTTTTGTGTTTCTATTTGCTTCTGATTAATCATAAGCCTCATTTATCCGAGAGTAGGTACCTCATTTTTTGAGTGAAAATTTTTTTTTTTATGAATAATTTTCACAATATGAGAGAAAAAATTATGAAAATTTGCACTGTTTCTCACACTAGTGTACTTTAATGTTTAATCAGGAAGTTTGCTTTTAAATGCTTTTATTTTGTACAAAATTGCAAAAAGTCACACTCGTGGTGTTCCCGGTCAAAAATGACCGGACTCCAAACAACTGCTTATAAATCTGTCATTATGCTATATTATCACTAAATATTGGATTCAATCTTTTTGTCAACTTGTTTTCTTTCATTTAGGACTGGTTTTGTGTTTCTATTTGCTTCTGATTAATCATAAGCCTCATTTATCCGAGAGTAGGTACCTCATTTTTTGAGTGAAAAAAAAATTTTTATGAATAATTTTCACAATATTAAACAAAAAATTATAAAAATTTGCACTGTTTCTCACACTAGTGTACTTTAATGTTTAATCAGGAAGTTTGCTTTTAAATGCTTTTATTTTGTACAAAATTGCAAAAAGTCACACTCGTGGTGTTCCCGGTCAAAAATGACCGGACTCCAAACAACTGCTTATAAATCTGTCATTATGCTATATTATCACCAAATATTGGATTCAATCTTTTTGTCAACTTGTTTTCTTTCATTTAGGACTGGTTTTGTGTTTCTATTTGCATCCGATTAATCGTAGGCCTCATTTATCTGAAAGTAGGTACCTCATTTTTTGAGTGAAAAAATGATTTTTTATGAATAATTTTCACAATATGAGAGAAAAAATTATGAAAATTTGCACTGTTTCTCACACTAGTGTGCTTTAATGTTTAATCAGGAAGTTTGCTTTTAAATGCTTTTATTTTGTACAAAATTGCACAAAGTAACACTTGTCAAAAATGGCCGGCCATTGAAAGGGAATGGGGAAGAATGAAAGAAACAACTAGTGTTCAGGAGCATGTTGTGCTTGCAAACATAAATGCCTTGGACCAGTGCGTGCATGTATACTCACGCTATCACACACACACACACACACACACATCTATGCATACAAACTATTGTATTACACCTATTTCATCCTACCCTGAACTGTATGCAATATGCTTTTATGAATCTCATATTATAACTCTCTCTCTCACACACACACACACACACACAATGCACACAAATGCTCAAACTGCCTTGTCTTTGGCCTGCATTGACTTCAAAATAATCTTTTTTTTTTCCATCCCTCGACCAGAACGTTACATCAACTTCAGCTGGGTCCTCAAAATCAGAAGATTGCTTCTTTTCAGTTGTTGCAAGGTTTTCAGCTTGTCCAGTGATATTTTTATCTTCCAATATATCTTGCAATGCATCGTCACTGTAAAATTCTTCTTCAGTTGTCTCTTCCTCGTGTAAATGACAAGCAAGACACTGTGAGGCATTTGTATGCTCTAGCATTTAATTGTAAACTTTTGTTTACTCTGAGAGAACACGAAAGCCTCTAAACATATTGTCATAATGTTTTGTCTAGTACGGAGCCGCTTAGAGCTCATGGTGGTGGAAAGATTTCGGGGTGGGTGAAAAAAAATCGGGGTGGGAGGAAAAAATATTTTTCAAATCTTTTGCGTTCCCTCGCAAAACTTTGCATTCTCTCGCAAAGATGTTTGCGTTCCCTCGCAAAACTTTGCGTACATATTTGCAAGAGAACGCAAAGTTTTGCGAGAGAAAGCAAACATCTTTGCGAGAGAAAGCAAACATCTTTGCGAGAGAACGCAAACATCTTTGCGAGAGAACGCAAACATCTTTGCGAGAGAACACAAAGTTTTGCGAGAGAACGCAAACATCTTTGCGAGAGAACGCAAACATCTTTGCGAGAGAACACAAACATCTTTGCGAGAGAACGCAAAAGATTTGAAAAATATTTTTTCCTCCCACCCCAAATTTTTTTCACCCACCCCGAAATCTTTCCACCACCATGAGCTCTAAGGGGCTCCGTAGTCTAGAATATGTGGTGAAAGAAAAGATTATTTTTGAGGTCAATGCAGGCTAAAGACAAGGCAGTCTGAGCATGTGTGTGTGTGTGTGAGAGAGAGAGAGAGAGAGAGATCCTTTTTTATTCATAAAAGGATATTGCATGCAGTTCAAGGTAGGATGAAATAGGTGTAATAAAATAGTTTGTATGCATGGATGGATGGGTGTGTGTGTGTGTGTGCGCGTGCGTGTGTGCGCATGTGTGTGTGTGATAGCTTGAGTATAAATGCATCCACACATGCAAAGGTCCAAGGTCTTTGTTTGCAAGCACAACATGCTCCTGAACACTAGTTGTTTCTTTCATTCTTCCCCATTCACTTTCAATGGCCGGCAATTTTTGACAAGTGTTACTTTGTGCAATTTTGTACAAAATAAAAGCATTTAAAAGCAAACTTCTTGATTAAACATTAAAGTACACTAGTGTGAGAAACAGTGCAAATTTTCATAATTTTTTCTCTCATATTGTGAAAACTATTCATAAAAAATGCTTTTTTCACTCAAAAAATGAGGTGCCTACTTTCAGATAAATGAGGCCTACGATTAATCGGATGCAAATAGGAACACAAAACCAGTCCTAAATGAAAGAAAACAAGTTGACAAAAAGATTGAATCCAATATTTAGTGATAATATAGCATAATGACAGATTTATAAGCAGTTGTTTGGAGTCCGGTCATTTTTGACCGGGAACACCACGAGTGTGACTTTTTGCAATTTTGTACAAAATAAAAGCATTTAAAAGCAAACTTCCTGATTAAACATTAAAGCACACTAGTGTGAGAAACAGTGCAAATTTGTATAATTTTTTGTTTAATATTGTGAAAATTATTCATAAAAAATATTTTTTTCACTCAAAAAATTAGGTGCCTACTCTCGGATAAATGAGGCTTACGATTAATCAGAAGCAAATAGAAACACAAAACCAGTCCTAAATGAAAGAAAACAAGTTGACAAAAAGAATGAATCCAATATTTAGTGATAATATAGCATAATGACAGATTTATAAGCAGTTGTTCGGAGTGCGGTCATTTTTAACCGGGAACACAACGAGTGTGACTAGGTGAAATAAAACCCACAAAAAATTACGAAAATTCTAAAAAAATTTATGAGAAATACTTGTACCCTATGTGCGCAAAGTCAGTAAGTTTGAGTCCAATGCGATAACGTTAACTAGTATTTTCAGGAAAAAGAAAAAAAAATTCTGGTGAATTTGACCCGAACACAACCAGAGGGTTAATCCATCCTTGGATTATTTTAAATAAAATATAAATATATAATAAATGGAGGAAATAAAGTGTCTTGAGGATGATACTACTGTACTGAAGGGGGGCATGCATGGTGTCCTCGTGTTGCTTGTATACTATGAAGGTCGAAGAAATTCAGCGTGAATTTAGTCGGGATGTTCGGTGGGAGTCATTTCATGCATGCCTAAGGCAGCAGTTTATCAGAATGAAGCATGCTGGCTGAAGATGCAGTTACACAAAAGTTTGAGCATGCAAAACTACTTGCAATGAATATGTGCAACAGGAAATGATGTGACAGTCCAGGGCTTCTGTATTTAAAAAACAATACATTATCAGCATAAAAAATCACTACTCCACTTATCCACAACATTGTAGCCATTCTGGTGGTTTCTATAGGAGATGTATTGTCCATAAGACTAATTTCAAGCCATAGGTCATTCTCAGGAGATCCAGGGAAAAGGGCTGTAGGGCGCACTGGAAGATCTATGAGGCACACTGAAGATCTATGAGGATATTTTTGTAAAGATCGGTGGTCGAAAACGCATTCTTCAGAATTTGCTCTGGGAAACCGTGAGACAGTTTTGTGTTATTGGATATCACTGAGCACTCACACTGAGGCAAACAAGCCTTGTCTTTTTAGATCTAGCTGCAGGCAGTGCTCGACATGGCAATCATTATCGGAGCGAATGCGCATGTATGCTTGTGCCTTGCTGAACTCTCTCCATCTGTGCATATGACTCCTCCTGCAGGGTGAAGAGGGAGCAGTTAGGACCGCATGACTGGCTGTCCATGCCTGTGCCCAGCGGGCAGCACTGGCTTCTGGTGCAAGGCCTGGAGCCCGAGACAGCCTACCAATTCAGCGTCCTGGCCCAGAACAAGCTGGGGACGGGCCCGTTCAGCGAGGTCGTCACTGTGAACACACTAGGTTGGCCACCTGCACGATACAACTTACAAAGACAAGATCATCTCTGCCTGACAGAAATGCATTTTATAGTAGGATTTGGAATGGCAGAATTTAAGGATTACAGTAGTTGTGATCCCTGTTATGATTTTTTTAATATTTTTGAATAAGCTCCAAATACATGATCATATTAGACTGTTATATATTTTATTCACACAAATATTGAAATTCTGGCCGATACTGATAAGCTGATCATTTTAATGGTATTGTCAAAACTTCTAAATGGGTATTAGCATTACAAATACTACGAAATAGTATTAAAATATTATTGTGTCTAAATAAATGGGAAAGAACGCACCAAAAACTGAAAACTAGTCATTTTAACCCTTGTGCGCCCTTATGGACATTTTTGTCCATTTTAGTTTTGTTTTTTTATATAATTTTGCCTGTGTTAATGCTAACTGCATAAGTTTTGGCTCAGGTGTGTATTTTTATTGGAATTTTAATATTCCACCCTCATTTCCTTTAATAAATCTATTTTACACTAGGTGCAAAAAAGTGAACCACTCAGCATCTTTTGGACAAAAATGTCCCCATTGAAACCCATTAAAACTGCTATTTTTAGTTGCATTGCCGTTTAACTGTAAAATTATGCAATTTTTGTTAATAAGCTTTCATTGTGTTGGCAAGGCTTCAAAATTTTATTTTTTAAAATTTTTTACCAGATGGTGCCATTTTTTCAGGTTTGGTCTATAAAGGGTCTATAAAGCAAATAATCGCTTTATTCCTGTTTTCTATTTCTGCATATTATAGAGTCAATTGGATAAATAATGCAGCTATAATTGTGTGGGTGTGTTGGTATAGATGTCAGAGTGTGGTTTGTATGAGTCATAAAATTAAATTGTGTGTATGTGTGCTTGTAATATTTGAGAAAGAAAAACTCTTGTGTAAATCACTGTGGTACTGCGCCCAAACAAAATGTTACTGAAAGCTCATTTTTTGAGCTATCAACCTAAAATTTGGAACACAACTTGTTTAGATTTATGTTTTATGTTTAAGCTTTATGTTTTTTGTATATGTATGTATATAATTTGTATTCATTTTTAGTTTTAATGAATTTACTACATTAATTTTATAATATTTTATTATTTCATTTATTCAGTTAACATTTTTTTTTTATAGCATTGAAAATATTTTAGATGGTTTTAATTTCATTTTTAGTTTTAGTTAACTATAATAACCAAAAAATATATGTCAAATAAATGCTGCTCTTTTTAACTCTTTTGTCTTTTTTAAATTAAAAAAAATAAATGTATAAAAAAATGTTAAGCAACACAACTGTTCTCAACAGTAATAAGAAGAAATGTTTCTTGAGCATCAAATCAGCCTGTTAAAATGATCCAGTGATTTTCTTTGTTTCCTCTAGTATTTCCTATAAGTACCCCAGAACCAGTGGTGCTGCTTACCCCACCAAGGTGCCTCACAGCCAACCGGACACAGCAGGGAGTCCTACTCGCATGGATCCCTCCAGCCAATCACACGTCGCCAATTGATCACTACATCATGGAGTTTCGCCTCGGGGAGAGGTGGGATGTTCTTGATGATGCAATCCCTGCTGGAGAGACAGAGCTATTGGCTAGAGATCTGGTTCAGGTATGCAATAATATCTGGCCCGCGCTCGTAGCCAGATTATTTTGATAGGGGTTGGTTCTGAAATAGATCTGTCATGACAGCAACAGTTACTCACCAGCAGAGTATGTGAGCGGAGTGGTGTGATTTTGAATGGAGCGAGGAGCGGATTTTTTAAAAGTCGGAGCGGCGTGGTTTTCACTCGCTCCAAGAGCGTTCCATCAACGCTCCATCACGAGTACAATTCATGCCAACGACCCGCAATATAACTGCATATTTAGCAAGAATTCACATGTTAAACATAATTAGCTAGCTTGATAGAGAAGGATCACTCAAATCAGAAAGAATGTGAAGGCTATGATGACTGCAGTGGACATGAGCAGGAAGTTATAGTTCTCAAGGAATTTATTTGTTCCTTCTGAATAGTTTCAGTTGACAGGTGACGTTTTTTTCTCAGAATTGCGTGATATAAACTCGCAATTGCGAGTTAAAAAGTCATAATTCTGAGATATAAACTTGCAATTCTGAGAACATATCAGTCCCCCCCCCAAAAAAACTGGGCTTTAACTCGCAGTTCTGACTTTATAACTCGCAATTTCGAGTTTATATCTCACAATTGCGAGTTTATCTCACAATTGTGAATTTTTAAAAAAAAAGTCAGAATTGTGAGATAAAAAGTCACAATAACCTTATTTATTTTTTATTCAGTGGCGGAAACGGGCATAGAACTGTGATATTTCAAACATACTGAAATACTTCAGACGCAGAGCAGTGTTTCTGATATCAGTAGCCAGGTTTCCATCCAAAGTTGCGAATTTAACTTATGCGCAAAATTAGAATATTGCATAAAATATTTGCGAACGAGCACCATTTCCATCCAAAGAGTCAAAGAGAACAAAATCACTTCCTGGTAAACTGGCACTAAATAGCCTATAGAAAACTAGGATAAGCTACTGAATATAATAATTTTCATATATGAAAAATGAATTGCGCCTCAGAGCGAGCAGACGAAACACAATAAATGCTGTCATTGCTTTCGGAGGTGAATGCTGCTGTTTGGGAACACAGTCGTGTAAAAAGTGAAAGTGACGTGACATACTGCCAAGTATGGTGACCCATACTCGGAATTCGTGCTCTGCATTTAACACACACACAGCAGTGAACACACACACACACCGTGAACACACACCCGGAGCAGTGGGCAGCCATTTATGCTGCGGCGCCCGGGGAGCAGTTGGGGGTTCGGTGCCTTGCTCAAGGGCACCTCAGTCGTGGTATTGAGGGTGGCGAGAGCGCTGGACATTCACTCCCCCCACCTACAATCCCTGCCGGCCCGAGACTCGAACCCGCAACCTTTGGATTACGAGTCCGACTCTCTAACCATTAGGCCACAACTTCTCCAAGACAATTATGCAGAAATACATTGATGACAGACTTTGCTCAGGCATTTCAGAACGACCATAACAACATTTCAGATGCTGTGGAACGAGATCAGTCCGCTGCTAGTCAAGTTATCCCGTCTCATAGTGCAGTCTCATGACTTTTTTGATGCGCTTGGAGGAAGTTATTCGCAAAATGCGTTTCCATTTCCCTTTATTCGCATTAACCCTTTTTCATACAAGTCAAAAACCACCTCACGTGAGCGTAAAAACTTTTTTGCGAATTAAGGGATTTGTATTCGAAATTTGGCATTTCCAATACAAATTGAGTTTGAGTTTCTAATGCGATACTTCAAAATGCGCATTAAAACAGGGTGATGGAAACCCAGCTAGTGAGCTTGGAGTGGAGCGGGAGCGGAGTGATTATTAAATGCTCAGAGCGCGGAGGGGAAATTGTTGATGCTCCACTCCACTCACATACTCTGGTCGGACAACGCCACACAAATGTGGCTTTTTGTTAATGACTGTCGCAGGATTTTACACAGAGTAACAGTTCACTACCAGTTACAAAATACACTATAACAGCCAGTCACAGGCAATTCTGGTTGCATTTTTCATCAATTAATATATAATACTTATATTATCCTATATTAAACTATACTTGTATTAATAATACTTATATTATCCTTTGACTATGTTTTGGCAAAAATTACTAAAAAACTGGTGGTGAATTTATTTTTTTACTTACTTGCCGACCCCTGCCTTACTGTTTTCTAATCTACTGCAACTAAAGTTCAAATGGCTTGAGTTTTCTAGTCATCAGTTTAAAGGAAACATGCTGTACATGTGTCTGCATTGTTTTTCAGGAGGCCTGGTATGAGTTCAGAGTGATGGCGGTTATGGAGGACCTTGTCAGTGAACCCAGTAATGTAGTGGGAGTCTCTAGCACAGGTCAGTGCTCTGAGGATTTTTATAGTCCATATGGGATTTGAAAATGTACTGTGAGATTTACTGCACATAATATCAACATATACTGTGACATTTTTGTGTAGGCCCACACAAGCATTAATGGAGTGAGTTGATTCTGAAATAGTGATGGTCTGATGAGACTCTGCTGTCATCTGTTGGATTTAATATGAATTACACACAGTTTGTCTGAATGAACATCTTTTTGGGGGGAATTAAAACAAGCCCATTTTTCGAAATATTGGTGCATTATGCTCTTTTTGTTTTAATATAATTTTTTTTTTTTTCTTGTATATGTAGTTTCTATCTATTTTAGTGACTGTATAATTAGTCTAGTTGTGTGCAAATGTTTCAATGTCTCAAACCACAGAAAATTTAAATCAAAGAATAAATATTGTCCAAAGAAAGTATGTAAAAGTTTGGAAGAAGACTTTGGACTTTGTGGAAGAAGTCTCTTACGCTCACCAAGACTGCATTTATTTATAACAGTAATGTTATGAAATATTATTACAATTTAAAGTAACTGCTCTATTTTAATATATTTTTGTGATGGCAAAACTGAAGCTGACGACTGCAGCCATTACTTCAGCATCACATGACCCTTCAAAAATCATTATAATATGCTGATTTCTTATTATTATCAATGTTGAAAACAGTTGTGCTGCCTAATAATTTTGTAGAAACTGATGCTTTTTTTCAGGATTCTTAAATAAAAGTTCTCAAGGACAGCATTTATTTGAAATAGAATAGAATATAATTTCTGTTACATATATAAATGTGACATATATAAAGTTTACTGTCACTTTTTTATCAGTTTATTGCCCCCAAACTTTTAAACGGTAGTGTTAGGGTTTTTATTTTATTTTCAGTCCTTGTTCTGTTACCACTTTCCAGTGATTGACAGTCGCCTCTGAATGATTGAATTTACTAAATAGATAGTTTATGCGCTGCAGTCAGAATTCAATCACTACTTGAAGTCCAAATAAACAAGAAGCTGCCATTCAGGCTTTGTTTTCATTTCATTTGAATGTATTTTGAATGTATTTATGGATCAAGATAGGCGACTATTTCATTCTGTTTCAATCTTTCAAATCTTCCCTCCTATTAACTAAATCATTCGAAATGAGCTGTATGGTTTATTGTTGAAACAGCCCACACTAAGAATGAAAGCGCTTGTGTGTGTGCGTGCTGAAGGCGAACTTGTTTGTATCTTTCAGACTACTTCCCGCCGCCTGAGGTGCCAGACGAGGGGCTGGCGCGGCCGGTGGTGGCAGGCATTGTGGCCACCATCTGTTTCCTGGCAGCAGCCATCCTCTTCAGCACGCTAGCGGCCTGCTTCGTCAACAAACAGAGACGGCGTAAGCTCAAGCGGAGACGAGGTCAGTGGTGCCCACCTCTTTCTCATGCCCTTCACATCTCACCTCACAGATTGTTAATTTTTTGTCTATGGAGTTCTGGAAAACACTGAGAAACTTTCCATTATGTTTAACATTCAAGACATTCCCACAGTTTCGTTCTCTTACAGTTTGAAGGGGTTTAAATAACAGGCAGTTGCCACTATCACACAACTGATGAAGCAGAAAGCTTGCAGGATGCTTTTCGTCATGTAATGAGTCTTTTTATGCATGTCTGAAATCTCTAATCTGGTTTTCTCTTCAACAGATCCCCCTCTGTCTATAACACACTGCAGAAAGAGCGTGGAGACTCCGTAAGTAATGTCTTTTAAGAACTTCTCCATTCTCCCCTCACACCTCAGTTTATACAGACAGAGAGTGGTGTGTGCTTCATAAATCAAGGCATCCGACAGGCACGCCCTCTCGTTTAAAGATCCTATTAGAAGAGCCATTAATTACTGCTCAGTGATAGGCCGGTGATGCAGTGTGTTCATGGACTGGACGGTCTAAGTTAATTTCATCAAAGAGCAGTTTCTTCATTTTTTCATTAGTCTGGGTTTCTAAATAGTTCTCTTGTGTGTTTGCCTTGATTTGCACTTTAGATCAATGGATCTCAACCTTTTAGACTCCAAGGTCCCCTATTGTCCTCAACGATATTTAGAGGCTCCCTAGCCTTAGTTTTATTTTCAGGTCTCAGTTTCTGTAACTAAAATAATTAATAATTAAAATAATATATGTATGTATATGTATGACTATTCCACATCTGGAAATCACACTTTTAAAATTAGGCTTCTGGATATAAATCCTGTGGGAATCCTGGTTCTTTGAGGGGCGAATTAAAATAATACATTTCTTGATAGCTTATTATAATGCTTGTTTTGTCTTATTTTAAATCATTTTAGGTAATCTTGATGCCCCTTTGGAAGTTAGCCCTGGCCACCTGGTAGAGATTTGCTGCTTTACAATAGATGTTAATGTGCATTACTGTACTGGCTTATTCAAATCTTAGACAACTATCTAATTCACTATAGTCAGGTTTTGTGGTAATTAACAAAGTATATTTTTGAAAATAACCAACTTAAAGACATGTTTTCTGTTAGCACATTTAGCAAGAACACTGTCAGAAAAATGTTGGATACAACAGCATATTAGTAACGTAAATAAGGTGCAAAAGTGTACCTTTGAGGGTACTTCCCCAAGCAGAATTTTTTTTATATTTTTTTCACAAATTATCTTATTCTGTATATTTACTGGAAACAGTTTATTATCATTATTATCAAAATTTTGAACATGTTCTAATGGGATTGCACATCTATCTATCTATCTATCTATCTATCTATCTATCTATCTATCTATCTATCTATCTGTCTATCTGTCTATCTGTCTGTCTGTCTGTCTGTCTGTCTGTCTGTCTGTCTGTCTATCTGTCTGTCTGTATGTCTGTCTGCCACTTTTATTAATTACCAAATGAGAGGTGACAGAAAAAACAACCTGAGCTGAATTCAAAACTGCATCCTTATTGGTGCATTACAGCATTTATTAACAGTGATGGGTGTAATGCATTACAAGTAACACATTATGCAATCAGATTACTTTTTTAAGTTACTAGTAAAGTAACACATTACTTTTTAATTTAGAAGGAAATATCTGAGTTACTTTTTCAAATAAGTAATGCCAGTTACTTTGTTTCCCATGTATTGACTGACAGCTCCCCATGTTGAGAGATATCGGGAGTAAGTGCAGAGACGTTGTGTGTGCTGTGTGTAAACATGATGTTGTTCTATCTAGACTTAATGTGAACATGTATTTACTCATCTCACCTGCACAAAAACAGATTCAGTATTCCTCAAAATGTATAAAAACAGTTAAATGCAAACTCAGAATATTATACAAACAAATTAAATATATGAAATAAGAAAAATATAATTTATGTATTTAATCCCATTTTATTAACCAGTATCATTGCTACTGACTTTCAATATTCCAATTCAGCCTTACTAAGCAAAAATGATACATTTGTGTTTCATTTTTATTTCGGAAAGTTTTCACATCCATAGCATTTTGATAGGAAAGGATGTCAAATTAAAAAACAAAAAATGCATAGTCAGTGTGCAAGGACCTTAACGCATTATTGTTGTAATGCATGTACTTTTAAAAGTAACTTTTTCCAACACTGTTTATTAATGGCATTTGAAGTTTATTCTTATTTTGTCTGTAACTGAACTTGTGTTTTATGGCTGTTAATTAGCAATTTAAGAAAAAAATGTATTCATGTATTCCTGCTTGATAAATTGACTGTGGTTTTGGCCTGCTGTCTATGAATGTTTATGGTTTTGATGACTCTTTCTACCCTAGCAAAGAAAGTACTGTAGGATTAGGGTCAGGTTCGGCCTCATTGTAATTGGTTTCTGCACAGATACTGATTTAAAGTGACCTGCTGCTTTTGAGTTCCCATGGCAACAATCAGACACTGAAAAGAGAGTGTAAAACATGCTTGTACAGTAAAAGCACTGTAAATGATATGCAACATCTGTGATTTAAAGTGTAGTTGTGTTAAAAGTGTTTTTTAAATCATTTTGTTTGCTATAATCCAAACACATAGCATATCTGTAGTCTCTGTAGTTCACCCAAAATTGTTCAGTCTCAAAACTGATAGATACTGTATGTACAATTTTTCAGTGAATATTAACTTAAAACTGCTTATAAGCATATGAATATTTAAAGCATTGAGGCTTTTATTTATTTTTTCTTGCCTGAACATTAAGCAGTATTTCATAACTTACCATTAAAAGCAGTGCTAATCGCCTCTCAAAATTGCTAGTGCTTAACCCAATGTCAAAACTGTTTTTTAAAAAGACGATAATCCAGAGTTAATGTAGTATGAAAAGCCCAGATGACAGAATTTTTTGGGGTGAACTGTAATGAGTTTGGGTGATAACAACAATATCTGTGGATTCTCTACTATGGTAAATGTGCATGCTGTGTTGTCTCTGCTTCAAAGAATGCCTGTTAAAATGCGTTCATATTTTTATTTTGCATTTACCATGGTATACTAACACACTACTGAAGAGCAGGGAGGGTATTTTACTTTATTTCTCCGGTGTACCACTGCTATCATCTCTACTTGTCTTAACTTACATTTTACACTAACTCTGTTGTTTGTCTTTCTTCCCAGTGCTAATAACAGTGGACATCGGTGACTAGGATTTTCATATTTATACATTCAATAGTATTTATTCATATTATTTCTTCATAATCTAATATTTAAAGTATTATCCTATCACAGTATTGCATACTGCTTTAATGAAGCAAAAAGAAGCAAATTTACTTGCAACCTCTGATGTCCTCTAATGATGAGATTTAAATGACTAGAGAACATGTAACAGTGCTTCTCTATAATAATACATTTAGACTAGTGATGTCTCGTATTACATTTATAGTACTTGATCCTCCTACATGCATCTTTCAGTAATCTTAAGCTAAGTGGGTTAAGTATGGTATGATGCCAGTCATAAAATGCATAATCGTGACATTTAAAAACATGCTGCTATTGCAGTTCACTTTATTTCATGATATGCTGGGATATGGTATCTCTTTATGGTAGTGCTGTAGTATTGAATTGAGTATTTTAGCTAGTTATGTAACTGCTTTTATCTGCAGTATTGTTATGGCATCAATTATTCATTTTTCACAAAATATACTTTGAGTTATTGTACTTCTTTTACATAGGCTTGTGCTTTGCAAAATTATACAGTGGAGGCAAAAGTTTGATGTCGCTAAAAATGTGGTATTCATTGTGAAGGAAGGAAGGAAGTTGGTTAGTTTTGGGATTTTGAACATAAAATGAAGAAATTTGAATAATGTCAAATGAATGAGAAATGCTTAACATTCATAATATTTCAATAAATAAGCTAATTTGTGTAATAATCAACATCGTTTCCACTGAAGCACAAGATGGTCTTTGGAACATCAAATCATGCTGGAAAACAAACTCCACAAGTTTCTGTAAAAAAAAAAAAAAAAATCTAAATTGTGAATATAATTTTAAACAATTTTAATATTTAAAAATTGCAGACCTGAAGCATTTAGTCTCAGATCTTTGCACTCCACTGTATATCAGCTGCTTTTGTCAGGAATCTCAAATGAACCACTGAATATCTACTAATATATCAAAACAAGGATGCTGCATGGATCCAAGCTGGCCTTGACATCCCTGCATGCATAGGCCCTGAAATGAGTGAAAGATGATAAACCGTGTCATTTAATAAATGAACAATCCAGTGCCCTCGATCATTAGCCTTTCTTATGTCCTCAAGCTCTCCCTTCCTCTTTCCTTCACTTCTATCTCTCCATGCCACTGTTTTTTTTTCTCCTGCTATGTTGTTTGTATGGAAAGCAGCCTCGTTAATTGCCAACATGACCCCTCCCCTCCCCTCCCCATCCTTCCCATCTCTATTGTGTTTCCTGCCGCAGGAGTCCTCTTACCCCTCTACCTGGCATAGAACCCTACTGGGAAGGCCAGGAAAGGAGCAGCTACAGGCCTCCGCCCTCCAGTCCTCTGTGAGTGCCTGCAACTTGTTCAGCAGTGTGCACTGCCTTATGTCGCATGCGTCCCATGTGCGCTGCTGGGCACGGTTGTTTTGGCAGGCTGTGAACCCATGCGCTATACACACAGGAGACCCAAAGCTTAAGACTTTGTCGCCTTTTGGCATCCTGCCGACTTGCACATTTACACTTAGGACCATGACATTAAAGGCGCTTTCTGAGTTATTTTCAACTTATTTTCTGTTTTAGTGTGTGTGAATGTTTGTATAAAGAAACATTTACATTAATACACTTATAATGGAAGCAGGAAAGTGTGCCAGAGGGTTTCACATCAGAAATGTAAAGCTTGTATTATTTTTAAACACCTACAAGAGTGTAAGTAAATATTTTTTGTTTGAAGTTATCATCTTTATTTTAAGATGGCAATTGTTCTCATGGTGGAGCAACTGGTTATGTATTACAAAAATAATTATTCTGATTGGTTAGAAGTATAGGGATAGTTGCATGAAAAAAACTGCATTATCACACTGCTCTCTATTTCTCTCTCTCTCTCTCTCTTGCTCTCTCTCTCTCAATAAAAATATGTGAACCCATTAGAATTGGTTGGTTTTCTGCATTAATTGGACATAAAAGGTCAAACACAATGTGCTTAAGCTAACAACACACACACTAAGCACATTGTTATTGTCAATACTTGTGACTTTGATGAAGATCAGATGACATTCTTTGACAAATTAATGCAGAAAACCTACTAATTCCAGAGGTTTCAAACATTCATATATATCCTGTATAGTATACACTACACAAACCTGTTTGCCTTCTAGGCTTCCATTCTAAGTGTATTTACCTTTATAAATATTAACCTTATAAATTAAGGGACTCAGAATTGTTTGTGAGAACTGAGAGTGTACCAAACTTGCAGTCCATAGACTTTAGGTTTTAAATAACCTGGTGTGCACCTTTAATTTGATTAAAGCCTCAGTTTATATTCTTGTGTACTGCAGAGGGCGACATAGCACCTTTAATTTGATTGTGAGGCAGTGCATTAAGAGTAATCCTCCTCATAGGACTGGGTAAAGTTTGTCATGAACGCTCTTCACTTAATACTTCACATAATACGCATAACACTTGCTTTATATGAAATTAAGCAACCAGACTTTACATCAAATTAAGCCCTTTATTGAAATTTAATATATATATATATATATATATTATTACAGTCATCTCTGAATCAAATTTAATACAGCTCCCCAAACTCTCATCAAGTCACCCATTACATGGCTGGACCTTTGGTTTGGATGTGAGTTTTGATTCTCTTGTGATGCGGTCACTTCTCTATTTAGTTAAGCCTCCCGTTTACTCTTAGTTCTTAGCGTTATTCTCACTCCTGATGGGTCTCTCTGGGTGATCTGTTACTTTTTCTTTGTCTGTCAAATATTTTTTCCTCCACAGGTCCATATTTTTAGTAGTAGCCTATCGATATATCTGTCTATCTGTCTATCTATCTGTCTATCTATCTGTCTATCTATCTATCTATCTATCTATCTATCTATCTATCTATCTATCTATCTATCTATCTATCTATCTATCTATCTATCTATCTATCTATCTATCTATCTATCTATCTATCTATCTATCTATCTGTCTGTCTGTCTGTCTGTCTGGCATGCATTTATAACATTCATGATAAACACACTACCAATATTAAATTCTAATGTACAGTGCACAGCATAAAAGAGTACACCCCCTCTAAAACTGAACAAATTCAGCAATTACTCTTTACTTAGATGACATGTTAGGGTTCTTTAGAGATATAATGTTCCAACAAGCCTGCTTGATCAATTGCCAAAGAAGAATGTCAAAATTATTCAGCAAAATAAGATTTTCTTATCAAAGTGATAAAATGTTGTGTTGCAAAAATGCACCCTACTGAAAGTTACTAAATTAAAATAAAAAGTGTATAAGGCTATTTTTGATCAACAGGTAAGTAAGTATATTGAACCAAAACTTTTAAAGACATGTACTTTCCTGACAATTAAAAGTGTTATATAACCCACTGAATCATACTCAGACTTAATGCTGGCAGCAGTGGAACCACTTGGGAGAGAACTGCCAGGTAACTTATTTCTTAGCATAAAAGAGGACAATGGTACAAGAGAAATACCAAATTATTGTTTTAAGTGTGAAAATATTGCTAGAAAAAGAGCAGGAGAAATAACATGCAAGTGTCCCAGAGCCGGCAAAAGCTATGAAAAAAGTGACACTTTATCTCAGAGAGTATGACGCAGCCTGCAGAAGTGACATGTATGGTTGTTGTCACCACTAGAATTACCTATTGTAGCCAAAGCAAAATAAACTCATTTAACCTTTTCCAAGGCCCATATTTACCAAATAGAGACTTCTGGGAATCCATACTCTTGTCTCAAGAGACCAAGTCAACCATTTAGGATCCAAAAGCATCCAAAATGTTCTGGTGTTGTTAGTGGAGAAGTACAGCGAGAAGTGCTTGGCACCCACAGTGACGTTCAGTGGTAGTAAAGCTCTTATATATGAGTGCTGAAGGTGTGAGGGAGTTGTGCTTTATCAATGCTGTCATGAATTCACACACTACTGTGTGATGTAATACAAAAACTTGAAACAGAAGATGCTACCCTCCCCTCATTCTCTTCATTATTGGGCATTTTTTCAGCATGACAATGAAGATATTTATTCTCCCAAGGTGAAAATCCTTCAGTGGACATGTATTTCACTCAATCTTAGCTCTCTTTAGCAGCTGTGGGGGATTCTGTAGAGTTGAGCTGAGCAAAACTCCCCATTAAAGACCAGAGCATTTAAGGAGGTTGTCCTCCAGGAGTTAAACAGGACAGATGTGAAAATTTGTCATGAACTTGTACACTCAGTGCCAAGAAGGGTCAGAGCAGTACACTTAGTTCTGGAGGACACACTAATTACTAGAATATTATACATTTGCTGAATTAAATCTAGGGTGTACTCATTTCTGCAATCCTTCATTTAAACAAAATTGGCTAATTTATTTATCTTACAGAAAATATTGGTATATATTTTTGTTGTTTTTATTAAGTATATTTTTAATACATGTCAATTTACCATCTTGCCATGAATAATATTAGTGATCAGTAAGAAAATACATATTTTATATTTATTCAGAGGGAGTGTACTCATTTATGCTGTGCACTGCATGTGTATATATATCATAGCTTCAGTTTTTAATAAGATTAAATATTTTACTTACTGTATTCTACATAATCCATTGCATTTGAACTTTTGTGTTTTCACACATTTACAGTAGTTCAAATAACACTGCACACATTAAGCCCACAGGCTGCCAAGGGGTAGCTTGCACTCTTTTTCATTTGTCTTAACCACCCCCATAATGTTTGTTTCAGATTTCTCCCTCCCAAGCACTTGAACCACTGCCTGTACGTCACCGACACACCCTTGCACACCAGAGGTTAACGTGCTGCGGCTAGTGTTCCTGCATTCAGATTGCTTTTTGTTGTTATTTATTGTTTTGTTCATGGATTTATCTTATATAAGTAGTAAACATTGCACAATCCTGGTATATTGTGAAGCTTGTGCACTTTAGGTTGTTATTTGTAATTACTTTTACAGTGAATGGTAACAGTAGATTGAGCTTTTAATTAGATTTTCTGTGCCAAAAACTGTATTAACTGTGGTATTAATGTATATTGCCAGACAATCATTTTTAAATGCTCAGCTTGATTAGTCCAGGAAGATTTTGAACTTTGTTACCTACAAAGCAACATCATGTTTGCATGGTAGAATCTGAATCGAGGCTCAGTTTGAAGATTGTATTATAAAGTTCTAGGAGAAATTTGAATGGAAGGCCAAGTAAAGCCAGAAAAGGTTTATTTTGGTGGCCTCTATAAGATCTGATACCATCTTCCTGTCAGCAATCCTGAGGTCATTATCTTTCATCACAACATTTAGCAGGTCAACAACTTGACATGATCAGCTGATAAGGATAATTACATCTTTGATGTTTTATCAATGTTTTTATCCAAAACATGTTTACTCTTGCAAAATGAAAGCACAGCCTCGTTGACAAGCAAGCCAATATCCGATCAAACCTGTCTGTGTGTTTAGTTTTCTTTTCATTCTCTTAACAGGCATGTTGTGTATTATGCCTCTAAACATTTGTGAAAGCAATTGTGGGAAGTTTCTTTGGTGAGGACTTTCTTTTGCTAAAGAGTGTGTATTGTGTGTTCCCTCTGCTTGGCTGGGGAAAAGCCTGCTTTATGGTGCACTGTATTGTTGCTTGGAGCAGGCATAACGTCATTGCACCTGAATGGTGGTCATCAATAGGCAGTTGCCATGGAAACCAAGCTCAGTCACAGCAGCCATTACAAGTGAAAGTGCATGGTGTAATGATTCAGCAAAAACAAAGCTTCAGCCATTACATGTATATTTGTTACTGAATAAAGTATTATGGCTCCAACATTTCCTGATTTTCTCGTCTTCTTTTCTGGAGTATGCTTGTTATTTCTCGTTGTTTGGTCACATAAATACTCTCAGTTGAATATCTTGGACAATGCCACCATTTATGATTAATGAGGACTCATTTTTTGGGATTTTTGATGTCTATCATACACACACACACACACACACACACACACACACACACACTAAACACATTTCTTGAGAAAACAATACCGTTAAAACTGAATTAGCTGTGACATTCAAACAGTGGTGACTGAAGAGTATAAGGCCTTAACAAGGATGAGTTATGACAAGATATATCCAGAAAAAAAAAACAGTGAGAATTACAATCAACAATCAAACTCATTGTAATCATATGTAGTCATCTCTATTAGGTTTCAGGGTGCTACTTTATAGGGCCTTAAATAATTGTGTAATTATTCTCAAGTCCTGTGTCCTAGATATTTTCAAACTGATCTGAAGATAACTGATTTGTTTTTAATATGTAAAGTAGAATAAAGATGTCAAATAGATAAACTGGCAAATAATCTAAATCATAGGTTACATTTAGCTAACGTGATTATGTCCTTAAAGTAAACAAACCACTTCAGCAATCATTCTGGTTAATGCTAAAAGGGCATGTTGCACTGAAAGCTTGAGGACAGCTTGTTATCTTAAGAAATGTTTAATATATATGTCAGAAAAGTTTCATAAAACAGTTCATTGACTGATTAACAATTATAGCAATCATTTAAAGTAAATAAGCAAGTTTCAGTTGCTGACGTGTATATGCACTGTTGGATTTCATAGTTTACGTCATGCTCACCTTAGCTGTCACTTTGAGAGGTGTGGGTGAAGGATACCTTGAAGTACTTTGGGTGCGAGACTGTCAGAGAATTTTTCACAGTGCGTGTTGGTCTGTTGGTGGTGTTTCATAAGTATATTTGAATCACAGGTATCATCAAATGAGAGCATTAAGATGAGTGATAAACAACATCAGATTTATAACCAGTTGTCTAAGATATATTTTTACCTGAAACTACAATGACCATGACGTAATTCATTATTTATTCTTCTTTCTTTTTCTTTCCTGCTTTTATAGATCATCTTCTGGAAAGGTTAGTCCAGAAAGTGTCCGCTCCATAGGACCTCCTTCAGAGTCCTCCGAGGATGGTTTACGAGCTAAGAAGTTTCCTCAAAGTCCTGCCAAGGAGAAGGAGCTGTCTTTATACAAGAAGACCAAGAGAGCAATAATTAGCAAGAAATATAGCGTCTCTAAGCATGAGGCAGAGGCTACCACGCCTATAGAATTGATCAGTCGTGGCCCAGATGGGCGCTTTGTCATGGAACCTATGGATGTGGAAACTCCAGTTAAGGCAAGGCGCATCGAGGGCTTCCCCTTCGTGGAGGAGTCTGACCTGTACCCTGAATTTCGACAGTCTGATGAGGAGAATGATGATCCGGGGCCCATGCCGCCTAAGATGGCTACCCTCAGACCCCATCAGATCTCGCCCATTTCTTCTAGCCAGGAGTCTTACTTGCAGCCCCCAGCCTACAGTCCCCGCTTCCAGAGGCCAATGGAAGGCATGACTATCATGGAAACCAGTCGACTCCAGGCTACAGGGCAGATTCGTGGTGCTCCTCACTTCCGAGCCTTTTCCCATGGCCAGTTCTACAGCTACTTGGGAAGTCCAGGGGAACCTGAGCCACCGCCTCCCTTCTACATGCCAGATACCAGCCCTCTCAGCTCAGTAATGTCTTCTCCTCCTTACCACCTGGAGGGACCTTTCGGTCATCCCACCATCCCGGAGGAAATCGGTGAGGGAGAGATTCAGCATTATGCAGTCTCTGGCTACACCCTTCCCTTGGCGCACCCCTCCACCTCGCGCTCTCCAGACATCTGGCAGCGACCCGATTTTACCTTTGCAACAATCGAGGGTCCTCACTTTATATTTCCACCCCCACATCCTTTGCATCTTCACCAGGAACCTCCCCTTCCACCCCCTCTTGTTCTTCCTCCTAGTGCCCTCCAGCCCTCCACCCTTCAAGTATCTCCGTACCCTGGTATCCTGCAGCTGGAGGCCCCAAAAAGCCGCCCAGGCAAGTCTCCCAGCAAGGTCAGGCCTCAGGGCCTTCCAGCCAAGCGTTTACCTATGCAAGAGGCACAGAGTCTAGGGCAGCTAAGACACACAAACCACGGTATGGGTGTACCTGTATTGCCTTACCCTGACCCAGTGTCTCACATGGTTGGCCCAAGCTCGTTCAGAAGCCTGGATACGCGATGGTACGAGCTTACACCCAGGCTTAGCCCAAGGCAGCCCCGCAGGATGGAACCCAGCATGGTAGTTCTCCAGCCATCCCGCCTCTCACCTCTAACTCAGAGCCCTATTAGCTCTCACGAAGGCTCACCGGAGATTGTAGTGCGCCCCAGGCCCCGTCCCAGTTTCATCCAACCCCCAATCCCTCCTGAGATGTCTGAGATCACCCTTCGACCTCCTTCTTCAGCTAGTTTCTCTAGAAGGTCTTCCCCCTCCTCCTCTCCTGCTCAAGGCCAAGGCAGCCGAAGGGCAAGTCCCAGCTACCGATCCCACATGGCATTTGCCACCTCAGCAGCAAGCTATCCGTCACAGTCCCCTTCACCTCCTGTAGAAATCAGCAACATTTTCGGGCAGATGCCAACCCAGAGGAGGACTGAGGAGGAGATCCTTCCATCAGAACCCTCTCCACCCCAGTTATCAGCTTCAGGGTAGGTGCACTTGGCCTGTAGAGTGTGGCTCGATCAACCATGTACCATCTGGCCTAAGTGTAACATCTAGCACCCTTCAGGGGTCTTCTCAGTGCAGAAATAACCAGACTTTTGATTTTAGTCTAAAGCTACAGTTTGCTCACATGGGCAAATTTTTATTTGCTGCTTGCCTTAAGCTGGTTTTAGTAATGTTAGAACTCATGCTTTCATAGATACACTGCCCCAGATGCCTTGCATTATTCAAAACCATTCAAAACCATTTTCTACATAGACAAGTTGTGCTATAGTTTTCTATGCCACTGATTCTGCTTTTCATGTCAGGCATCCAATTTCATTCATAAGGTCTGTGAAGCACTTTAAAGCACTTGTCTTAGATCAAAAGCGAGCGACTTTAACCAAATGTGGTTGTGGGGTAACAGATTCCAAGTCAAGATGAATTATATGCTTCACAGACGTGGTGACAGACCTTTTAGGGCTACATGTCTGGAGAAGTTCCATTTTTAAGTTGATTTAAAATGCAATAACGAAGCCCCTAAAAAGCCTGGAATCAGAGGTACACCACCACAGGATCTCAGCCTTTCCATCCACCGTCATGCTTTACCCTGCCTTTCACCCAACAGGAGGAACCCCACATGTGCAATAAAATTGACCAATCCCAGTCCAAATGAAGCCCACTGTTTTGACTAACTCCAGGCTTTTTAGGACGACACTCAGAATGTATGATATGGAGGCTGAGGTTGGTGTGTCCGGCACAACAGGGACAGGGCTCTTCTCCTGTTCCAGAGTAACCTGACCGCATGATTGCCTTTTCCACACCCCCCCTCTCTCCTGCCTCCTGTCACCCAGGTCACCCCAGCTCTGACTGCTAGGGGGAGGCTTGTTGGGCGAATCGTGTTGCAGGGACTGTCTGCTCTCATCTGTTGCAATGTCGCCATCATCTTAAATAGGGCATTTGGTCATTCTTGATGACTCCTCGAGTCTTACCTGCTTTGTTTTTGATTGATCTCAGCTATCTGGGCAGCGTTGTTGTGACCAGGTCCTCTACACCGCAATAGGTAAGGGTTGGATCCATGTCTGAAAGGGGGGGGGGCAGCAGGTGCGGCTTTTATTCACCTTGTCCTTTAAAGGGGAATACAAGTCTTTGGGTCTTGCTTTCCTATCGTTTATTACCAAGTTTACTGATTTTTTTTTTTTTAATATTTAATTTCAGCCACATATTTTTGTTCTGCAGTCTTGAATCCTATATGCATTCTGGTCTTAGTATGCATATGTACGTTTTCCAGTTATCGATTAGGAAACCCAGCACATTTCATTTAATCAACACAACCTCATGCTTGAGACGCAAAAAAAATAAAATATGTAGAGAACCGAGCTTTAATATTGATTTTATGAGAATCCGCCATTTAGAATAATTGTGCTTTTAAACGAAGGTTTATATTAAATGACAACACAAACACTACTCGCAGTAGCTGGGAATTTGAACTCACCCTGAATCAAGGTGACCATTTGTTAGGGATCGTCTCAAGCAGGAGTTGCATGTTATACTTCATTTTAGGTAGGTGCTTTTTATTACTTGAAACCAATTCAAGTGTTTTAAAAACCATGAGCCTTGTACGGACACCTTGTATGATAAAATGCTACATTTTTTTGTATGATCATCATCTAGTGTACATGCAGTGTATGCATAAAACTGCACTTGTTTGGACTGCAGAACACATTTCACAATCATGCGAAGCAAGTTTTCTTCCAAAACAGTTCCTGCACTTTCTTTACAATGGGGAAAGCACTATTGGCACCAGAAAATGTTCCTTTTTAAGTTGTTGCTTTCACACAATGAAGTGCTTTTCCAGAGTATTCCCCTTTAAAGTTCTGTTCCATGTGCAAATTGCCATGCATGCCATTGCTAAATATTGCTCTTCAGTTGAAAAACCAACAAATATCTGATTAAATTCTTGTTACATTTGTTGTCCAAGTGCTTTGTTTTATTTTTCATTATGTGACTGTTCCCAAGTAGCCATTTTCCCCTCCCGCCATCTCTCCCCCTGTCAGCATGGTGAAGCCCATTGTAGACAGTATTCATGTCTATGAGCACATTTCTGACAATGCTTTGTCGCTGAGCTGTGATTTTCCCCTCTACTAATGGCCTTTAATTTCTCTCGGCAGCCTCAGCAGAAGGACGGCCCCTCTATAATGCTATTTCAGTTATTTTATTGTGCCTCATGAGACCTGTGTGTGTGTGTGTGTTTGTGTGTGTGTGTGCGCGCGCGTGCGCGCGAGTGTGTGGGGCAGAGTATGCGGGCTGCCAGTTTAAGTGCCTCCATACTGTATTTGGATGGGAAGACTGTACATACAAACTTAAATGTCTGAGAATGGATTGATAAAGTTTTTATATAAATGTTTTCATAAGTAACATTTTAAAGTACTTTACCTTTACAGTATTTTTCTAATATGTATTTAAGTATGCTCATCCATTGTAATTACCCCAATCTATGTCATGATTTCTCTAAATTTCTCTTTAAACAGATACATAATGTTGCCATATTGAGGTATTGTATACATTTTAAAACAAAATTCTTATTTTTTCTGTTTAAATGTTGATTTGATCTCTAATTATTGAAAAACCTGCAGTTATAAATTTAATCTTTGGAGGGAAATTCCTGAAAAACTTTAAGTATACCTCTCTTTCCACTCAAATAAATGTTTTGCATCATACTTATCATGCTAAACTGGACCATGCCTGGTTCAGATCATTTGAGTGTAAGAGATTCATGGGTAATCTGAGTTGCCTGTAGGCCTGTACTAGCAACAGTAACTTAATCAAAGGCCATGTGGTCACTACTATGACCAGTTTAACACACATGGCGAGCCATCGAACTACCTTTCCCCTGTGTGATGGCTTTGCCTCTCTTTGCTTCCTGCACAGAAAACGTCGAGGTGCACCAAGTGGCTCTGCAGGGTCTGAGAGGATAGAAGCACTGAGATATCAACGAGTGAAAAAAGCCAAGAAAGTCGGCATCAACAATAACAACTCCAAGACCAGACGAAAGACGGGTGAGAAGGAACTCACAAGCTACTTTAGTTCATATATAATATACAGAGTCAGTTTTGCATTTTATGTTTGTAGGACACTGAGGTGTGGGAAGGTGGTATTGAGAGAGACTCTTCATAACGGTGGTTCTCCACATTGAAATGCTATCTGTGCTTCCTTTAACACTATATATCCCTATGGCACTGTACTGATGACGATCTGTGCTGTATACTGCTTTAAAATTAACCACTTTTATTTACATTTATCCTGACTCATGATAGTTTATGCGATACTTTATGCTCACATTATAACATTTCACTTAGTGTAGTGTGAAAGAAATATACTGCAAAAAGAGTTTATACTTGACAAACATTTTTTTTTTTCTAATTATCTAAGAATTGAAATAAAGTTGTTCCCTGTCGATACTTCACTCGTACTGCGTCGCTAGATGCTATGGGGAAAATTCCTTTTTCTCCGAGGACTGAAGACTTTTTCAATCACGCAGTGTGACTGCACGGCCATTGGTTCGTGCAGTAAATAAAAACGAACCAATGGCTCGTCAGCGGAGCTCCACAATGCCTGCCAGAGCCCGCCAGAAAGGGCGGGGCCATATGGCTATATAAGCCATAGGAAATCAGATCAATTCTCCTTCAGCGACGACTTCTTCGCTGATCCCAGGACTCCAGACGCTCGCCGTTGAAACGCCTCGCTGCGGATTAGAAGCTGCCTTTTTTCCTGCGCCTCCCCGCTGATCCAGCCCGCTTCGCCGAGCCGCTCAGCGATCAAGCAGATGTCAGCTCGTCCCCTGCTGCCATCCGGCGAGCATATATTAAAAAGGAAATTTCTCTAAAAGAGCTGCGTCATTGTTACAAATGCCGCGCCGTCTTTGCGCGTCGTGCAGGATCTCTCTGCACGATGCTGACGGCCACTCGGAGTGTGTTTCGTGCCTGGGTAAACCCCACGCAGAAGCTGCTCTGACTGAGATGGAATGTTCACACTGCGTGAACATGAGTCTCGTGACTCTGTGCGCTCGGATCGCTTTCTTTTCAGAAAACGATGCCGCCCCTCGCGCCCTCCCGTTTTCTTCCTCCCAGGGATCTGCGGGGAAAAAATGGCGGGGTAAAGGGATTAAGCACTCAGCGGCGAGCGAGCTCACGCCGGCTCAGACCCCGCATGCATCGCCCCCGCTATGCAGAGAGGATTCTCCCGTCCTCTTCGAGCACGCAGATCAACGTCCCTCGGTTGGTGCGAGTGACGTGATCTCGTTCGGAGCTGTTGAGGACGAGCTATTAGATGACAGCATGTCTCTAATAGCGTCAGATGCGGAGGAGATGTTGGGCTCCACTATCGACCCCGCCCCTTCATCGTCTGCCGAACCCAGCGACGCGAAGCCAGGTATGGATGCCGAGCTCTTCCGCATCCTCTCTAAGGCCGTCGACGAGCTGGGTTTGGAGTGGTCTTCGCCGGAGGAGCCCACTCGTAATCGTCTGGACGAATGGTTCCTGCTGGGGCGCCGTATGGCCCCTCGTCAGCGAACCTCTCCGTTTTTCCCGGAGGTCCATGATGAACTTACGAAGTCGTGGCATGCTCCGTATTCGGCCCGCCTTCGCTCTAACTCTTCCTCTGCTCTCTCCTTAGTGGACGGCGCCAAAGAGAAGGGCTACGAAAGGCTGCCCCCTCTCGATGAGGCAGTGGCTGCGCACCTTTGCCCACCCTCCGCCATCGGAGGGAAAGCAAAGGCCGCTCACCCCTCCAAGCCCTGCAGGACGACTTCTGCCCTCGCTGGACGAGCATATTCCTCCGCCGGGCAGGCCGCCTCAGCGCTTCATTCCATGGCTGTGCTCCAGGTCTTTCAGGCCAAACTCCTCCAGACTATGGACGAGTCCGGACCTGATCCCGCAGTTTTCAGGGAACTGCGCAGCGCCACCGTCCTGGCTCTGAGGGCTACCAAGGCTACAGCACAGTCCATAGGGAGGTCAATGGCCAACTTAGTGGTGTTGGAGCTCCACTTATGGTTAAACCTCACTGAGATCAAGGAGGCTGACAAGGTCCCTTTCCTCGACTCCCCGGTCTCCCCTACGGGGCTCTTTGGACCTGCTGTCGAGGGCTTTGAGGAGCGATTCACCGCGGCTCAGTTGTCGTCCCAAGCTATGCGACACTTCCAGCCAAAATGGAACAGCCAGCTAAACCTGCGCCATCACCCGCTCAGCCTACACGGAAGCCTGAGCCTCGGCAGTGCTCCCGCTCGGCCAAGCGCTACTCCTATCCGAAGTGTCAAGGACCCCGGCCCAAGCTGACCTTGGACCCTGTGCCTCCGGCGTCGTCCTGATCAACTAGGAAGGAAGAGGAGGGGGCAAAGTCTCGCAAAGGCTGGACCAACCCCAAAACGCCCGCTGTTGTGCCTTCAAGTATCCCGTTCAGTTCCGGGTACCAAGGCCGGTTTGTTTGTCACAGAAACAGTTGTGAATCACAGCCCCTTTCCAAAAGCACCTCCACATACAGCCGCTGTTATAGCGAGAAAAATAAAAAACAAACATCCTCAAAAAGAGAGCAAATTTCCTGTTCCAATTACCGAGTGTGTCGAGTCCCCGCAGAGCAACTCACCACCCGAACCCCTTGCCAACCCCTTGCCACACGGGCCGAGGCCTGGTGGGCCATCCCCGGAGTGTCTCGTTGGGTTCTGGGGATTATAAAACGAGGTTATACACTTCAATTCGCTCGACGACCCCCGCGGTACAGCGGCATGGTCTCCACCTCAGTGCTGAGCAGCAACGCTCACGTTCTGCGAGCCGAGGTAAGGAATTTGCTGGCAAAAGGAGCTATAGAGATAGTTCCCCCAGCTCAGAGCGAGTCAGGCTTCTACAGGCGTTATTTCCTCGTCCCCAAAAAAGATGGCGGCCTCCGGCCCATCCTCAATTTCACATGTCTGAACCACGCCCTCATGAGACAGCCGTTCAGAATGACTACACTGAAGCAGATCCTCTCACAAATTCGCCCAGAGGACTGGTTCTTTTCGCTGGATCTGAAAGACGCTTACTTTCACATCCAGATAGCCCCCCCATCACAGACGATTCTTGAGATTCGCCTTCGAGGGAGTGGCTTATCAATACACGGTCCTGCCCTTTGGGCTGGCTCTAGCTCCCCGCACTTTTACAAAGTGCATAGACGTGGCTCCCTCCCCTCTGAGACAGATGGGAATCCGTGTACTGAATTGCCTCAACGGCTGGCTTATTCTAGCATGGTCGAAGGCAGAGCTGGTAGCCCACAGGTCCCTCCTCCTCAGTTACTTGGAGGACCTGGGACTCAGGATCAATTTGACCAAGAGCTCCCTGTCCCCCAGCCAACGAACTTCATTCCTGGGGACAGTTTTTGACTCAGCCCGCATGACGGCAAAAGTCGCACCAGATCGCATTCTGGCCATACGGCAGCTCGCAGCTTCCTTCAAAATTGGAGCCTTTTACCCACTCAAATCGTTTGAAAGGATGCTGGGCCTCATGGCCTCCGTATCGCCAGTTCTTCGGTTGGGCCTTCTCAGGATGAGACCCCTTCAGTACTGGCTGAAACCTCTAATTCCGCCTCATGCGTGGCGTCATGGACACATCAGCATCAGGGTAGACTGGGCCTACGTGTCAGCCCTGACCCCCTGGAAGGACCTACGGTGGTTCAAAGGCGTGACAATGGGTTTGGTTTACAGAAGGAAGGTTGTTACGACGGACACCTCCAACACAGGTTGGGGGGCTCTGTGCGATGAGCATCTCATGTGCCCGGCGTGCTGAACCAAGGAGCGGATATGCTCTCTTGGAACAACATCCCCTCCGAGGAGTGGATTCTCCACCCACAGACGGTTCAAGAAATTTGGTGAATCTTTGGCAGGGCAGAGGTCGACCTCTACGCCTCCAAAGACAACTCTCCCTGCCAAATTTACTTTTCGAAGAGCGAGGACGCGTTGGCCCACGAATGGCCCAGCCTCCTCCTATATACTTTTCCCCCGATTGCTCTGATTCCTCAAGTAATCAGGTGAATCAGGGAACACAAGCACAAAGTGCTTCTAGTGGCCCAACTCTGGAAGAACCATCATTGGATATCAGAGTTATCTCAGCTGCTAATAGCGGCTCCATGGCCCATTCCCCTGAGACGAGACCTCCTCTCTCAGACGAACAGAACGATCTGGCACCCCCAGCCCGAGCTGTGGGAACTGCATCTATGGGCACTCGATGGAACTCAATAGATCTCGCCGAGAATGTCCTGAATACCATTGAGCAGGCTAGAGCCCCGTCCACGAGACGCCTCTACGCCCTTAAGTGGTCGGTTTTCTCCGCCTGGTGCCAAACCCATGGCGAGGACCCGACAACATGTGACATATCAGTGATATTGTCCTATTTACAAGAGCTGTGTGATAAGGGCCGCGCCCCATCCACGCTCAGAGTCTATGTGGCAGCTATAGCCGGACACATCTCGCATATATCTCACATATATCTCGCGCTCCTATAGCCGGACAGTCGGTGGGCCGGAAACAACCTGGTTGTCCGTTTCCTGAGGGGTTCTAGGAGGCTCTATCCGCCACAACCCCTCACAGTCCCTGCATGGGACTTGCAGACGGTCTTGAGAGCCCTTAAGGGCGTTCCCTTTGAGCCACTACAATCTGCAAGCTCTGCTTCTGGCGCTAGCATCGGTGATGCGAGTAGGTGACTTGCAGGCTCTCTGTGTGAACCCTGCCTGTCTTGAGTTTGGGCCTAACGACTCTAAGGTCGTCCTAAAGCCAAGACATGGCTATGTCCCGAAGGCACTCTACACTCCGTTTAGGGCCCAGGTTATTACACTCTCTGCGCTCCCCCCTTCTGAGGAGGACCGAGAGTTCAACCTTCTCTGCTCGGTCAGGGCATTGAGAACTTACATTGAGCGTTCCGCGCCCTTTAGGCAATCGGAACAACTCTTTGTCTGCTTTGGCGACCGCACCAAGGGGTCTCCGGTCACAAAGCACAGGATATCTCGATGGTTAGTTGACACTATTGCACTAGCACTAGCCTCCAGAGCCCCATTGGAGTGAGAGCCCATTCCACTAGAGGCGTGGCCTCTTCCTGGGCGTGGTCTAGTGGTGTGTCCATGGCAGACATTTGTGTGGTGGCCGGCTGGGCCTCGCCGTCCACATTTGCCAGGTTCTATAACTTGGATATCCCGGCCTTACAGGCTCGGGTTCTCTCTGCATAAAGGACACACACCTATCTTAAGCGGTCCCCTCAGGCATCGCCTGATTCTTGAAGAACGCTCTTGGCCCCATTCCTGGTGCTGAGGCTGTACTTATGACCGTTGAAACAATATCTAGGCTGGACTGACCTCTAGGAGCTTGGTCCTCATGCCTCCTGCAGGATTCTTCCTGCTCATAATTGGTCCCTCTGAGCCTTATTGCTCAAGGCCAGTTTATGTTGGTCGTTTCTCTTCATGGCATGGCGGGATTGTATTTGTTCCCCTTCACTACAAGCGATAACTGAGATGCAAGATGGCAACAGTTGCGTTTATGTTTTCATATCCAAAACAAGAAAGAGCAAGTCCACAGTGTGATACAGGGGCACGAAAGTAGCGCAGGTTTGAGTTATGTTAAGACATATATAAGGCACTCGGAGAGATCTGAATTTTTTTTCTACTGGTTTCTTCAGCAACTCTTACCTTACTTTTAGCACACCTGTCCTCATGTGCTCATCAGTCTTTCTGTCTGTACAGGTGTGCCCCCCTCTCAGACCCAGCAGCCCCACACCTCTCAGGTCCTCCAGCCAGAAGAAGCTCTCTACCTCCGCAAGAAGAAGAAAAAGTTGACCCGCCAGGACCCGTACGCCCGCTTCTCGGCTCTGCTGTACCGCCGCCTGCCCCGAGAAGACCAGAAAGCCATTTTGGCTAGTATGGACACAGCAGACCCAGACCACGCCACTCTCCTCTGAAGTCCCAGAGATTACAGGCCACACTCTCCCCAAACTCTGAGCTACTTCCACCTTTGCTCAGCCAGCCAACGTCTTCACTTCCACACCTGCCTCCAATGGTTTACTCCTCTTCTCTTTTCCGTTACGGTCAATGTATCACAAGAAAATGCTTGTGTTCCGAGGTTTTGCTCTAGTCCATTTACCTCAAATTCAGAAGGATCGGTCATCTTGAGCAGATTAAAAAGAATATCTTATATGCCTCAATTTATCTTTGGGATTTAATTACTCTTATCAGATGGTGCGTCAGATAAGAGCACAGCTGTCAAGCTTCTGTCAACAGTCTCAACCATATCTACCAGATCCCAGGGTTTCCACAGGTATACCTCAAACAGACCACAATCTCAGTGCTGCTATAAATACAAACACAGTAGACGTTAACAATCCAAACATTTGTTTTTATTTTCAAATATGACATTCCACAGTGCAAATTCCGGACATATTAGCAAACCATCCATGAAAAGTGCAATGGACACTACCATTCAAACGTTTGAGGTCAGTATGATTTTCAAGTGGTGTTGAAAGTAATCTCTTATGCTTACCAAGACTGCATTTATTTGATCAAAAATACAGTAAAAACTAAAATACTATTACAATTTAAATTAACAGTTTTTATTTTAGTATATTTTATAATGCAATTTATTCCTGTGATTGCAAAGCTGAATTTTCAGCAGCCATTGCTGGAGTCTTGAGTGTCACATGATCTTTCAGAAATCATTTTAGTATGTTGATTTGGTGCTTAAGAAACATTTCTTATTGTTGAAAACTATTTTTTTATCATAAAAAGAGCAGCATTTATTTAAATTAGATGTATTTTGTAACATAATAAACGCCTGTCACTTTTGATCATTTTAAATATATCCATGCTAAATAAAAGTATCTATTTCCTTTAAAAAAATCTTACTGACCCCACATTTTTTTAAATGGTAGCATATGTATTTTTAACGTACATTAACACCATGGCTGTTAGTGATTGCATTACGCATGATTATGTGTGCATGTGAGATGTTGCAAGCGTTGTCTACTCACACACTAATACTAATACTCCTTCTCCACATTTGAGGAGAAATGGAAACACTTTTCAACAAAGCACAACAATTCATCCGTTAAAGTTACAGTACAGGCAGAGACACAGGCTTGGATAGCAATGGCAACCATTTGAATAAGGGAACATTTCATTCCAATGCCATTTTCGATAAACATATGTACAGAAGCTGCTATATCCTTCTACACTTTTTGAACACAAACTTGCACTGAAGCAAAACCTTGGTGACTACTGTGAGTGACATTTTTTGTTTACGCCAACCTTACTTCTCGCGGTTATCAATCTCTATTCAGAAAGTACTATAGTAATGCCAAAAATACTACAGCTTCCTTAATCAATAAGACTATAAAGTGTACTGTACTGTGAGGAGGGTAGGATTTTGTGCCATAAAAAAACTATAGTATTTTTGTCATTAACATGCGATGCCCCCTTACATAAAAAGGCATACATTGGCCTTAATAGGGCTCTTTAATGCCTATTCCTGTTGTATTTGTTTTATTTAGTTCTTTTCGTTTAAGTGACAAAAAATGAAATCTACCGCCTTTTGTTGGCCATTTTCGAGCCTTTTTGTTTTTTGGTTAAACCAGAAACAGCAACCCAGCGCCTGTCTCTCTCCTCTGTGAAGACCCTTGGGGGAAAATCTCTTTGGGATGAGAGGGCTATTCCCAGCGGCCAAAGGTTTTTATTGTGTTTCTATCATCCAACGGTGCTTCTTTTCTACAGAAATACATGTATTTTCATTGTCTGAACAGACATACCTGGGCAAATGTACATTTTAGCGTGCTAGCAATTGTCCAAGGGGGATGTAATGGCCGTCAGACGAGAGGTGGCATGTTCTGTGTCTTATCACTTGTACAGATGTGCAGTCAGCTTGTACATTTGAAAAATGTCTAAAACTACAATTAATGGCTGATCATTGTACTGTTTCTTCAGCCTTGGAAACAAATTCAAATCGAAAAGCAAGTAAAGGTGAACCCTTGACCTCCAGATCGCAGGTTAAAGGGGTTATGGGTGCGTGGTTCATGGCTAAGCCCCTCCCAATGGCCAATCGCCACATTAAAGGCATTTTAACAGCCTGCGTAAGGTGCTATAAAAAGTCTTCAGACTGAACTCTGTTAATAATATATCATTAATTTGATCTTCCAGCAGATAATGGCTGCTGCTTATAGATGCCGTCACATTTCGACAAAATTTTGTGTGCAAAAATGGTTTGTTGTCTATTATCAATAGTGTTGCCATATGTGAAGTTACTTTCAAACCAAGTAGCTTTCTGTTAAGGTGCGGTCACATTTAATGTTGTTAGGCGAGTTTTCACGGGGAAAAATGCAGGAATTTTAAAAGGAATTTACACCTTTGGTAATTTCGCATTTCCCCACATTAGATTTCACGGATTTGCCGTGTTGACTAACAAAAAGCTGTTTGGTTTGAAAGTGACTTCTGCGTGAGCTGTTCTTCATACATTGTTTCACTATTGACGATAGACAAGAAATTTCGCTAATGTGACTACACCTCATATCCTGAACACCTCAGTGTGAGATGTTTTAGGATTTCAACACCATCTGTCTGAAAAGCCTTCAAGTGTGGTCACATTAACCATTTTTTGGCTAATTTTTGCGGGTGGAATCCATTTTAATGGAAATCCTCATGTTCGGAAATTTCGTGCGAGGGCAGAGATTTTGCAATGGGTTTCAAGTTCACCAGGTTCACCGCATTGACTGGTTGGTTTGAAAGCAATCTTTATCTGAGCTGCGCTTCGTACAATGCTAGCATTGTCGATAAACCTAAACACCTTTCTCCCTGCGAAATTTCGCCAATATTTTGCTAATGTGACCGTATGAGGGTCATCAATGATATCGACATTTATTCTTGACTAGCATCGGAGCGTTAAATATTAGCGAGCGTGAGTTGTGAGCTGGGAAGCATACATGTTGGTTAGAGAAGCTAATCTGTTGTCGCAGCTGCCGTGTGGTGAAGATTTTATTCATTTGTTTGGATGTAACGTTGGCTTATACATGACAGACCAGCGCATCAAGTGCTCCTTTGCACCTTTTAGGCGTCAGAAAAGGTCAACCTTTGTGGAAGATGTCGATTTGGATCAGGGGATTGATTGTCAAAGAGTCAGACACCATTTTAAGCTTTTAGCGATTCTGAGCTCGACATGTTTTATTTAGCATCGCGCCGTGAGACCTGCTCAGATTCCCGAACCGTGATTGAGCCATTATTTGTATGTTGTGTGAATGGCTTTACATTTTGAGCAAAGACTTGATTGTTCATACTTGTAATTTAGTTTTATTTGTAAATCAAGTAACCAGATTAGATGAGACCTACTTCCTGAAGTTAGGTATTCTATTTGTGTGTGTCAAAACACACTGTTTTAGGTAGATGGAGGCAACTTGGGAGATGTGCTTATCCTAAGTATTTTTGATCCATTTCACTGGGCAATTGTCAAATATGGTGCTTTCAAAAAAAATATACAACTATTGAATTATCTAAATATTGTGTTCCTTTTTTATTTAAAGCCTTCATACAAGAGAATAATATCGAAATGAATATCCAAAATGCTAGGAATGTACTGTAATATGTCAAAAAACTGTATATAATATAATAGCATATATTGCACAATGTATTATAAAATTTTTGTAATTTTGAATAAATTGGCCAATATATGCACGCAACAGAATATATTGATATAAAACATTGTCATATTTTGGATTCAGTTTTTAATATGTTACTTTTTCATGAGGGTTGAAATGCATGAGAGCATTTTTTAGCCAAAAGAGCTATTTACGTGTTGTAAATGATTCAGTCCACTTGCATTCACTCTCACGTTGGATTTTCAACTTGTTTATTTTGTCGGTGAACATTTTTTGGATACCAGTCTAGCTCACATTGTGCTTTGCAGGGTACTTCTGCTACTGTAGCATCAATCGTTGAACAGATTGGCTAACTCTAGAGTGCCCAGATAAATGAGCTGTTTGGGGATTTTGAGAGGTAATTAATGCTAACTTGATTCGACTCATGGGCGGTGTAAGATGAGATTCATTGTAACAGATTCTGAAATGAACCATTATCTTTTTAGTAGCATTATAGCCATGGTAGAGATACATTCAAGCATTAGTTGGTTTATTTATTATTATACTGTACTGACTTTATATGCCATTTATATCTTAACAGTGATGAAAAATTCTGTTGCTTTTGACTAAACGTCTCAAGATTAGCATTTTTCCATTCCAGATCATTCTCTGAGGTGCATTATTTTTAATAAAACAACATCCTAGTAAATCTCTGTTTCTTTGTTTTGTTTTGTTATCATCATCTCATATCCTAGCAGCATGTTTCGCTTTGAATTTTCTAGTTTTTTTATGACACATTCTTTCCTATGTTTACATCGCATTCACATTTATGTTCAGAGCAGACACTTGCTTACCAAAGCAACTTACAAGAAAGTGCACATTTTGCAGAACTGGCAAATGCCCGAATATTACTTCATCTTGGAATGAAAGATGCTTTACTCATAGGCAAACCGGTTTTAGCTGGTCTGTTGATTGTTTAGTTGCAGAAGCTGTTTGGATGCTGATTTATGCCGAAATTGGAGCTGTTTGCTTCCAGTCACAGAAAAAGAGATAAAATGTTTGAAATTAAATTTATGAAGATCTAGAGAAGTTTTTGAGAGTCTAACCCTGTTTTATTATATACATGTTTACATAATAAATAAAGAATAGATTTGTATTTATTACCTTTTTAGCATGATTTTGAGATTTTGCTGAATCTTAACCGATCAATCATAATATGGGTACAACAAGATATAATATTATTTATTTACTTATCATATAATGAAATATTTATTATATTTATTATTTCATTTCAACAGAGAGAAACATTGCACAAAAAACTGCCACTTATAGATGCATAATTCTGTCATTTACTCACCTTCATGTTGTTTCAGTAAAAAAGAAGGTATTTTGAAGAATGTTTCTGTTCAGCGGAATCCAAAATTTATTTCATTGTAAAAGCATTTTTTTTTTTTTATATCTTTTGCTTTCACAGAAGAAAGTAAAAAACATGAGATGGGTAAATGATGACAGACTTTTTGTTTATAACATCACAATGACACTTAACAGAGGTAAAAACAAGCTTTTCTTCACCACCCTAAAAGAAATAGTATCATATGTATGATAGTTTGATGAATAGAGCAATGTAATGAATTCATGTGCACTTTCAAAAATAATTGTAAAAAATAATATGACACAAACACAATGCATTGCACACCCAACACAGCCTTTAATACAGTTTTAACAGTCTGAGCAGATGAAATTCAGAGCATTTTAACCCTTAAAATGACTCTTACTGTGTGTTAATTCATTTCCTTTAGTTTTTATTCATGACAGTTCCATATACAAATATAAAACTCTTTTCCGATTATTGATGCCACTGAGTTAACAAACTAACTTATAACTTAACCTCTCAAAAGATGACCTCTTATAGTACATCAGGGATACAAAAAGCATATGAATAATCATGCTGCTCATCATTTTGGTACACAGTCTCAGATCAAGAAGGAGAAAGCATGGAATCAGCACAATGTAGAGGACGAGAGAGTGTGGAGGTCATGTCCTCACATGGCACTTAGTGCACCATGAGCCTGCAGGAAACAAATAGGGATTTTCAGGACACCAGCTCCACAACAGACACACATACCAGAACTACCACAAGTCATGCAATTTATATTTTTTGTAAATGAGAATATGTGGTAAACTGTGGCTGTTGATGGATGAGTGGTCATGTTATTCCATATATATATGGAATAACATTAAAAGTTACACATACTACTAGAATTGCAAACCAAAGTGGAAGGTGTTATCTATTATTTTTAGATATTTCATTGTCATACAATACAGCTCTGGTTCAAGCAATACACAATACAAAGAAAAATGTGACAACACAATGTACAATGAGAGATAAAAACCTATATTAAAGTGACATTTCTGCTCACGTTCTCAATTTTCATTTCCAAAGGAAGCATGTGCTGAATATTATTTCATAATTGATTCATGCTCATTATCTATGTAAATTGAACTGTATTTTCATTATCATCACTTTGGTGCATAAAGAACAGAAATTTGCTTCAAAAAAATGGTTCGCAAATGTCCAGTTACTGAATTTTGCGAGGAAAATATACCTGCAGAGATGGATATGATTTTTTTATTTTTGTTACGTAGTCCAGCTACAGTGCTGTTTGACCAGTCAGCACAAGATCTTGTGTCTGCTGACTAAAACGGCGTTTGATGGTCTGTTGTGCGGGTAGATTGTGTGGCACCTGCAATATGTTTAGCAGCACAGTCCAAGATATACGTATGTATTCTGTATTCTTATAGTCAACAGACTGTACCAGTAGAAATATTTTGACAGTGTACTGTATGTATAAATAACAGATATTTATAGTTACGTAATAAAGGTGAATTGGGGAATCTTTAATTTTGTACTGCAAGAAAAACTGAGAAGATTTGTTCCAATTTAGCTGTCTTGTTTATGGAGAAATACAGTATATGTTCCTTCTGCTGTTAGATGCTCATGGTAGCAAGGTGTGGTCAATGATGCAAACTGCTTTTGTAGTAGGTATGTATTCTAACAATCACCGTAATCTTTTCTAGAGACCTCAGTGTGGTGTGTAAGCAGCCATACCATTGAACATATCATGACTTGGTGCTATTGCTGATCTATTTTGTGGTCCAAACCAGAGATAACTCTGCGCCTCACATTTCTCACCATCTTTCCTGTAGATTTGCAGAGTAAATGAAAGAAAACCACACATGAATACCTGAAAAAAAATGTTCTTTGTTACCTGAATGTGCTACCAAAAACTAGAGATGAGCTTCAGCATTTAGAAAATACTGGAACCAGACATTTGGGAGTCAGGAAAACAAACTATAAGAGGTTAGAATTACGGTGCAGCATAGTTTTGGCAGTTTTAATTTGGTCAGTTTTTTTTTTCCAAAAGGCATTTTTGTTGTGGGCCTTTATTTGTTATTTTATCATTTCCTTGCCTTTTTTTTTTGATAGAATAATGTTAATAATGACAATGTTAACCCTTTTGGTAGCTTCAACATAGGTTGTACTGATGTAATGCATTTTCACCATCACAGTGTCTTTAAATTTCATTTGTAGAATAATTAGCAGATTTGCACATCACAATACGACCTCATTCAGAGTCCATTTAAATGGCATTAATATTCCATTACTTTCCATTGATGTGGGTTTCAGTCCATATGCTGTACACTCAACATTTGCCTGCGCAGAAACTAAAATGAATTGAACATCAATTTGTAATCTGAGATCATAAACAATACCAGGATTTTATAGCGTGTCGTTGTTTTTTAAAATAAAATATTTTCTTTTCAGATTGTTTGCTTTATATATATATATATATATATATATATATATATATATATATATATATATATAGTTCATCCCCCAAAAATATCAAATTGTCATCATTTACTCAAATTAATTTTGCTACAAATAATATTTGAGAACTGATCATTTATGATGTGTATGAAGGATACAATGTTCTTTTTTGGGGGGTGAACTACTTTTTTCAAAAGTGTCATTTCTTATTCTATATTACCGGATGAATGTTGTTATCTGCTGAACAACACATTAAGGAATGTGCTAATCCACTTTGTTCTGTATCATTTAATCTCATTTGCATTGTTGTCACTGCTGTTCAATAGCTTTGCTGTATTGTTTTGATGTGTTTTCATGTTTCAGATAAATGAAATTTGAAGCGGCACCCATAGGGTTAACTCCATTTACCTCTCTTGTACAGTGCTCTTATTAATTGCACCGTTCTGTAATGGTTGCCCTTACATTATGAGTTTCAGCCAATACTTTGAGTGCTACGGTTTTTCATTCTCCAGTAGCTCTAAAGCTCTAACAGCTACACAACCTCAGACATAGTGGAGCAAGGAAATTATGCTGTTTGTTTTTAAAAAGAGAATCATAGTTGCTTTATTTATCAAGACTAAGGTTATAGATTTTACATATATAGTTCAGATAGAATAGATTCACATCGAGCTGCCAAGTATATAAATAAAGAAAAAAATATAATAACTATAAAAAAAAAAAAAAAAAGACTACAGTGGTAGATACTGACCTCACCCCCAACACTTCGGTTCACATCACTCAGCTCATTGACATTTTCAGATGCTAGACCCATGTAATTTTTTCCCTGCTTCAAAAATGTTTTGTATTTTGATATAATAAAAGAGACAAAAAAAAATGACAGTATACTTGTGTGAGCTTGCTTATATATATGTAAAAGACTGGGGGATATTATTGTTATTTTTCTTTATACTATGCTAATATTTTGGTGTTTAAAAAAGTGTCAACAATAATAGTAATATTAAAATAGTTTTTATTTTAATATCATTTAATATATTTTAAAGGGATAGTTCACTCCCAAATTGTCCTAAACCTGGTTGATCACAAAATAAGTGTTTTTTGTTTTCAATACTATGGAAGTCAATGGCTACCGCCAACTGTTTGGTTACATTCTTCAAAATATATTTTGTGTTCAATAGAAGAAAAACACTCTTACTGGTTTGGAACAACTCTTGCGAGTAAATAGACAGAATTTTCATTTTTGGGTGAACTAACCCTTTAAATTTGTTTCCGAAAAGGCAATAGTAAAATAAATTGACTGAAATTAATGAGGTGATCACACAAATTATTATTATTTTTTTTCCCACTTTATTTCTATAGAATTATCAGTCACTACCCTTGGAACCTGTTCTCAGATCATAACTCAATACTTCATATATATTAAAATATATTAAACTTAATAAAAACATAAATAATATTATGCAATCTTTTAAAGAAATATTTTTATGTCCTGACAGGAGAACAATGTTTATTTTAAAAATAAACCTCTTATATTTCAAGGCTGTCTTCTTACTTCTGGTCAACATTGTCAGATATTCCTGAAAGAGATTTTTCACTATGAAGTTACTATGAATACCTGAATACTATGAGTGTCTCGACTCACAGGCTGTGGTAAAAAAAATAAAAATTGGACAAGACAGACAAAAGTAAAACATAATAAACAGATGATACGCTATCAGTTAGAGTATAAAGCTATATCTTGGGATTTTTAAATAATTTTGCTTAATTTAAGTTGGTAATATTAACAACACCAGTTAAACAGAACAGCACCATTTAATTTACACTTACTGCATATATTGCACTATAGGGATATATGAATCTTGCATAATTAATGTATAGCCTACCGTAACAGTCAGAGGCTGAGATTAAGAAAATAAGCACAGTACGGCAATTTCACGATTTTAAAACGCCATACATCGAGCCCTAACAAGAAATAATTAATTCTACAGTACAGTGCTGCTGCCCTGATAATATCATCTGGACTTCTGCGCTAATCGCACTTATGTGGTCACGGTAACGCGCATGGGACAGCACTGCGCGCTCACGCTTTTGAATGTTGAACCGAAGTCTCCTGTGGCAAGTGGCGGCGGGACGCGTGGACAGCACACCTCTCTTCTTATATTCGCAAACATTCAAATGGAAGGCAGATAAGTAACAGATCTAATTACGTATTCAGTCATATTTTTGTAAAGTTCAGTCAGGAACGCCGCGCGAACAGCTGGTTGGTTGTAGCTAGCAGCAAAGCTAGCTCGACAAACCCCTTCCCCACTTGGAGATTTTTAATGAACCTTCATAATTTAATCTCTCTGAAGTGCAATTCTCTGCAGCACAATCCAGTTTCGCGTGGACTTTTTGCTCTTTTTCGTTTAAATCTCACGAAATTTCACGATGCGACTCTCTGGCACCGGGTTTCTCAGCTGGCTCGCTGCGGTCTTCGTGGAGGATCACTGGAGAGAGCGGTGCTGAGCCACACTGACACCCCAATATCCATTCTCTCGATTATTTACAATATTCTACAACCGGTAAGTACAAAAACATAGCTGGTTAACGTTATATTTATTCATAACTTGCTAGTGAAACGCCTGCACGAGCTGGGAAAGTGGAGCAGCTAGAATGTGCGCGTGCGCGCGCGTGCTCTCCTATAATAAACTCCACTAAATAGCTGTAGGTTAAATAGCTCATGTTTACAGGGTGGTTTTATCTGAAGTTTGCTCTATTAAGTGTCAAATATACTGGTGTGCATTGGATGTAGGAGTCGGTTAAGTTGTAATATTCACGATCTCTGGGAGGTGGACTGTTTATTCTGTAGCCTACTTTTAAGGGTGCTTAAACTTAGTAGACCTTTGATAGATGCCATCGTTAAATCACCCGTTAAGATGCGATATACAAAGAAACGGAGTCAAAAAACGAATTGCCTTTCATAAAGACACTACGTTTCGTGTTTCATAATGATAACGTTAATTGCAATTGAGGTTTATTTACTTATTTTTTTCTTTAAGGGTGCAGATTAAAAACGACGAAATATATATACATGCGCACACACACACACTTTACACTTTTTCTCTCAGTATTTCCAAAGAGGCCTTTCTTGCAGCCAGACCCCGGTTTAAAAACCTTTGGTCTATGCAAATGAGAATAAGTGTGCCCTTATATTCAGATCTGGCTTTCCCTTTTGCGCTGAAGGGGTTTGCACTCACAAGTCAATATTTTAAACTGAATTCTGATTGTTATACAGTGAAAAATGCTCCCCTCTTGGTCACTTTGCTTTAGAAAAATGATGTGAATCCTAAATTGTATTAGAAAGATTCCCAGACTTGACTTAAGCCTGTAGAGTCAGCTGGAGGCATCTGTGTGCATATTAAAGCAGCTCTGTGCTCTTGGTGCTGTTCAACATATTTATTTTGGTGATAAAATTACAGCTATATGTATAGCTTGGGCTCTAGCCTGTGTTGTGATACAGCTTTCATTAATTGTATTTTTCTGCAGTATTTCTATGGGCAACCACGTTGGCACAGTGGTTGTATGCTGCTCATATTTCCTCTTATCTTTCCAATTTCCTGCATCAGCTAGCATGCAAATTCCATGTCACTAACAGAAACTATTTAGAGAACATTGATGGATAACTCTTTGAAATTGTCATAGTCACTACAACTTTGATAACAAGCAATAACACATTAAAGTTTTAACGCAGAAATGACAGTATAATTGAAGATACGGTGCAAGATAAGCATCCAAACTAATAACAGCTCATGTGCTTGTACACACCGGTTGCACGTTGCCTCGATGCGATTTGACTGAATTATTATTGTTTATAAACCCACCGGGCCCAAAGGAGCCACTTCATAGAAAAGCTCTCATATTGAATTCATTTTTGTAACGCACTGTTGAAGCATTTCTTTCCCAAAAGGCATGAGATCAAAGTCTGATTTCATTAGTTCATCTATTCTTTAACTCCGACAGGCAGTGTGGGATAAGATATTGATATCTGACCTACATAAGTAGTGAAGACACTCCCTGCATGAATACAAATTTGTAAGGTCATTACAAAATGTGCTGCATGTATTACTCTTGTTGGAGAAATGGAAAGGTTTGGAACGTTTCCATCCAGACATTTGATTAGTCTTCCTGTTAGATGTGTATTAGGAGCAATGCATCACTGTAGAAGATGGGAAGTGTGCTATTATAAGTTTATGTTGGCTTTTTAATGCCTGTGACTGCACGTTTCCTCCCTCCTTTCTTTTTTAATATTTGCAATTGTCATTTAGTCTTTTGACTGAAGAAGAGGATCCCATTTGATTAACATTCAGCCAAATGCTTGTTATGAGCTAAAATGGATGCTCGGAATAAAAGCCAGCAAGTTTAGGTTTTCTGTAATATCCTCAGACCATTTTAAATGGAAATGAATCTTTCTCAGTAGACTAAGCTTAATTTGTGTTGGTGAACAGCATATGTGATTCAAGATACAGTGTCAGCCACATCAGAATGATATGGGGTGTGTTGTAATATTAGAGATAGATTCTCTCCAGTAGACATCTGTTTTCCTTATGTGGAGGGGTTTGCATTTTTTCATGTGTACTTGGTGAACGCCTTCAGGTCATCACACTGCTCTGCGAAATGAGGAAAGAATTTAAATCTTCGCATTGAAATATCAAAGCGTCTGTGTTTCTTCATATTTTTCTCTCTCTTCACATACATTACTGGCTGATAATGTGAATTTGAGTTAATGGCCTTGAATCTCTGGATGAGAACAGGGTTTGCTTTGTAAGTCTATGCAAACACATGCAAAACAGTATGACATAAGGCAGTGCTGTTCAGACAGCCATTGTGGGGAGGTAGATATTATACAAACCTTCCTCTCGGTGGCTTTACTAATGTGATCCACCTCTCTGGAACAAACAGTATTTTCTTTTAGATAGGAATTCATTTATATTTTCAGTTGAATGGGCATGTTGTCTTAGAGAGCAAGGCTAATGCAAAGTTAGCCCACTTCTGCAAGGCTTAAATTCCATTTAAGGTATTCTGACATAGTTGTGGAAGTTTGGATAAAAAATTTGGATTGTGTAGTGAAGACTGTTATATATGCTCCAGACACCAGACCTTTTTGTACTAAAAAATATTGTTCACTGTGTAACCACTAAGCAATTATTTCTGCTTGAATTGTACAGGGCTCTCTGCTCGGTCACGGTCAGATGTTACATTTTCCGACAGGGACTTGAAGAAGCATATAGCGTATCTGAAGATAGAGTAATCTTGGCAGGGAATATGAGTGCTGTAATTGGGCTGCTTATTTAAGAGGGTTTTGGAGAACCTCAGAGCTGAAGGATGTTTGAATTAGGCTGACGCATTGCAGCTTAACTAAACAGACAAATCAGTCTGGCATTGAGAAAACATGAGGAAAAGATGTCGAGCAATGCTCTGTGCAAAGAACTCCCCTTTAACTACGGGGAAATGTGTACTGTACTCAACCTTATCATTATCTTCTCCTTTCCTCCCTAAAGATATGTTGTGTCAGCAAGTCAAACATGCTGTTTACCTGTATGTGTTTAGCTTTTAAAACACTTTGTCCATGTCATGGTGGTGGGAGAAGCATTCTAAGCACTTTGCAGAGCAGTTTCATTAATAGCTGTTGATGTTTAGCTCAAAACGCTTGTAAGTGCAAGTCTTAGCTGACTGATGTGACGGCTATGTGCTACTCATCATGTTTTGCCTTTACAAACCTTTGCAAAGAAGTAAATCTGGTTTCTCAGGACGAATGGGCTTTAATGTAGTGGAGTGTAATGTAATATAATTATTAGCCTATATTACAGTCCTTAGTAGTGGTAATGCCAAATAATAGTGAAAATTGGCCTATTTATTTATTTTGGAAAATGCACGTTAAATACACTACCATTTAAAAGTAAATGTTTTACTTTATTTTGAAAGAAATTAACTTTTTTTTCTTAGCAAGGAAATTGATCAAAATGTACATTGTGTGTGTACACACACACACACACACACACACATTTTCAATAAATGCATTTCTTTTGAGCTTCTCAGGATTTTTTCATTTCACAAATATATTAAGCAGCACAACTTTTTTCAGTGTTGACAATAATAATAAATATTAAAAATTTCACCAAATCATCATATTAGAAGTCTGCAGTAATGGCTGCTAAAAATTCGGCTTTGCCATTACAGGAATAAATTATATATTAAAATATAATAAAATAGATAATAGTTTTACTGTGTTTTTGATCAAACAAATGCAACCTTGGAGACATTTTGGAAAACATAAAAAAAAAAAAATCTTACCAACCTCAAACTTGTGAACGGTAGTAATATGTATTTTCCAAAGTACAATATACCCATCAGTATTATGCAATTAATTGGAAAAACAAAGCAGCATTCTGTATTTTCATAAAAAGTTCTGAAGTGTTCTTACTGCTTACATAACCTCATATATTTGGCAAACGAAACCATACTTCAACTCATCCTTTCAGCGACTGAAAAGTTTGCAATTTGATCAAAGGATTCATTGTCTGTGTAAAATCAGTGCTGCCACACACAAAGCCTTGGCTGAACTCTAACCCCCAGCTCCGAGGGCTAAGGACGCATTGTGCGGGAATGATGGCTTTGTCATTCCTGGCTGCATGTCCATTAATTGCTGGAATCTCATACATCGGTTCGTTCCCTGACCTCCACACTCTAGTCAGGGGTAGACAATAAGGGAAATTTGCCACTGGCCCGGAAGTTCACTGGCCCAGGTCAACGCGTCGGGTATTGATCCCAATAATCACGAAAAAGAACAGTTTGCTTGAACAACATGAATAACATTTTTTTTTTTTTAAGGTAGGTTTAGTGCAAAGTGCAGCAAAACTGTGCAAAAACATGAAACAAGTGCAAATAAACCTATTGCATAGGATTCATTCTCCGTAGTCACACAGCAATTCATTATATTATGTTCATACCATAGGTTTCATACACGTTAACTTTTCTCTAACTTACTTGTCTGCATATGTGGGCATTGATCTGCAGAGCTCACAGTAAACCTCTTTTTTTCTTGATCGTAGCCCAGCTAGGGGTGGGCGATATGGGAAAAATATCATATCACGATTTTTTTTTTTTTTTAAATATCACGATTCACGGTTTTATCACGATTCTTTGTCATGTTGGTTTTACAAGTTGTCTGAGCATTACAGCCAAACTAGAAAGACAAAGCCTTTCAAGGTAACAAAAAAAAAAAAAAAGACATGGCAGATATTTAGGCCAAAGTGGGCGAAGATAAAAATCTTTGTCATCATTCTCTTTTTCTTATTAAAAAATAAGAACAAAGATACACATTACAAAAACACATAATATACAAATAAAACAAACAGTGCTTTATTTTCAGGTACAATAGGTGTATTTAGCAGAGCATTCAATGAAATTGAATGGACAAATATAGAAATAAAACACTACATAGACTGATTCCTAAAGCAACTGTATTAAAGTTTTTCAGTCAAGAACAGTGAGTGATTTTTCTCTGTGTTTTGTTAACGTTAAATGAATAGTTCCCCCAAAAATAAATATTCTGTCATCTGTCTGTCAATTCTGTCATGATGTTTTATTTTTATACCATAATTTTCTCAAAAGTTGTTTTAAACCTGAATGAGTTTCTTTCTTCTGCTGAACATAAATGCTATTTTGAAGAAGGTGGAAAACCAATCAGTTGCTGGTCCTCAGTGACTTCCACAGGATTTTTCTTTCCTGCTATCAAAGTCAATGTGGACCAGCAACCGTTTGGTTACCCTCATTCTTCAAAATATCTTATTTTGGGTTCAGCACAAGAAATTAATAGAGGTTTGGGACAACATGTGAGTAAATAATGACAGAAATTAAATTTTAGAGTGAACTATCCCTTTAATGACAGTCGACAGCATGTTTAGTGTCCTGTCCCTTTAAGAGCTGCACGCATCTAATATACAGGCACGCATCCGTTTCTCTCTTAACTATTTACTTTCATTTTAGACATAACCAACTGAGTCTGTATATAAACCTTGTGTGTTTTGACAGTATTAGCGCAAAATATAACTTAGTTGAGTAATCAGGCGCTGTTAGACAGGCTTTTTAGTGCGCGTGCTTCAGGTGTATGTGCTCAGAAAAAGCACACGTCAGACCAGCGCGCGAATGAAACATTTAACCAGCAAGGCTTGTGTGCAAATAATGTACTTTTGCGATCGCGAATAAGTGCAGTGTCCTGTCAGAGTAACTCTACTGCTGTATGTCGTGTTGTACAGTATATAGAGAAGGAGGAGCCAGAACTGTATTTGATATAATGTGTGCTGTAGCACGATACTACGATATTTCTTCAAAAGCAGATCGTGGAGACATTTGTATCGTCCATGATCTAAAATCGTCATATCGCACACCCCTAAGCCCAGCCAATTCCAGCGGTCTCGCCACTGGGGCTGAAACTTTCTCTGCCTTTTCTTTTCGTATTCCCTTTCGCTTTCCCTCAATTCCTCTGGTGATTTTCTCTTCCTTGCCTTCTCTTTTTTATCCGGCGTTTGGCCGGGTGATGGGGGTTTCAGAAACATGTAGCCTAACTTAATAGTAGCTATAGGTAGGTGCTGAGCAGCAGTGTGCAGTTTGCGCGCGTAACCACGGGAGCGAGCAAGGCGGTGCAGACGTCACGGAGCGCAAAAACCGCTGCATCTGTAACTGTCGGGATCACGTAACGTGTTAGCGGTGGTTACCGAGACTATTTAACAGAAATCAAAACACAGAACCACAGGTAATTAATGTGAAATTAGACTTTTTTTAATCGAGGCATTATTTTTACTGGCCCCACCGGGCTAGTGGTTGGAGCGATCTGGTGGCCCTGACGGTTTTAAAAGCACGTCCGGGCCACCGGGCCAATTATATTGTCGACCCCAGCTAGCTGAGTAAGCAAGTGTGCGCTGAGCATGAAAAGCATCTCCATTGGTCTTCACTATGTAGAGATGCTTTGGAATTCCTTATGGATTCTTTGCGTATAAACAATTCCCACATTGAGAGAGGTTGTTGGAGAACAGCCAGGGAATTCCTACAATGCGGGATAATGAGGAAGCCTTGACAAAAAGAAGTTCTCATTCGGTATTCAATTGGCAACGTGGTGTGCCGAGGAGCTCCCCTGCTCAAAACTCTGATACCTTGGGAATGTTCGCTGGGTTTATTACAGTTCTCTTTAAGTGTATCTACAAAAATGCAGCCTGATGTATTCGGTTTTTTAGGTTCCCTCAATTGTCTTAAAATTTGTACTGAATAACACTTTATCAGTTTGAATTTGTTTGTTCACTAAATGCCAAGTGCTTCATTCAGCCAATAAATGAATCAAGGCAACTGTAGATTTCTTTGTTTTGTAGATAATAAACTGATTTATAATTTTGGTAACCATAAACATGGCGTTATAGTTTTATAAAAAATTGAATAAGTGAAGTAAACTATGCTATCTTTTGTTTTTGAAGTCACAATCACTTTACAAAGCAAAGATATCTGGGATAGCTTTAGAATGTTGTACATAGACCTCAACACTTGACACACAAACCGTTAAAATGGTGACAGGCAGCAAATGTAAAAAAATGAGCTCTTAACATCATAACACAACAAATAAATAACAATTTGACAAAACAACAAACAGCAAAACAATCCAATTGCAGTTACAGCATAATGTATTAATGTAACAGTGCTTGCTGGGATCTCACAAACCCTTTTGGGCAATATAATTTAATTTGAAATTATTGGTTTAGACAGCTGTGTTTTACTAGTTAAGAAAGCATTTGGGGGAATTTAGTTTAACATGGGTTTTTATGTAGTATTTATGACTCAAAACATCCTGAGAACTGGAAAATATGTAGCTGCTTTTTAAAAAAAATTACTGTAAAGTGCAGTGTTTGTGCTAAAATTGTGCTTGGTTTTTGTTTACTCTATCATATATTTTGATTTCATTGATTCTTGTAGAATACAGAAGCCACAGAGACTGTTTGCAGAAGACTCTACGTTCTGTCATGTCACTAGACCTGTTGCTACTGAAAGCACCTTCTTTATTTTTAGTTTTTATTTATTTTTTCTTGTGCCTTGATCAGCTCCTGAAATCACTTTTGATATAAATTGCCTCTGTGATTGTCATATTCAGCACAACCTTCCAAAGCACAGCAAGCGTACGGCTTGATGCTCCAGCTGTGGGAAAGAGCAATTTGAGGGATGACTCATCTGTGGAGAATCTTCAGTCTCAGTTCTGACAGCTCATTCTTCCTGTTAACTCTAATTTGACTGAAATGCAAATGGATGCTGAATACATACTGAACAGACAAAAAACATGTAGTATGTTGTGCCTGGTATGCCGATGTTCATTTGAGCATTAGTGTTGGTACAATTAAAAGCATACAACATGCTTACTTTTGTCAGACTTGATTCAAGCAACAAGCAGTTAGCCAAAAAATTGTTCCAGTACCTTCTTGAAGGATATTCTTTCTGACTTCCCTATATGAGGATCGCCAATAAATGTTGAGACTGATGGCACTGGGAATAAATATTGAAATTTGTTTCTCACCCTTTGGCAAAACGCTGGTCATTTCTGAAGGATTGCAGAGTAATTTGAACAGGGAGGCTTCAATTCAAACAGTATGTGCTACTATTATAATCTCTTGCACCTTTAATTGGATTGGGATGTGAAGATTGGGTCAAACAAGGTCACGCTGTAAGTGTTAAGCTGCTTGACGAGTCATGAATGGGCTGATGACAGCTAACTTGTAGATTTAGCTTAGGGCTGAAATATATAAATGTTAAAATTGAAAACAGACTAGCTGCGCTCAAGGCATTCTCATTATCCTGGGCTTAAGTGATGTGTATACACAATGTTTGTACTATTCTTTGAGCAGTGTTTTAACTTATAAGGCAACCATTTGAGTTTATTGTATTTACTGTTGCACTGTTAATTGCTAACTTAAAGCAGTCAGAGGTGTAACTTCTGTGTTGTGCATGCATGTATGTATTAAGCATAGTCATTTTACTGAAGCTTTTGTGTCAGGACTCATCATATTCCACAGAGCTGCTGTTATATGAAATCTTTTTAGAGTAGCACATCAAGTGAAATGGGCAAATACTTTAAATTAAAATGTGATACTTTAAGTTAGAGTGATGTGGTAAAGAGCATTTGCTGTGATCTAGGATTTTTCCAAACCCTTGTAGATCTTGAGTGAAACCACGCCTGACAGAATTGGGACACACAGAGTAATTTACGATTGGAAGACAACGAAGAACCTCCTAGACCAACACTGATGTTATCTGCTATCTCTGTTAAGTGCTGCTTCATTAAAGGTGAAATGTTCTGGCTTGCTTTGCTGAATGGCCTTTTCCACACTTTATTCCTAGTTTAGTTTGAGTTCCGACTGCCAGAGGTGTTTTTGTCATATTCAGGATATTCTGGGTCACGTCTGACTTGAGCCCTTTTAAAATTGCAAGATCTATCAGTCTCACAGAGAAGATTGCTCTTGTATTTTTGTTGTTTTGTTTGTTCACTCTGAAAATATTGTTTAACAAAATTAGTCTTGTAAGTTCTTTGTTAGGCAAGTTGTGCATTTTCTTTCTAATCAAGCTGATTAGCCCTTGTAATTTTTCCCAGGACTGTTGGATTGAATTTCAAAATAAATGTCATAGAAGCAGACACCATTGGCTTTCTGTTCCACACCAGTGAACTGCTTCCTGAGGGCATAGACCTGTGATGCTATGGATTGAGACTCATAAATGAATCATTAAGTATTAATTATTCATATTCAGGCAATAACAGCCATCAGTTAAATCTCATTGGTCCACTCTGGTTTAAAGTGTCAGGTATTCCACGGTAGAATTCTTCCTTTGACCTTTTTAAGCAACTTAATAAACTGTCGCACTGATATATTTAAACTAGGGCTGGGCGATTTTTCTGATTTTATCGATTAATTCGAATTTAATGTTTTGCCACAATTTTATTTTTTATAAATCGTGGAATCGTGATTTTGAATAGAAATATTACCAGTCGTTAGAATTAGACACTTTGACAATATGCCAATGATAACATAGTAAAGAGAAATGAACGATCCAACTGCATGTCGCCTCCCGTGATTAACCGCTCGCATGTGACGCGCTCATATCGCTAGGTGTCGTTCTCTATTATAGATCCTCAGTGCGGGCGCCATTCACACAGAACGCGCTTTTGTGTTGACAAAGATGTGACGTGGGCAGTGGAATAGGACAAAATGCCAGAAGATGGAAGTGAGCTTCTTTTAACTTGAGCGCCGCCTTTTTATAATGCTGTTTCATGCATGAGACACTGCAAGAGACGTAAGTGCAACAGTCAAATGCGTCCATGTTTACGTAGAAAAAACAATGGAAAAGCAGCGCAATTGAATAAAAAACCTGTGAAGAACTTCTACTGTATGTCTGATTTTTCATGTTTGCATCATGGTGACAGGCTGAAAGCTGTTGTTCATGGTTTTCACAGAACATTTATTGTTAATAGTACTGATGTTATACCTTCAGAAGTCAGAAAGAGCTTTATTACAAAGCATGTTTACGCACAAGGAATTTGACCTTGAGCTTCCAGTGCAGAAGAAAGTGTGGACAAAGTGCAAACTAGTGCAGCAGACATAGGAATTACACAGTAGAGATGGAGTATAACACTAAGAAAAACAGAAAATAAAATGCACTATGTAGAAGTAGAAATATAGAGAAATGTAACCGTTTAAATGAATGGATGTACAGATATATTTACAAGTGTGCAGTTTACAAACGTACAATTTTTGGATTCTATGTATAAAGTCATTTTGAATTAGGCTACATTGACTGAGAATTTTTTTTAAGCATTTTCCTTGTAGCCTATTATTTCTGAACATATAACATGTATAAGACAAATTTGTACAGGATGTAGTTGTAGTTTTGCCATAAGTTAAATATATTAAGGTTCTGCAATATATAAATATATTGTGGAAACTTCATTTCCTGTAGAGCTGCTTTGCAACGATTTGTATCGTAAAGCAGAGATATTTAACAAGTGATTTGTTTAACATTTACATCATGTTGACAACTTCATGCACTTGGAATAGAATTTTCTTTAACTAGAGGGTTAATAAAGAAAAAGTTACTTGAATCATGTTGTAGTTACATTTTTAAGATGACTAGTTAAACATCGTAAAAAAAAACACCTCAAACATCGTTTTTTGCTAAATCGTCCAGCCCTAATTGAAACCAAATTTATGGGTTGTATATATGTAACACAACCTAGAATACACTGCGCTGAGCTTAACTTATCAAACATGGTGGACGAGGTGAAAAATGCAGTATTTGTATGCTTATAGAATAATGTGTCTTTAGCTTAGCAGCATCCTAACTTCTAACTCTACTGCCTATGTAGAGAGTTCCAATTTTGTCGCTAAGTTCGGAGGCTGCTAGTGTAGGCCGCAGACAGCAAGAGAGCTCACTATAGGGTTTGGAACACAGCCATACTCTGCTATATTAGGAAAGCAAGACCAATATACTGTCTTAATACAGATTTTTTTTGCTGTTTGCAGTCTCTTTTCTTTGCTATTTAAGTACACTTGAGTAAAGTTTACTTTCCTTCTGGAGTGCATCCTAATGCCACAGGCTGCCCTATGTTCTTTGATCAGCTGCTGGCACTTGACACTGGCACTGAGTGATTGTGGCTGTTGCCAGCCAGCTGCCCGGGGTGAGTGAGGAGCATCAGACTGATTTCATTCTGTTCCTGATAGATGCAGGACCTCCAGACATTTCTCAAGAGCTTTATTGATAGGGATTGCAGTGTCCTCCTTTTTTTTTTTTTTTGTCCCACGCCTTTCTCAAACCTCACTTGAATGCTCACCCACACCAAGTTGTGTTTTTCTTTTGTGAAACTGCAAAGGCTGTGAAATGTGTTTCCCATGTTTTGATGTACATTGGAGATAGAAAGCTGCTTGTTTGTTCAACAGTAGGCCTATCTCAAGGCCATCTCGTGGTGTTTTTCTTGCTCGCTGAGGAGGTCAAGGAAAAGTCTCTTGTAGGCTAAGTTTTGTGAGACTTCTGCCGAGTGATGCTCTGATCTCTATCATGCTGCACGGTCAACCTGAAAACACATTTTAGCTCTGCTTTACTGACTTGCCGTTGCAAGCATATCTTTGTCATCTTTTTTTTTTAATGATGGGCTTTTTATCTATAGTGATTTTGACAAACCATCTGCAAAGCAAAGTTATTTTTGGAGGTATAGATGCTGGTATTTGTCAGCTCTCAGATGCTGCGCTGAATTAATGAGCAATGACCTGTCCTTGGACATGACTCGCACCTGGACTCTGCGGGCATGTCAGTTTGATCTGCATAGCTCTGGATACAAATAATAACCTGGGACTTAAACCAACACTGTAAAGAGAAGACAGTGTTTTTTTTCATTTCTGTCAAGAACTGGCTCATCGGACATTTATAATCAACAGCTTTCATAGAGATACTGTCTGCTGTAAATTTTATGTCAGATTATTCCCACTTTATCTGCCGAATGTTTGAACTGTATCTCTAAGGCAGTTCTTTATTTTCCTATTTCAAGAAATCTCTGCCAACTAAAGGTCAAGCAAAGACTTAAAGACTCAAACAGGGGAAGAAATGTTGCTGGTCCAAAGAGAATGGAAAGCACTGGTATTTTGTCAAGAACATTGACTTTGTGACTTGTGGAACAAGCCAGTGAAATGAGCCAGCTTGTTCATTTTCGCAGATGCTTTGAAACCTACTATCTTTTCCAACTTCTGGAGATAAATGTGTAGTATTTCAGAGTGATTACACAGGATCTGTATTGCTTGTTTCTGGATCCCGTGGAGCCTTTTCATAACAGCGATTTTGGCTTGTGGCTTTTATTTATTGATGCTAGATGAAAATCTGCTTTTGGAAGTGTTTGTTTGCAACAGCAAAAAAAGCAGGACCTTTTATAAATATAGAGATGGAATATTAATAACATAAACCTTAGTGCAACAAATTTTATTTTATTCAATGCACTCAAATGATGGGGGAAGGGAAGTCATAATCAGCTAGTTGGAATTGTTTAGCTTTTCAAAAGCGCAATGACAGCACAGGCTGATCGTTTTAGAGTCGGTTTCAGATAAAATTGTTTCTGTTTTCAAAAACTGGCAGTACATACTGAGTCATAGTCATAACTTAAAAAAACGAGCCAAATTCCATTTACAACATCACTGTGTGAAACTGCAGTACAATGTGCCAAAAATCTCACCTGATCACAAGATACTTTGTTTAATGTATAGTTATGTGGAACAGGATTTTGGACCATTTACATTCATGCATTTACAGACGCTTTTATCCAAAGCGACTTACATTGCATTCAAGTTACAGTTTTTACATTTTATCAGCTCTTGCTTTCCCTGGGAATCGAACCCATGACCTTGGGGTTGCTAGCGCCATGCTCTACTATTTGAGCTACAGGAAAGACCAATACGATTCATGGTGTGCGGGGCTAACTATAGCAACATTGCAGAAATGTCTTTGACATGTCCTGTTGCTTTTTATGGTTGGGTCAAAAATTTGATTTATATAGTAGAAATTGTTGCTTTTTGTTTTAAAGTTTCTGTCATATATTTCACTCTTTCAATGTTAGGAGCCTAGTGCCAGTTATAGCGAATTATCAGTGGTTCAGACTTCCCTCAGTAGGACGTCCTGCTGTTAACTTTCAAAACAGTGCTTTGAACAAGGAATGCGATGTTTGCAAGGACTCCAGGGTCGACTGTGCTCAGATTTTAATGTGCATAATAGCCAGTTCTGTTGTAAGAAAACGACCTGTGCTGTCACCAGCCTGCTTTTCCCTTTTATCTTAGATTCATCCTCTGATATCAGTGCGATATCTTGTGCTGTCTTACTGAGGCACAGACTTTCCTCAGCCATGTGTCAAACAAGCTGTCAATCAAACAGTCACATTGTGCTTTTCCTAAGCAGTGAATCTTCTTTTGGGAAGAGATTTACTGGTTTGCTCGTATTGTAGAACGAAATGTGCTAATAAATGCAGTTTTGTCATTTTAAACTTGAAATAGTGAAATTGTATATATATTGTTTGTACTGCATAAATCGTTACACTTATTTAGGCAGTAGTTAGGAATCAAACGCATGAAACATGTTAATGATCATTCATTAATGAATAACAAATTGTGTTATCATTAATGCTAAAACATTGATCTATGAGAAGACTCTTTTCATTTGCTGAAGATGCTTTAACTGCTCTTCCTACTGGCATGTAAAATAGGCCTCTCTTAGAACTACCAACTTCACTATAATCATACTTAATCGTACTCATGCCAAGATGTTGTAAGCTCTTAAGTTCACTCTTTGTCGAGCGTCAAGTGGAGTTCATTTTTGTTGTATCTTCAGCCGGGTTCCCATTCCAGCTGGAATGGCTAAATGTTATTTACAAACTCATGGCTGTGCTTCATGCCCATTGGCTGGTTGGTAGAGGATGAATTTAGATTTTATGGGCAGGTGTAGTGTAGTGTAGTGTTCCTGCCCTTGAGACTCCAGAAAGGAAGATCAGATTTCTCCTCATGGGTGCAGGGGTATTGATGTGGTGTCAAATGGCGGGGCAACTGGAATGGTTGGATGCAGGATCTTCAAGGTCCCTTTATCTAATGTGAGTCTCAGAATCAGACAGAAGGACACGGGGATCTTGCTTAAGGCTATGGATGAACCAAATGAGTTACTGAACATAGATTTATTTTGTCTGAGAGAACTTATCAAGAAAGTTTTATCATTTTGTCATTCCTGGAATGCTTTTGTCAAGCATTAAACATCCATTACACTCCATCTTACTGCTCAAGTTTTCGATTGCTGTGGAGTCAAAGCATTAATCATGTTGATAAACTAATATCTGGTAATGCAACCAATGCATATGTATGAGCTTAAAATCTGTTTTATCCAACCATGATCCTCTAAAACAGTTTTCCCCCCACCTCATGCTTTATTGTGTGTATTTGTATAACATTTTTGTTTGTATGCTCTAGGCTCAGACAGACATTCACCCATTTGAAACCCAGACTGTCTCTGTGTGGCTCGTCAGAGATGTGCTGCAGTCCTCAGAGTGGTGGCCTATTTCCTCCACTGCTCCGTAATGAATTACTCCATGAATGCATGCTACTCACTGAATTAGGGTCAGGGCTTTTTAGAAAGAAAGATCAAACAGGTCTGTCTGATGAGAGAGATGGTGCAAACACTGAGAGATAATCCTGTCATTGTGCAGCTAAAATCAGAATGTGGAAGCTTCTGGACAAGTGCAGGAACCATGCAGCTCCAATCCATTTCCATTTGAGTAGCATTTTCCATTGTATGCCATCCCATGCTTTCTGTAGACTTTTGTCTTTTGAATAAAAAGTGAATGTTTATTAGTCGATACTGCATATTAGGGCTGCCACTATTTTTATTTCGATTAATCTATAGACTAACATCGATTAATCTAAACGATTAATTTCCCACAAAAAAATCTACAATTTTACTTAAGAATATTTTATTAAACCAAATGAAATCCAAATTTCTATGAAATCATTTTTTTAAAGCAAAAGTAAAGTGCAACATAGTGCAATAAGCAAGTGTCCATCTTATAGTCCAAATCACTGAAATCAAAGTTCAGAAATAGTGTAAGAATGACAACAAATCCACGTGTTCTAGTCTACTACTAATAAAATTATAATCAAAAACACTTTTTAAAGGAGTATTTACCAGAAATATTATTTACCAGAATTTATTTAGGTGAAAAATGTAAATGTGCAGTATTTCTGAAAAAAATAAAATAATAAAAATATTTTTTTAAAAATATAAAATCAATTAATTGGAGATGCTTTTGATTATTACAATTTAATGGAACCATTAAAATGAAATCTAGAAAATAATGGAAAACAGAATTTGGTACAGATAAAACTGTAAAACAATTAATTAGGTTTCTTGATTAACAATTTAGTCTAACCATTAAAACAATGTATAGAAAAATGTAAATCGAAAAAACTGAATTTGGAAGTAAAACGGATTTCATAGGGCCCTATAATTATAATAAATCGTTTTGTGGTAATAAACACAGATTTAAGTGAACAACAGTTTTTAAAATGACTTAAAATACATACAGTGGGTACGGGAAGTATTCAGACCCCCTTAAATTTTTCACTGTTATATTGCAGCCATTTGCTAAAATCATTTAAGTTCATTTTCTTTCCCTCATTAATGTACACACAGCACCCCATATTGACAGAAAAACACAGAATTGTTGACATTTTTGCAGATTTATTAAAAAAGAAAAACTGAAATATCACATGGTCCTAAGTATTCAGACCCTTTGCTCAGTATTTAGTAGAAGCACCCTTTTGATCTAATACAGCCATGAGTCTTTTTGGGAAAGATGCAACAAGTTTTTCACACCTGGATTTGGGGATCCTCTGCCATTCCTCCTTGCAGATCCTCTCTAGTTCTGTCAGGTTGTATGGTAAACGTTGGTGGACAGCCATTTTTAGGTCTCTCCGGAGATGCTCAATTGGGTTTAAGTCAGGGCTCTGGCTGGGCCATTCAAGAACAGTCACGGAGTTGTTGTGAAGCCACTCCTTCGTTATTTTAGCTGTGTGCTTAGGGTCATTGTCTTGTTGGAAGGTAAACCTTCGGCCCAGTCTGAGGTCCTGAGCACTCTGGAGAAGTTTTTCGTCCAGGATATCCCTGTACTTGGCCGCATTCATCTTTCCTTCGATTGCAACCAGTCGTCCTGTCCCTGCAGCTGAAAAACACCCCCACAGCATGATGCTGCCACCACCATGCTTCACTGTTGGGACTGTATTGGACAGGTGATGAGCAGTGCCTGGTTTTCTCCACACATACCGCTTAGAATTAAGGCCAAAAAGTTCTATCTTGGTCTCATCAGACCAGAGAATCTTATTTCTCACCATCTTGCGGTCCTTCAGGTGTTTTTTTGTGTCTTGCACTGAGGAGAGGCTTCCGTCGGGCCACTCTGCAGTGATGGTTGACTTTCTACAACTTTCTCCCATCTCCTGACTGCATCTCTGGAGGTCAGTCACAGTGATCTTTGGGTTCTTCTTTACCTCTCTCACCAAGGCTCTTCTCCCCCGATAGCTCAGTTTGGCTGGACGGCCAGCTCTAAGAAGGGTTCTGGTCGTCCCAAACGTCATCCATTTAAGGATTATGGATGCCACTGTGCTCTTAGGAACCTTAAGTACAGCAGAAATGTTTTTGTAACCTTGGCCAGATCTGTGCCTTGCCACAATTCTGTCTCTGAGCTCTTCAGGCAGTTCCTTTTGACCTCTCATTTGCTCTGACATGCACTGTGAGCTGTAAGGTCTTATATAGACAGGTGTGTGGCTTTCCTAATCAAGTCCAATCAGTATAATCAAACACAGCTGGACTCAAATGAAGGTGTAGAACCATCTCAAGGATGATCCGAAGAAATGGACAGCACCTGAGTTAAATATATGAGTGTCACAGCAAAGGGTCTGAATACTTAGGACCATGTGATATTTCAGTTTTTCATTTTTAATAAATCTTAAAATGTCAACAATTCTGTGTTTTTCTGTCAATATGGGGTGCTGTGTGTACATTGAGGAAAAAAAATGAACTTAAATGATTTTAGCAAATGGCTGCAATATAACAGTGAAAAATTTAAGGGGGTCTGAATACTTTCCGTACCCACTGTATATAATAGCAATGATGCAATAATTAGTTCAAATAAAGTATCAAAAGCAAGATGGTTTTATTAAACAAAACTTGTTAAAATACATGAATGTATTAAAAACAATAGAGCTAATGTACATTACGCATTACAACAAAGGCCTGCAGGGGGCGCCGACGGCCTGATGATTATCTTTACACATTACTGCACGATCTAATCCATGGTGAAAGTGAAAGTGACATACGGCCAAGTACTAGGAATTTGTGCTCTGCATTTAACCCATCCAAAGTGCACACACACCGTGAACACACCCGGAGCAGTTGGCAGCCATTTTATGCTGCGGCGCCCGGGAGCAGTTGGGGGTTCTGTGCCTTGCCCAAGGGCACCTCAGTCATGGTATTGAGGGTGGAGAGAGCGCTGTACATTCACTCCCCCACCTACAATCCCTGCCGGCTCGAGTCTCAGAACTCACAACCTTTGCATCCAGCGAGCACTTTTAGTCCAATGAAACAACGTTGTAATAAGGATAAATATTCCGTTGTTTACATTTCATTTCTTCGGGAGAGTTATTGTTCCCGTCTGTTATGGAATAAATTACGCTCAAAAACAGCGTCTTGGTGGTAAAAAAAAACAACACTGTGCTGTAGCATACAGTTTTACAAACAGAATTAGACCGTCCACGGAAAAAAGTCTCAGAAAAGCGGAATATAGTTTATTTGAATTTGGCGCTCTCTCCTGAAACCGTGACGCAGCTGACACCTGAGCGGGGCCGTAACTTAGCGATCTGCCTTTTTCCATAAAAAAACTTTTTTTTTTTTTTTTTTTTCAACATTTTTTATATGTGTGTGTGTGTGGGGAATGTGACCGTATCTGCATGATTATCATATGTATGGACGCACATCAGCGTGTGATTACTGACTGTATGACCATGTCTGCCAATATCACTTCATGTCTGGCAATCAGAATATATACTTCAGTATGCATACTATATACAAAGCATTTTATTTCATTTTTTTTTCCTTTTTTATTTTGCTCAAATAAATCACTTATATGATGTCTATTATTCTATAATTGAAAAACTATGCAGGAATATGTATAATGACTAAAATGGTTTGTATAATTCTGCAATACATTTGGTGGTTATTTTTCCTCAAACAGGGGGGCTAGGGGGACTATAAATATTTTCAGAAAAAATATTGCAGGAATCTCATTTTTCATGGTATCGTCTTCAAATTTGAAATATAAACTCATGAGACACGTGGCTTTCAATCCATTACTTTTCTGGATTGCTCCAGGACTTATTTCATGTATTTGTTTTTGAAAAAAAAAAAAAAACATTCAGTGTGGAAAAACATTTTTCAAGGCACGTCAGTGTCTATAACTTTTTATGTTTTTGAGCATTATCAACTCTGGATGATGGGTAGTAAAGCCTAGAGTGTCTTCTTTCCAAAGATACCTAATTTGTTTGTGTAGCACACTTTGTCAGGAACTGTTACCATTTTAATTTAGGTATGTTATTTTCACCTGTGAGGCCCCAAATAGGGGGTGATGGGTAACAGGTTAATTCAAATGTCCACTTAATCTTTAATATTCGGCCATTTCTTTAGGACAGAAATGCTATAGCCACTGTAATTAAATGAATATGTGGACATCAAAACGTGTAAACTCAGAGTGAGGGTTTGAGCTTTTGAGCTACCGGCCTCCAGGGTGGTGCCCGTTCTGGGAGACCATGGCGGGACAGGAGACTCGTTAGGCCACGGCGGGTCCGGGGACTCAGGAGGCCACTTGGCCTGGCCACACAGGCCGTGACCATATGGCCCCCCCCCCAAAATTCCCCTCTGGGGGCCATTGAGGAGGAGCGGGCTCTGTGGGGTACTCTGGAGGAGCGGGCTCTGTGGGGCGCTCCTCGGATAGCGCGGACTCTTGGGGGCGCTCTGGAGGAGTGGAGCTGGACGGGACCAGCGGAGACGCAGGAGAGCTGGACGGGACCAGCGGAGACGCAGGAGAGCTGGACGGGACCAGCGGAGACGCAGGAGAGCTGGACGGGACCAGCGGAGACGCAGGAGAGCTGGACGGGACCAGCGGAGACGCAGGAGCACTGTCGAGGCGCAGGCACTGGAGGGCACTGTCGAGGCGCAGGCACCGGAGGGCACTGTCGAGGCGCAGGCACCGGAGGGCACTGTCGAGGCGGAGGCACCGGAGGGCACTGTCGAGGCGCAGGCACCGGAGGGCACTTGTCTTTCTCTGGCGGGCCTGCCATCTTCTCTGCAGGCGGGCTTGCCATCCTTTCCGCCGATGGGCTTGGGGGAGCCGCGAACGGCAGCTTTAATTTCTCCGCGGACGGTGGCTGGCTTGAGGGAATCACAGAAGGGGGAGTGCTTGGGAAAGCCACGGGTGGCAGCGGGCTTGGGAGAGCCGCGGACGGCGGCGGGCTGGTTCTGGCTCGGGCCCGGATGCTTCCCAGACACTTCCCTTCTCTCCAACACAATCCTGTGGTGTCTGGGAGGTCCATTGGGTGAGGTCCAACAGGTGGAGGATGGCCGCGTTGTGCAGCTCCGTGACCGCGGCGAGCCCGCAGAACTCCCCGGCATAGTCCACGAAGGGGAGATCGCGCTTGATGAGGGTGCGGAGGCTGGCGGCGAACTCTATCGCCATGGAGGGGGAAAAAACAGGAAAAACAAAAACTTCTCAAAAAACGGAAAACAAAACGAGGGAGGAGAAGAGGCGCTTACTTCGGTGAGGTCCGGTCTTCTGTCACACTCTCTCCAGGAACAGGGAAACGCAGAGGCGAGGAACTTCTTAAACTTAGAACTTTATTTATGAAACTCAGGGATCACAGGAGACACAGATGAAGACGATCATACCGGACACAGAGGCAGGGAAACACAGGGCTTATGAACACAGGAGAAAACTACATAATTAATGACACAGGGCTGGGGACTAATAAACTAATGAGAACAAATGAGTACAGGAACAGGAACTAACCAAATATGGGCACGAGAGGAGGGGGAAACGAGACACAGGACTGACAGTACGTTGCGTTCCCAGATGAAGGCTATAATAAACCCAAACTCACAGCAACATGCAGAGATGGAGTTTGAGATGCTCCACATGTAAATACGTTTCTATGGAACTACTGTGAACGGAGCCGCTGTGAGACGCACGTACTTAACCTACATGCATTTAATTAAAGCCCATATACTGTGTTAGAACTGTATCGCATACAATTATTTAAATCATAGCGTTTATGAATTCACAATTATACTTAATTATGATTTTTAAATGGGTTTAATATATCATGCAGCCTTGGAAAATAGTCTAATAATGTGTTTTATGGATTCTTGTCTGTGAAATGCGCCACTTCCGGTATTTTGTCGGTTAGTCGACGCGAGGAAAATTAAGTCGACCATTTTTAAAAATCGAGTAGTCGACTAAAATCTACGAATCGTGACAGCCCTACTGCATAATTATACATGCTCATTCACATGTTTTTACATTTAGATTAATTTGTTGTCATCTAAAGCACACTAAAAGCTCATCTTTTAAAATAATTGTTAAATGTAAAATTAAACTTTTTCATACTGTACATCATAATGTTGTGATGCCCACATAGCATTTAACATGATTAAGTTTAGCATTACATTTTTAAGATATTTTAATGTAGAATTTTTATATTTACAATAATATTTTAAGACTTGCTTTCAGAAAATCTAGCTTGAATTAACTATTGGGTAAACTTAATTGGCTTAAGATTAGTTTTTCTTACCTTATTAATTTTGATGAACTGTATTGGTAAAAGTTCTGTTCTTTAACAGGTAACCCACACTGCAAAGAGCTGCTGCTTATTTGACATTGTTTCAGTAGCTTCATCCTGTTTCTCATTGGTTTGAGACAAGCCTGTGTCTCCATGTTACAGACTGGTTAGTCAAGTGGTGCCATATTAGATTAGATTAGATTAGATTCAACTTTATTGTCATTTATGCAGAGTACAAGTACAGAGCTAATGAAATGCAGTTAGCATCTAACCAGAAGTGCAAGAATATAGTGTTTTATATACATATAAGTGCAGAGTAAATGAAGATAAGATTTACAGAATGTACAGTGGAATTGCTATATACAGTATTGAGCAGAGTATATACAGAATATAAATAGGAATGCAATGTAGGGATTGTATGTACAGTATGAACAGAGCAATGTAGGATTATATACATTATGAACAGCAGAAACGTGAGAACAGTGGTAATAAATAAATACAGCTGGATGAGTGTGCAAAATATTGATAGGACAATGTATTCTATGCAAAATAGCAGTAGTGCAATATTTTATAGAAATAGTTTACTGTGCTTTGTATAGTAACAACTTTATACAGTTTATAGTGTAATAACTTGTGCAGTCTGTGCAAAAATATGAATAGTGCAAATGCGTGTGTGTAAAGTACTGTGACCAGTGCAGTAATAAGCAGGTGCAGGTTAGATTGGTGGTGTGGCGTTCAGAAGTGTCACAGCCTCGGGGAAGAAGCTCTTCCTGAGCCTTCTAGTGCGAGAGCGTAGGCACCTGTAACGCCTGCCGGATGGAAGGAGGGTGAAAAGTCCATGGTTAGGGTGAGAGGCATCCTTGATGATGTTTCTTGCCCTGCCCAGACAGCGCTTATGATAAATGTTCTCAATGGAAGTTAACTGGGTGCCGGTGATCCGTTGAGCAGTTTTCACCACCCGCTGGAGTGCTTTGCGGTCAGATGCGGAGCAATTGCTGTACCATACTGAGATGCAGTTCGTGAGTATGCTCTCAATGGTACAGCGGTAGAATTCCACAAGGATCCTGGGATTCAGGTGAACTTTCTTAAGGCTCCTTAAGAAGTAAAGGTGCTGCTGTGCCTTTTTGACCAGAGTGGAGGTGTTATGGGACCAGGTGAGGTCATCAGAGATGTGGATGCCAAGGAACTTGAAACTCGACACACGCTCCACTTCAGCTCCGTTGATGTAGATGGGTGTGTGTGCATGACTCCTAGTCCGCCTGAAGTCCACAATGATCTCCTTTGTCTTCTGGGTGTTTAGCTGTAGATTGTTGGTGGCACACCACACAGCCAGGTGCTGCACCTCATCCCTGTAGGCTGATTCATCGTCATCCTTGATCAGACCTACCACCGTGGTGTCATCTGCAAATTTAATTATGGTGTTGGAGCCATAAACAGGAACACAGTCATGGGTGAAGAGGGGGTACAGGAGAGGGCTCAGTACGCAGCCCTGTGGCACGCCGGTGTTCAGGGTGATGATGGAGGAGGAGAGGTTATCTAACTTAACGGACTGAGGTCTGTTAGTCAGAAAATCTAGAATCCAATTGCAGATGGGTGTGCTGATTCCAAGCTGGCTGAGCTTGGAGATCAGCTTGGAGGGGATTACTGTATTAAATGTGATGAGCTCCCCAACTCCTCTTCCGGCTTTGCTACTGTTCGGACGCTCTTGCTTATTGCTCTCTGCTTTGCTCCCTATTTTTGCATTTTTCTCATATCTCTCCAAGATTTTAACTTCAGCAGATCAGCACAGTGCTCAGACAACACATTTTTTGGGGGGGAAACTTAAGACTTTCTCCCAGCAGTTTACATTCCAAAGACGGAAAAATACAGCTGTCTACATTCAAACAGACTAGAGAAAATGCCTCTCGTGGAATCTACTTGCTGCATGAACTGCCACAAACTTCTACAAAGGATTGCGGTTCTTGAAACAAAGTTACTTACTGGACTTCCAAAACAGGCGGAACACACAGCAGACGGTCATCACGGACCCCCTCAGCATACAGCTGGTGAGTCCTCTGAATCTCAAACGTTTATACAAAGTGTAGAGGAAAAAGCCGAAACAGATCGACAGACAAATCGATGGCACAAACAGGGAGCGAGACCCAAAGGCAATCGAGACATCAGATTATCACGAGTATCTCGTATTGCTGCCGTAGCATCCTCTACCCCAGATACGGCTATGACAAGACTTGTAAACACTGGCATTCTACCACCCCCAATACATCTTGAGAACAGATTTGAACCATTAATGAATGTGGGTGAGGAATCCGCAAATGTGACTAAACACGGATCGAATCAGCCAGCAGCTAACATCGCTACTAACAGGCGCTCAAGGTCGAGCAGACAGCGGCTTTCAGCTCAGAGCGCAGCCGAGCCCAGGACTCTGATAGTGGGCGACTCTATTATCAGAAACATCAGTTGCAGGACTACAACTACATACTGCCGTCCTCAAGCAAATGTCTCTGATGTGAACAAAGAACTTCGGAACATTCTGATGAAGCACAAGACTGCAAATCGAGTCATCATCCATGTGGGGAAGAATGATATTCGGAAGGAGCAGTCAGAACTCCTTAAGAAGGATTTCAGTGAACTCTTTGAAATGCTTCAAAGTCTTGAAGTTCAGTCGTTCATCAGTGGACCACTCCCAGCAAGGGGAACTAACATGTTTTCACGGTTGCTTGGGCTGAATACATGGCTACAAAGAACCTGCAGTATAAAAGGAGTCAACTTCATCGACAACTTCAATCTTTTCTGGGGCCACAGACAACTGTTTAAACTAGATGGCCTCCACCCAAACAGACTCGGTGCAAGAGTGCTTAAGGACAATATCTATTTCTCCCTCCGTCATCCTTCAGCGGTGTGTGCCAATCTACTCGGCCTGAGTGGCACACACACACCTGGACAGTATATGAGTGACCACAGGACTTCATGTCAGCTTCTGAGTCAACATGTGGTTGACACATCCCGCAAGGACACTGATAACACCACGCAGCCACAACAAGCACTGCTCATGGACATCCCAGCTGAGCCCTGCCCACAGAGCTCATCACATGCAGACTGTGACGTACTACAACAGCTCCAAGACTCAGCACCCAAGGACGACTTTCAGGAAAACAGCCAGGGAAGCCAGAACGACATCTCACAGCCAGCGGAAACACCAGAGCCAGAGCCCTGCTCACCAGATACACTATCACTCTCCCCAGAATCTCCACTTCTAAGCTTCTCACAGAAAATGGAGGAACTGGTGTATGCTGGGACCAAACTCTCCCACTCTTTCGCTTCAAGTCCCCAGATATCAACTAAAAAACGGCGGGCCCCACAACCACCAAAGACTGCAGGCCCAGCTCACCCTCCTCCTCCTGCGAGAGCTCTCCGGCCGCTGCCACAACGTCAGGGCCCAAACCCCTCTCCATCTGGTGTAGGTGAACCAAAAACAACTGATAACAGCTCTCAGTGATGTGTGTCGGGTCCCCGCTATATTAGCAGCAACATTCACAAATGTTTACAGAACAAGCGGGAACCCAGTGTGCCTGTAGCCACCTCTATTTCTGTTTTATTAAGCAATAGAAAGTCTAAGGCCTTCTCAAGCCGTACGGCTGACCCATCTAACCTGCGGCCTATAATGCATCAATCTAAGATTGCTGTAGAGACAAAATGTAATTCCATCAAGTTAGCATTTTTAAACATTCGCTCACTTAAAAATAAATCATTTCTGATCAACGATTTAATAACCACAAACAACCTGGATTTTATGTTTTTAAATGAAACATGGTTAGAAGACAGCTGCAGTTCAACAGTCCTCACTGAAACAGCCCCTCCTAACTTTAATTTTATAAGTGTCTGCAGGACTGTTAGGAGAGGTGGAGGTGTAGCTGCTCTGTTTAAAGATGTTTATCAGTGCAAGCAAATGTCATTTGGTCAATATTCATCTTTTGAATACCTAGGTATTGTGCTGAAAGGTGCTCCACACACCCTGTTTATCATTATTTACAGGCCTCCAAAATATTCTCCAGCCTTTGTTGATGATTTCACTGAACTGTTATCAATGATTTCCTCAGAGTTTGACTGTTTTGCTATTGCAGGGGATTTTAATATTCACATAGATAATGCAGAAATCAAAACTACAAAAGAAATTATAACTGTTTTAAACACTTTTGACCTGAGTCAGCATGTGCACGGACCAACACACAATCGTGGACACACTCTAGATTTACTCATCAGTAGAGGTCTAAACATCTCATCCATTGTAATTAAGGATGTAGCACTATCTGATCACTTCTGTATTTTCTTTGATATATCGATCTCGGTCACCACTGAATCTAGATCTGTCTCTATCAGAAAGAGATGCATTAACGACAACACTAGTGCGCTATTTATGGAGGCAATATCATTAACACCAAGCATTTCTGCAGACTCTGTTGATCTTCTCCTGGAGTCTTTTAACTCAAAAATTAAGAATGTTATTGATGATATTGCCCCGATAAAGGTCAGCAAGAAGACGGGGAAACAGAAATCAATTTGGAGAAAATCAACAGCAGTTCAGAGCATGAAAAGACAATGCAGAAAAGCTGAGCGGATGTGGCGGAAGACGAAACTCGAAATTCACTATAGCATCTATAAAGACAGCCTTCATGCTTTCAATGTGGAACTAGCCACAGCTAGACAGACTTTCTTTTCAAACCTTATAAACAGTAACTTAAACAACACCCGCATTCTTTTTGCGACTGTTGAGAGACTGACAAACCCCCCAAGTCAGATTCCCAGTGAAATGCTCTCCGACAGCAAATGCAATGAGTTTGCTTCCTTCTTTTCTGAGAAGATCAATAATATCAGAAAGGAGATTGGCACATCCTCAAGTTATGCAGAGGTCACACAGATTCGACCGCAATTTCAAAAAGAAGTGACTATGTGTGTTTTTAAAGAAATTGATAACAAAATTTTGGAAGAAATAGTACAGCACCTTAAATCTTCAACCTGCTATCTTGACACACTTCCCACATCCTTTTTCAAAAATGTGCTTAACTGTTTAGAAGCTGATCTCTTAGAAGTGGTGAACGCCTCACTTCTTTCTGGGACTTTTCCAAACTCCCTTAAAACTGCAGTTGTTAAGCCCCTTCTGAAAAAGCGCAATCTTGATAACACCATGTTGAGCAACTATAGACCCATATCAAATCTTCCTTTCATAGGTAAGATAATTGAAAAGGTAGTTTCTAATCAGCTGAACAACTACTTAAAGTCAAATGGATACCTGGACAATTTTCAATCTGGTTTCCGAGCACATCACAGCACAGAGACAGCACTCGTTAAGATAATAAATGATATTCGCGTCAATTCTGATTCTGGCAAAATATCAGTGCTGGTACTACTAGATCTTAGTGCTGCGTTTGACACTGTCGATCATAACATACTTTTAGAGAGACTGGAAAACTGGGTCGGGCTTTCTGGGATGGCACTCAAATGGTTCAGATCATACTTAGAAGGGAGAGGTTATTATGTGAGTATAGGAGAGCATAAGTCTAAGTGGACGGCCATGACATGTGGAGTCCCACAAGGCTCAATTCTTGCACCGCTCTTGTTTAACCTGTATATGCTCCCACTAAGTCAGATAATGAGGAAGAACCAAATTGCCTATCACAGCTATGCTGATGATACCCAGATTTACCTAGCCTTATCTCCAAATGACTACAGCCCCATTGACTCCCTCTGCCAATGCATTGATGAAATTAACAGTTGGATGTGCCAGAACTTTCTTCAGTTAAACAAGGAGAAAACTGAAATCATTGCATTTGGAAACAAAGATGAAGTTCTCAAGGTGAATGCATACCTTGACTCTAGGGGTCAAACAACTAAAAATCAAGTCAGAAATCTTGGAGTGATTCTGGAGACAGACCTTAGTTTCAGTAGTCATGTCAAAGCAATAGCTAAATCAGCATACTATCATCTCAAAAATATTGCACGAATTAGATGTTTTGTTTCCAATCAAGACTTGGAGAAACTTGTTCATGCCTTTATCACCAGCAGGGTGGATTACTGTAATGGTCTCCTCACCGGCCTTCCCAAGAAGACCATTAGACAGCTGCAACTCATCCAGAATGCTGCTGCCAGGATTCTGACTAGAACCAGAAAATCTGAGCATATCACACCAGTCCTCAAGTCCTTACACTGGCTTCCAGTTACATTTAGGATTGATTTTAAAGTACTTTTACTCGTTTATAAGTCACTCAATGGCCTAGGACCTAAATATATTGCTGATATGCTCACTGAATATAAACCAAACAGACCACTCAGATCATTAGGATTGAGTCAGTTAGAAATACCAAGGGTTCACACAAAACAAGGGGAGTCTGCTTTTAGCTATTATGTGGCCCGCAGTTGGAACCAGCTTCCAGAAGAGATCAGATGTGCTAAAACATTAGCCACATTTAAATCAAGACTCAAAACTCATCTGTTTAACTGTGCATTTGTTGAATGAGCACTGTGCTATATGTCCGAACTGACTGCAATACATTTTATGTATAATCATTTTCTTTAAATTTATTTTAAATCATTTTCTATATCATTTTAAAATTCTTTGTTTTTATTATTTTTATTTCCATGTTTTATTGATTTTAATGTCTATTTCACTTTCTTTTATGTAAAGCACTTTGAATTACCACTGTGTATGAAATGTGCTATATAAATAAACTTGCCTTGCCTTAAATGCAGAACTGAAGTCTATGAACAGCATTCTCACATGTGTGTTTTGACTGTCCAGGTGGGTGAGGGCAGAGTGAAGTGCTGTTGAGATGGCGTCCTCTGTTGACCTATTGTGGCGATAGGCAAATTGGAATGGGTCTAGTGTAGCAGGGAGACAGGATTTTAAGTGGGATGCAACCAGTTTCTCAAAACACTTGGCAATGATGGGGGTGAGTGCAACAGGACGGAAGTCGTTAGGGACCGAGGCAGTGGAATGTTTCGGTACTGGTACGATGGTGGAGGTTTTGAAGATAGTGGGGACAGATGTTTGGGCCAGGGACAGATTGAAAATGTCAGGCTTTAAGCACACGACCAGGTATTCCGTCAGGGCCAGCTGCCTTCCGTGCATTCACCTTACGCAGAGTGGAGTAGACATCTGATGTGGAGAGTGTGAGAGGCAGTTCACTGGGTTGATGCTCAGCTTTGAGTGAGATCTCCTTATTATTTTGATCAAAACGAGCATAAAAGTGATTGAGCTCGTCTGGGAGGGAGGCAGAGCTGGAGGGGGGGCACAGAGGTAGGTGGTTTGTAATCTGTGATAGATTGTATGCCTTGCCACATACGCCGGGGGTCTGAAGAATTGAAGTGTTCTTCAATCTTCTGTTTGTGTGTGAGTTTGGCCTGGCAGATACCCTTCCTCAGGTTGGCTCTGGCTGAGCTGTAAGCCTCCTGGTCTCCGGACCTGAAGGCTGCATCTCTTGCTTTGAGCAGGAGGCGAACCTCTCTGTTCATCCAGGGCTTCTGATTGGGGAAAATTTTTATTTTTGTGTGTGTGGTCACTCTGCTCACACAGCTGTTGATGTGCTCCATGACAGAGTTGGTATAAATGTCAATGTTAATCTGAGAGTTTGTGGTGGCCTGGACAGCAAACTCACTCCAGTCTGTGTGCTGGAATTGATGTTGAAGAGTGGAGTCAGCACCTTCCAGCCAGATTTTAACAGTCCTTATTGTAGGTTTCACACGTTTGATGACTGGGGTATACTTGGGGAGCAGGAACAAAGAGAGGTGATCAGACTGACCCAGGTGGGGGAGGGGTGTGACTTTGTAGGCATCACTCACATTAGTGTAAACGTGGTCCAATGTTTTATGTCCCCTTGTAGTGCAGGAGACATTTTGATGAAATTTAGGGAGAACAGATCTAAAAGTGCAGTGATTGAAGTCCCCCGCAACGATAAAGGCTCCATCCGGGTGCAGGGTTTGTAATTTGCTAATAGCAGCACAAAGTTCTTTCATAGCCACGTTAGCATTAGCGTCCGGAGGTACATAAACTCCAGCAGCAACAATGCAAGTAAACTCACGTGGTAGATAGAATGGCCTGCACTTGATAATCAGGAACTCCAGCTCAGCAGAGCATGTCATTTCTCTGATGTTGGGCCACTAATTTTATCTGTTTATTTTCTATGTTTACTGGGTCCTAATTAGGTTTCATGTAATCTGAAGAATCGGCTCCTATATGTGCATCAACTTTACTATTCAAAGGATCAACTTTGCTATTCAAAGCCATTAAACATCATCCATGGACATCATTGCAAAAAGGAAAGTGCTGTGGTTTGCAAGCTCCTTAACAATGTTAAAGGATGTGAGAATACCTTTGCTTTAACATTTCAGCTCACTTTCTTTTAGTATGCAAATTTTTGTCAATTACAGCACCAACTTGCACTTTGCATAACCGAGCAGAAACAAACAAATGAGTTACCTACATTTCATGTAACAGTATATTGCTTTGTAGTTTGTGAAATTTCATTTAAAGCTTTATTTGGAACCAGCATGCATAAGACAGGTAATTCGGGAAATTCTTACTTCACATTTTTCCCTTCCTGGAGGAAAAAGTATGTATTTGCTTGCTCATTATTAGGTTTATTTTAAATATAGCCATAGCTTGAATTTCTGTCGAAGCGAAAATGAGGCCACAATTTGATGAAGCAATTAAGCATAATGATGCATTCATACATGCAGACATAACCTATTCTTCCTGCACACTGAGGGATAATTAATGTCAGCGACACAGGGCATGGATCTGATTGTGCATTTGAAACCAACTAGTGCCTTCTTTCCACCACTGCATCTAAATGACAAAGACATGATGGAGGTTTTCACTTCCCAAAATCATCCTTGCTGCAGATGACTCTGAGCCAGAGCAGGATTTTGTGTTTTGGCCTTGCAAGGAGACATACTTTAAGCAACAGGCTTTTGGTTCACTTCTCTATGTAATGAGGCAGTGTATCATTCTGTCTTTTTGAGCAAAGATGCCGGTGAAATAAAAGTGAGGCCCTGATGAAGCAGTCTCTGTTTCATGAATATTAATGTCGTATGCTGGTGGTTGACGGCCTAGATTTCTCTCTGTCTCTCTTTTTGGGTCTCTTCTTTGCATTTAGTATGAGAGAGGGATGCTTATCAGGCCTGTGAATCTCTGCTGGAAGAGCTTAGGTGATGTGCTGTTCCTGTTTAGCGCCGGGATGGCACTGACAGGATTATCATGCCATGTTATTTCTGCCTCATTAATCAAAGTAAGAGGCATGACGATGAGATCGAGACAGTTCACAAAGACTTTAATCTATGCGGAGACCTCACACAGTTTGTTCACTGTTGGCCAGCGGGTCTTTTGATTGACCACTATGTTCACACCATACACTGTATAAGAACATGGATGTAGTGTCTGTGACATCACCCGTAGGTTTCTGAAGAGCATTTTTGAAACCCAAAGTGGCTTGAACCGGCCGTCACAATCTTGGCGGTGCGTTAACAGAATCCACGCCCACCTAGCTCGACAAACGGGCAATCCACCTGACACTTAAGTGGCCACGCTTAATTATGCAGAACTTTAAGGTTTAATATAATTTAAACGGATGAGTTGAAATTGGCATGAAGGGCAAAATTTTCTACATAGACAAACACTTTTTGAGCTGTAAACCTTTTTTTTTTTTTTTTCTCTGCTGTAAAGTTGGGCATTTTAACATGGGTCGTTTAGATGCAGTTCAACAGAGCACTGTTGCGCTACGGGCATCCCGATTTCAAATCCTGGCTCGAGGATCTTCCCAAACCTGCCCCTCTCTCTTTCTCTCCGACTTCGCTTCCTGTCACTTCTACACTGTCCTATACTAATAAAGTGAAAATATAAAAATGCCAAAAATGGCCTATCCAACCAAATATTTTACCCAGCTTCTTGGAAATTTAAACCATGGCTCATTCTGACCCAAATTTTGAATATTTTCTTAAAGAGCAAGTTAAACTATTTCTTATGGACAATAAAACCCAGACGTGTCTCCCAATTTGCTTTTGGACACTGCTAAAGCTTACATTAGGGGAAGCAATTCTCACTAATAAAGCTGAAAAATCTGTTTTTTTTGCTAGACAGCGGATGTACGAATTCTCTAACAAACCTAACAAATATCTAGCAAACTTATTGCGGAACCGTTCTCAAGCGCATGTCATATCCAGTATCAAAGATAAAGAAGGCAGGTGCCATCACGACAACAAAGCAATTAACAAAATTTTTAGGGCATTTTACACGTCCCAATCGGGCTTTTCTTCTGGTGATAATATGAATAAATTCCTTGCAAATTCAAATCTACGGGAATTAACTGAGGAGCAAAGACACACGTTAAACCAATTGAACCCAGTGAAATTTTGAACTGTATTAATAGTCTCCCCAAAGGAAAAGCACCAGGGCCCGATGGGTTTACAGTGGAATTCTTTCAGAAATTTAAAATGGAATTAGCAAGCTTAATGCATGAAATGATACAGTTTTCATTTGATTCTAATAAGCTTCCTGGCTCCACGACAGAAGCCAACATCTGTGTCTTTCTAAAAAAAAAAAGGCAAATGCCCTGAGGAGTGCGGATCGTATCGTCCAATCTCTTTGCTTAATGTGGATACAAACATTTTAGCGAAGATATCAGCCATCCAACTTGAATCAATTCTCCCTACAATAATTAATCCTGACCAGACAGGCTTTGTTAAAGGCAGATCATCAGTTCATAATGTTAGAAGGCTTCTTAATTCAGTATTCAAATCAGCACACAAATTCTGGGTTAGTCATTTCATTAGATGCTGAGAAGGCAGGGTCGAATGGCCATATTTATTCTCAGTGCTCTCTAAATTTAACTTGGGTGATGTATTTATTAAAGGGGTAAGGATTTTTACTCCTCCCCCACTGCGAGAGTTATTACTAATGGTCTTAAATCCCCTGAGTTTACGCTAGCACGTGGTACCAGGAAAGGATGCCCAATGTCGCCGCTGCTTTTTGCGCTGGCCATTGAACCGCTGGCTGCGGCCATTAGAGACGACCCATCCATTGAAGGGCTTAGACTAGAAAAGAAAACATAAAATTTCACTTTATGCCGATGACATCTTAATTTACCTCAATTCTCCACAACAATCAATTCCATATCTGATTGGTACAATTTCCAATTTTGGTTCCTTCTTGGGGTATAAAATAAATCTTTTAAAATCAGAAGCAATGCCGTTAAGCAAATCACATTTCCACGGCCCCACAATTTCTCACCCATTTAACCCTCTGGTTGTGTTCGGGTCAAATTCACCTGAAATTTTTTTTCTTTTTCCTGAAAATACTAGTTAACGTTATCGCATTGGACTCAAACTTACTGACTTTGCGCACATAGGGTACAAGTATTTCTCATAATTTTTTTTAGAATTTTCGTAATTTTTTGTGGGTTTTATTTCACCTAGTCACACTCGTTGTGTTCCCGGTCAAAAATGACCGGACTCCGAACAACTGCTTATAAATCTGTCATTATGCTATATTATCACTAAATATTGGATTCATTCTTTTTGTCAACTTGTTTTCTTTCATTTAGGACTGGTTTTGTGTTTCTATTTGCTTCTGATTAATCGTAAGCCTCATTTATCCGAGAGTAGGCACCTAATTTTTTGAGTGAAAAAAATTTTTTTATGAATAATTTTCACAATATTAAACAAAAAATTATAAAAATTTGCACTGTTTCTCACACTAGTGTACTTTAATGTTTAATCAGGAAGTTTGCTTTTAAATGCTTTTATTTTGTACAAAATTGCAAAAAGTCACACTCGTGGTGTTCCCGGTCAAAAATGACCGGACTCCAAACAACTGCTTATAAATCTGTCAATATACTATATTATCACTAAATATTGGATTCAATCTTTTTGTCAACTTGTTTTCTTTCATTTAGGACTGGTTTTGTGTTTCTATTTGCATCCGATTAATCGTAGGCCTCATTTATCTGAAAGTAGGCACCTCATTTTTTGAGTGAAAAAAGCATTTTTTATGAATAATTTTCACAATATGAGAGAAAAAATTATGAAAATTTGCACTGTTTCTCACACTAGTGTACTTTAATGTTTAATCAGGAAGTTTGCTTTTAAATGCTTTTATTTTGTACAAAATTGCACAAAGTAACACTTGTCAAAAATTGCCGGCCATTGAAAGTGAATGGGGAAGAATAAAAGAAACAACTAGTGTTCAGGAGCATGTTGTGCTTGCAAACAAAGACCTTGGACCTTTGCATGCGTGGATGCATTTATACTCAAGCTATCACACACACACATGCGCGCACACGCACGCGCACACACACACACACACCCATCCATCCATGCATACAAACTATTTTATTACACCTATTTCATCCTACCCTGAACTGCATGCAATATCCTTTTATGAATAAAAAAGGATCTCTCTCTCTCTCTCTCTCACACACACACACACACACACACACACACACACACATGCTCAGACTGCCTTGTCTTTAGCCTGCATTGACCTCAAAAATAATCTTTTCTTTCACCACATATTCTAGACTACAGAGCCCCTTAGAGCTCATGGTGGTGGAAAGATTTCGGGGTGGGTGAAAAAAATTTGGGGTGGGAGGAAAAAATATTTTTCAAATCTTTTGCGTTCTCTCGCAAAGATGTTTGCGTTCTCTCGCAAAACTTTGTGTTCTCTCGCAAAGATGTTTGTGTTCTCTCGCAAAGATGTTTGCGTTCTCTCGCAAAACTTTGTGTTCTCTCGCAAAGATGTTTGCGTTCTCTCGCAAAGATGTTTGTGTTCTCTCGCAAAGATGTTTGCGTTCTCTCGCAAAACTTTGTGTTCTCTCGCAAAGATGTTTGCGTTCTCTCGCAAAGATGTTTGCGTTCTCTCGCAAAGATGTTTGCGTTCTCTCGCAAAGATGTTTGCGTTCTCTCGCAAAGATGTTTGCGTTCTCTCGCAAAGATGTTTGCGTTCTCTCGCAAAGATGTTTGCGTTCTCTCGCAAAGATGTTTGCGTTCTCTCGCAAAGATGTTTGCGTTCTCTCGCAAAACTTTGTGTTCTCTCGCAAAGATGTTTGCGTTCTCTCGCAAAGATGTTTGCGTTCTCTCGCAAAGATGTTTGCTTTCTCTCGCAAAACTTTGCGTTCTCTTGCAAATATGTACGCAAAGTTTTGCGAGGGAACGCAAACATCTTTGCGAGAGAATGCAAAGTTTTGCGAGGGAACGCAAACATCTTTGCGAGAGAATGCAAAGTTTTGCGAGGGAACGCAAAAGATTTGAAAAATATTTTTTCCTCCCACCCCGATTTTTTTTCACCCACCCCGAAATCTTTCCACCACCATGAGCTCTAAGCGGCTCCGTACTAGACAAAACATTATGACAATATGTTTAGAGGCTTTCGTGTTCTCTCAGAGTAAACAAAAGTTTACAATTAAATGCTAGAGCATACAAATGCCTCACAGTGCCTTGCTTGTCATTTACACGAGGAAGAGACAACTGAAGAAGAATTTTACAGTGACGATGCATTGCAAGATATATTGGAAGATAAAAATATCACTGGACAAGCTGAAAACCTTGCAACAACTGAAAATAAGCAATCTTCTGATTTTGAGGACCCAGCTGAAGTTGATGTAACGTTCTGGTCGAGGGATGGAAAAAAAAAGATTATTTTGAAGTCAATGCAGGCCAAAGACAAGGCAGTTTGAGCATTTGTGTGCATTGTGTGTGTGTGTGTGAGAGAGAGAGAGAGTTATAATATGAGATTCATAAAAGCATATTGCATACAGTTCAGGGTAGGATGAAATAGGTGTAATACAATAGTTTGTATGCATAGATGTGTGTGTGTGTGTGTGTGTGTGTGTGTGTGTGTGATAGCGTGAGTATACATGCACGCACTGGTCCAAGGCATTTATGTTTGCAAGCACAACATGCTCCTGAACACTAGTTGTTTCTTTCATTCTTCCCCATTCACTTTCAATGGCCGGCCATTTTTGACAAGTGTTACTTTGTGCAATTTTGTACAAAATAAAAGCATTTAAAAGCAAACTTCCTGATTAAACATTAAAGCACACTAGTGTGAGAAACAGTGCAAATTTTCATAATTTTGTCTCTCATATTGTGAAAATTATTCATAAAAAATAATTTTTTCACTCAAAAAATGAGGTACCTACTCTCGGATAAATGAGGCTTATGATTAATCAGAAGCAAATAGAAACACAAAACCAGTCCTAAATGAAAGAAAACAAGTTGACAAAAAGATTGAATCCAATATTTAGTGATAATATAGCATAATGACAGATTTATAAGCAGTTGTTTGGAGTCCGGTCATTTTTGACCGGGAACACCACGAGTGTGACTTTTTGCAATTTTGTACAAAATAAAAGCATTTAAAAGCAAACTTCCTGATTAAACATTAAAGTACACTAGTGTGAGAAACAGTGCAAATTTTCATAATATTGTCTCTCATATTGTGAAAATTATTCATAAAAAATTATTTTTTCACTCAAAAAATTAGGTACCTACTTTCAGATAAATGAGGCCTACGATTAATCGGATGCAAATAGAAACACAAAACCAGTCCTAAATGAAAGAAAACAAGTTGACAAAAAGATTGAATCCAATATTTGGTGATAATATAGCATATTGACAGATTTATAAGCAGTTGTTCGGAGTCCGGTCATTTTTGACCGGGAACACCACGAGTGTGACTTCTTGCAATTTTGTACAAAATAAAAGCATTTAAAAGCAAACTTCCTGATTAAACATTAAAGTACACTAGTGTGAGAAACAGTGCAAAATTTTATAATTTTTTGTTTAATATTGTGAAAATTATTCATAAAAAATGCTTTTTTCACTCAAAAAATGAGGTACCTACTCTCGGATAAATGAGGCCTACGATTAAACAGAAGCAAATAGAAACACAAAACCAGTCCTAAATGAAAGAAAACAAGTTGACAAAAAGATTGAATCCAATATTTGGTGATAATATAGCATAATGACAGATTTATAAGCAGTTGTTTGGAGTCCGGTCATTTTTGACCGGTAACACAAAAGGCGTGACCGGAGTCCGAACACAACCAGAGGGTTAAATGGTCTCCGACGGGCTTTGTCTATTTGGGTATAAAGATTACGCTGAACTTGAAAAGTTTGCATAAAAGCAATTTGGCCCCTATCTTTAAGAATATTAGATCAGACCTAGATAGATGGTGTAATCTTCCCTTATCCCTATTAGAAATTTAAAATGGAATTAGCAAGCTTAATGCATGAAATGATACAGTTTTCATTTGATTCTAATAAGCTTCCTGGCTCCATGAAAACAGTTACGTCGCTTCATTATTTCCTTTATCTGGCAGGAAAAAAAGACCAAGACTGAGATGTATAACTTCTTAACACTACCAATCAGATGTGGAGGCCTAGCGGCCCCGGACATTAAACCATATCAGCTCTCTGCCCATCTTTGTTTTATACTGGAATGGCACTTAAATGATCCAAACTCAACTTGGATCAATGCAGAAGCCATAAATCTTTCACCCATTAATGACCTTTGAACAATTCACTGCAAAATATGATCTCAATAAGAAGTTTTTCTTGATACACCACCAGATACGCAGCTTCATAACAAAAAATGCAGAGTCTGTTCAAGTGGCCTCTGCGTATCCCCAATGGAGGAACAATTATATAAACTTACTTCATCTCGATCTGCATCCAAAATCTTCTATAGTATTTTGATAAGAGAAAATGCAGATAGCTCAGACAAAACTAGGGTGTTATGGGAAAAGGGCTTTGGAGAAGACATTCAGATAACTGATTGGGAAACCATATGTGAGATGCCTTCCTATCTTACCAATAACTCTGACTGGGAAATGCAGTTTAAAATTGTTCATCGTCTTCATGTGACTCCTGCCCAAAGACATAAAGTAAACCCAAAACTCTCCAACCTCTGCAATAAATGTAAAAGTCTAGCAGGAACCCTCATCCACTGTTTTTGGAGCTGCTCAAAAATTCAACAATTCTGGATGGGCGTCCTAAAGGAACTAGAGAACATTTTTTGCTGCTCATTACAAATAGGACCAGTGACTTGTTTGCTTGGCATGAGCCAGGAACTCCCGTCCAGATTCCAAGGGACCCACCTTCTTCAAATCATACTCCACTGTTCCCGCAAGTGCATACTTGTATGCTGGATAACAGACCAAGTCCCTTCAATAGCACAGTGGATTAACACAATCAAAGGTATTATTCCATTTGAAGCTTTTTCAACAGCATTAAAAGACAACCCTTTTAAATTCTATAAAGTATGGGACCCCTTCTTTACCTATCTTGGGGCTGGAGAGAGACATCTATTAACGCTGGGAATACGGAACCTTGCGTGGAAGGACTGATTAACCCAACGGTGATGTAAATTATTATTATTTTTTTTTTATGTTTTTCTCTCTTTCTGTAATTTTGTATTTGGTAGTAATGTATGCTAATGTGTATTTTGTAGAGCATTCAAAGGAATGGCCACCTGGGCAATTTGTATTAGCTCGGATGTGTCAACTATGTTTAAACCCTGTAAATGTCAAAAAGCTTCAATTAAAAAAAATAAATGTTTATAGGGGTTCTATGGGACTGAGTCCCTTTGTCTAGCGGTCAGTCGATGAATTGCAGTTTGTCACTTCCGTGTTGGTTTCAAGAAAGATGGGAAGGTTGCCGCTTGGTTCACACTAAATATGATATTGCTGACAGTCACAGCCAATCAAAAGATATTTGATGTTATGTGGAGCAGGATTTTGGATGAATGAGATTTCAGGGGGCTATGCAGCGCAACACCAGAAACAGAAACAAAACAATCTGTGACATGTACAGCACTCAGGTGCAATTAGGATTCATCTAAGCTTGATAAACAGGACTCTCAATGCTAACTGGCCACATTTGTTAAGTGGCCAATAGACGGACAATAACCACAAGGAGTCTTCATTATCAGTTATTGCATTGAGTTAGAGTCCTCCGAAGGCCATTGTAATATGCTTGCTCTCTATCTAGTTGATAAACAGTCTAACTGGTGTCATTTATCTCTCTCTGTAGCACTCCACAAGGTTCCTGAGTTTTGGCCTTCAAGCGTTGGAGTCTGAAGTGTGAAGCTGCATAAGACTGGCAGAATTTTCTCATTTAACTTCTGTAGAGTTTATTTGGCTCTCAACCTGGCTCCAGAAAGTAGTGATGAACTACATTAGTGAAATCACTAAACCGTTCCACAGAAGCACTGCAGAGGCCATAAAGAAAATTAGCCTCAGTGCCCAGCTCAGTCCGAGTCATTTCGCATTCTCATTTTTTTCTCTTGTCTGTTTTTTTTAATGCTTCTCCCCTGTTGTTTTGAATCTCGTATTGTTTTTTTGCGAGCATGTAGCTTTACCATTTAATAGACCACTGCATTGATCAGTTTGAATTAACAACGTCATTTTGCAAGACATTCAGTGTCATTCTTGTGTAGGATTTATTTGTTTTAATCCATTCCAAAACTGTAAAAATGCTTCCTTATTCACCCTATTTTCGCATTAAAAGCTGTGGTTACTGGTGTACTACCATTTGAGGTCACTAGTATATTTATATAATATTATTATATAGGGCTGGGTGATAAAACGATGGATGGTTTCCTCGATAAAATGATAATGAGTTCGATAAATGTTTGATACTATGTTTATCCCTCTGGGGTCTGAGGTGATTTTGGGGCCCTTGAGATGTTTTGACATGCCCTGATATTTGTGCTTATTTAAAAATATGCGTGATTTAGTAAGTTTTGGGGAAAAAATATGTAGCTGAAATAAGGCCATAAAACCCACACTAAATAGTCCTGAATAAGAGTAATGAGTCTTCTAGGCTAGAATATTTACTAAACAATTATGTGAAAATCATTCTGCTTACTCATTCACAGAAAACAATATATTGATTTAAATTTTTAAAGACATGTTTTGTGATCGAAAGCCTTTATGCGAGGGAGTGGTAATAGCCTTGAATATTAAGTGATTTTCACCTGAGAGACAAAGGGCCCTCCCCTAAAGGCTGGTAATGGGCCATTAGTGTGACTGTGACTGAGGCAGGTAAGAGAGTGTGAGGAGGCTAAAAATTTTTTTTTTAATTATTTGTATTTTATTTACAACACCGTATAATCAAAACATACATAATGAAGATCAAAGACACATTATTGTGCACACTGATCTAACCACAGAGATGTGAACAGACTGAGTCATTCCTGCAACAGATTCTTTTCAACAAGTGAAACAAGTACCTGATATTTACTTGTCTTATTTAAGTGCTTATGCTTATTTCCATGGATTCAAGAAGAAAAAAACATAATCAGTAGTCAAGGATCTTGTTTTACCATAGAATATCAGTGTAGTTGAACATCTGATGTTGGTACAGCGCTCTCAGAGAAAAACAGTTTGAAGAAAGTCATCAGGATTCATCCGTGGTTCAGGTACCTGATTCAATAAAATACAAACCACCAAAAAAATAAAATAAATTGTGAGCATGTTAATATGAGGAGCATCTATATGTATGTGTGTGTGTGTGTGTGTATGTATGTGTTTTATAGACTCACGTATGCTTTGTACTATCGTAAACACAAAAAGACACTTTATATCTGAGAAACTAATTATTGTTTAGCACGCTATTAAAATCTATTTTTGAACAGAGTAGGCTATTAATCATAAACATGTTCTAAACATACTTAGACTCGTTGCATTCATCATGTTACAATGTACACTCATATTACTTTTATTGTTTTATATAGAGCATGAAAACATCATTGGGCCGTAAGAAGTTTGAATGCAATGAATTGCCCCTCAATTTCAAACATTGTAGTCTGGAATTACAGTTCGGGAAAAAACAACTATGATTTTGTAGTCATATAACCTAGTATGTATGATTTTATAGTAGCTGTTATGATTCTGCAGCCATAGACTCACGTATGCTTTGTTCTACAAAAGGATGTACTTTGTACCATTTAAAAAAAAAAGGATATTTTATATCTGAGGAACAAATTATTATTGTTTAGCACGTTATTAAATCTATTTGTGAACATTAAACATTCTTCTAAACATTCTTAGATGCTAGCATTCATCATGTTGTTGTTTGGGAAAAACCCAACTAAACGTGTTCAAGTTTTTGTCACAATAACAGTTAACTAATGCAAAAAAGAAACATTACTTACTCATCAGATCGATCTTCTCTTCTGGATGAACTTGTGTTCTTATTTTGAGGGAAATCCAGCATTTGCTCAGCTCGTCTTCCGGAAACTAACAGTAACTGCAAAGTTTTGTTGTAATCGTGAGTGTGCACAAAAAAAATAGACACTTAACAGTTTCGATTGATGTATAACACTTATTTGTGTGACCAAAATTAACAGAGTATTTTTAGTGTCTTTTGCACCGATCTTAAAAAAACCGAGCTGGTATAAATAGGGTAAACGTACCTATTAAGCTCACGTACCCATTAAGCACACTTTCATTTTTGAGTTGAGATTATAAAAAAGAAAAAATAATTTATCCTACTTAATATCTTAACCAATTGATGTGTTTGTTACTACATACCTCCAATAATTTCAAGTCAGTCAGATCATTGCACACTGAGATATGGATCTCCATGTGTTCACACTGTCTGGCGGCCATTTTGAAAACTTTCAGGAGCCCTATAAATGTGCATCTTTTACATGTTTAAGCCTTTATTTTGGATAAGTTTCACTACTTATTGTAAAATTAAGAGATTAATGTTTAGACTTGCATATTATAACCTGGAACATGGATGTGGGAAATAATTACATTACATCCAAAATATAGTTTTAGCAACACAAGAGCAGATGCTACAGTTAGCTGACTAGCTGTATAAGATTGTGTGCTACGCTAACATATTACTTCACAGGCATTACGGGCTTGTACTTTTACATCCATAATATTATACATTTACAGTTTATTGCTGGTCTGTGGTTTTACAGTGCTGTCATTTTTAAAGATTTCATATTATTTTAAGGTGAGCTTAAAGGCTGCACTACTATGAAAATCACAGCGTGACATCAATAAGAAATAGTATAATTTCATAGATATTGTTTATAATAGTTGTTCATATTAAAATATGTATGAACTTAATACATGAACTAGATTATTTAGCAAAATCTTGTCATTTTAATAAATATTACATGAAATGTATTAAAAATTGTTGCTGCTCCAATTAAGCTCAGTGTGCTCTTTAAGCTCTTCCACATTAACCATGCATGTAAATACTTCATAAACCGACTTTAAATATTTACTGTTATCATTTTAAGTTAATCTTTACAGTATGTCTAATAACTTATTTTAACAGCTTTAAGATGACAAAATTGAGACATAACTGTAGTTTATGCCCAAAGTTGAAAGAGGCATGTCGTCCATCAGAAACCTGTTGCATCTGTCCAGGAAAAAAGCAACTAAAGGCTGGAATACACAACTTTTAAAATGTCAACAGATTTTTAAAACACCAGGCATCATACACTTAACGACTTTGTAAATAGTCACAAAGGAAAACTGGCCATCATACACGAAACGACTGAGGATCACACACTAGCAGACTTTAAATTCCTCCCGATCACAACAAACTCGCACAGAAATGTGCGCATTGTTTCTGTGTTCATCCCCATGAATGAAATGTTTTAATTAATTTTTGAATGTTATTTAGCTGAACGTGGACTAGTCTTGATGTTACAGTGTGCTTAAATGACATTTCGCGATGAATGTATAACTGATCATATTGAATGCCCTGTTGCTTGATTTTAGTGCTTGATTTTTTTGTTTTTTTGTTGTTGTTTATTTTGGATTGACTTTGTACCTTCAAATAAAACATTTTTCAATTATTCTTTAAAAAGGTTTTTTAAAATAAACAAGAATTTTTAATAAAACATGATGTGTGTGTGCTTAATGGGAACAGGGGTGTGCTTAAAGGGTACACAAATGTACCCATTAATCACAGCCAGACTTTTTGCATTTAATGATGTATATCTTAATTGAAATTCCTTTGTCATTTAAAATAAAATTAAATATTTTTGTGTGAGAGATTAATATTTTAACATAACTTTTTGTACCGAATCCAAGATCTTGTGCACTAAAAATGTCTCGATGTAGATTTTGGTGAGCTTAATAGGTACGTTTACCCTAGTAAAGAAACATTTTCTAACAAAAAGTGCAAAGTAACAAGTAGAAAAAAAAAATGCACAAAGAACTTGTATGGAGATTTTTCCATATACAGATTTTACCCTGAACTTCTTTTCTCTGTAAATTAAGGTACACACTATTGCTGAAAAACACAATCCTTACTTAGCAGTCAGATGTCCGTTAGATCCCTAAACACGGCCATATCTGCAGATGAAACTTTTAAAAATCTGAACTAGCACCTCATGACTACACCACGTATGTACGAGAAGCTGGAAAAGACACAGGCATAAGTGGAATGCAAAAAACATGGTGACATTCATTTTTAAGTAAATATAATGGGCGATACATTGCGTCACCAAAAATGATTGCGGTCGTACATATATTGTGCGATAAGTCGATATATTGATTATTGCGACAGGCCTAGTGAGATCTACAAATCACCATCATTCACCATGGATTTAGACTATTATTGTTTACATGTATGCTACCAATGGACGACCAATGGTTAATTTTAATAATTCAAACAGTCAAAATGATTACATTTCACCATATAAAAGTGAGGTTGTTACAATTTTTACAGATGTTCCTGCTTTTGATAATGAACAGAAATTTGCATCCTAACTCAAGCTACTACTCCTGTTGACTCAATATAATATAAAAATATATTTTTAATTGTAATTTAAATTTAAGGCTGGGTATCGTTCAAAAAGTTTTGATACCAATAACTTGAGTTCGATACCGGTTCCTGAAAGATACTTTTTCCGATACCAATTTTATGAAATCAACAAGTAATCAGCAAGATTACATTTTCAAAAAACTTTGGTTTTATTTTTTCAGCTTCTTGATGTTTATACAGACTCAAAGCCTCATCTCCTGAGCCACTGCACAAAGGAACAAAATATATCCAACACAGTAAATCAGTGCAAATAGTTTTAATAAAGCTCAAATTAGTATAATAAGCTCAAAATTAATTCGAATCGGCCGATAATGGCTTTAAATATAAATATCAGCCTGATATATGAAAAATGATAGATCACGTCAGCAGTGAGGCTCATTGAAGCAAAGTTTTGTCTGAATGAGGATTAGATTGCAGCGATCCAAAACAGTCATTTAATCTGTGAAAGCACATACGTGTTTGTTGTGTGATAAACAGTGATCGCACGTGCAGCGACAGCAGCAGCAACAACCTCCCCCAGGTCCTAGCGCCTGTTCGGTAAGGAGTTTTAATCTGTAGGGGGCGCTGTTGGCCTACTTCTAATTAAATTAAAAGTAAAGTAGCCTACATAAATAACATTTAGACTGTTTCTGATTAAATAAAGTAGTAATTGATGTCATAAAATGAGTTTGTTTTGATATTTAAAGGTCAGAAGCTATAGTTTATATGAAAAAAACCACTAACATGACACTTGTAAATTAAATAATTTTATGTATACTGATTTATGCATTAATGTGTAACGTTTCATTTTTTAAACAAATCATGAGCTCTAAAACATTTTCAGAATCTTTGCAGCTCTTGTTTTAGACCATCTACAGATGTTAAATCTTAAAATAAAATGTTAGTAACACTGCATCTTTATGGGGGAATAAATGCAGCTATTGATATAGTTTATATTTATTTTCAAAGCTTCAATTTATTGTTAAACCTTCATTATTTTTTATTTAATTCTAATAAGTTCTTGTTAAAAATATTTTGCTTATAATTTCTGCACAGGAGAAACTTGGTGTTTTCAAACAAAAGGAAATATATCAGCATCGGTATCGGTCAAAATGAGAGTTGAAAAATATCGGCATATCGGATATCGTACATCCGTATCTCAAATAGTTTTTAGTTTACAGATCTGTTAGGCTAAGTTTACACTAGTGCATGTTCGTTTTAAACGCATAGCTCAGACAGAATCATAATTTCTATTAATTTATTCTAGGTTGTTAAAGACTTCAAGAAATTGAAAATCTTTATCCACTTTCATAAGTGGGTGTTTTAGGGCGCTTTCACACTAGCACTTTTGGTGCGCACCCAGGTTCGATTGACGTCAGAGTTCGGTTTGTTTGGATGATGTGAACGCTGTCTTCCGACCTCGGATGTGCACCCGTGAACCGTTCCCGAGTCCGCTTAAAAAGGGTGGTCTGGGGTTCGGTTCAAGTGAACTCTGGTACGGTTCGCTGCTGATGTGAAAACAATTGTACCAAATCACGGAAGTGAACCGCTTTGACACATTATTTGTTAAAAATGTGTGTTTGTGCGCGTTTCACTCACTTTCCTGATGAGCGTGACTGACGTGCTGCAAGCAGAGAGCTGTATGTCTCATTTCTGTTCGCCTTCAGCGTTCTTTAGAATATTTGCAGTACATTCGTAAGACAGACTTGAATGCTTTATGCACTGAAGCTTTGTAAACAAAAGGAATGTTTCAAAAACGTAAATATATAAAAGTGCAGAAAGTAGTCTCCCGCGCCATCGTTACTAAGCAACTGGGTAACCAGCTGCTGGCTTGATGACGCAAACGAACCGCGGTTCGGACCCATATAAAATATGAACGCAGTCCAGCGGGGTCAGGGGGAGGGGAGGGATCGAACTCTGGTTCGGACCAGGCTAGTGAACCAAGTGAACCACCCTTATTTTCTTAAAATAGCCTTATGAAATGTTTTCTTTTTCCTCTGAAATTGTGAAATTTTATGAAAAGTTTATTTAAATAATTTAATAATAATTTTCAATAATTTAAAGATAAGACGTTAATTTATCTTTAAATTATTGAAAATCAAACTTTATTTATTTTGGCAAACAAAGGGGGTTTACTATTAAAATTAAAACATGGAAGAAATGTTGTGAGTGAAGTGACATTCAGCCAAGTATGGTGACCCATACTCGGAATTTGTGCTCTGCATTTAACCCATCCAACGTGCACACACACAGCAGTGAACACACACAGCAGTGAACACACACACACACACACCGTGAACACACACCCGGAGCAGTGGGCAGCCATTTTATGCTGCGGCGCCCAGGGAGCAGTTGGGGGTTCGGTGCCTTGCTCAAGGGCACCTCAGTCGTGGTATTGAGGGTGGAGAGAGAGCGCTGGACATTCACTCCCCCCACCTACAATTCCTGCCGGCCTGAGACTCGAACCCGCAACCTTTGGATTACAAGTCCAGCTCTCTAACCATTAGGCCACGACTTCTCCTGATGAAACATTTGTGTGATCATTACTTAAAAAAAATAAAGTTTTAATAATTTTAATAGTAGCCTAGTAGTAGCAGTATGTACATTCTGCTGAACAATAGTAATATATTTCTGCCGCAGTGTCTTCCAAGTTAAACCAAACTTTTATTTTGATGGGTTGCTGTGAATACCTTCACAGTTCAGTGTGTATATGATATGACGCTAGTTTTACTGAAATCAAAGGTAAAATGTTCATGAAGTTACTCAGAGCAGTTCTGGAGATGTTCATTTGTTTATGTCCTCATTTAGTGAGACGGCAGATGCTGATATCACCGCGAGTGTCACGCATGCTTAAGTCTGTGTGTAGTAAACAAAACCGCGCAATATAGAGAGCAGACTGCTCCGTACGCTTTCGAATCGCCCTCGTGGATGTAAAACACTATCTGTGCCGCGCCACTTCTAGTCTAGCACACCTAGTGCTGCAGGCTTATTGGCTCACTGACGTTGATGAGATTAACCCCTTAGGTATCGAAATTTGGTACCGAATGACAAGACGTTTTTTCGATACTTGATGTTATCGAGGCAATTTGGTCGGTGCCTAAAAAGTATCAAACTCAATACCCAGCCCTATTTAAATTGTAATAACTCTAGAATTTTATATAGAAATATTATCTTAGTTTCTATTTGTGTATCACTGATACAGATAACAGCACTGTACAGTGTTAGTTTCACATGTAGTTGAATTTGTAGTTCACATGCTTGAAACCATTGCAAGAATATATTTTCCCAGCTTTGTAGTCTTAGGCCTGATATAGGGCTGCAGCTATCGATTCTTTTTGTAATCGATTAATCCAGCACTTAATCGATCGATTAATCGAGTAATCGGATAAAAACTTTTTTTGTGTTTTTAAACAACCAAAACAAATAATGCATAACGAAAATGATGTGGCTGTAAAATGATCAAGCATTTGGCTTTTATTTCTCAAAAAAAAAAAAAATGTATTCAAACTTCAACATTTGAACAGTGCATGACTGAGCTGGGCGAACAAAGCTGTCCATACTCCGTTGTGAAGTGCTGAGAGGGAGAAAAAGAGGAAAAGCAATTTAGCTTATTAAAATGCACAACAGGTTTCCCCATACACAAAAGAAATATGTTTTCACAATATATCTGAAATATATTTGCATTGTTGTTCACTTATATTTATCATTTTGAAATATATTCTGAAATATAACTAAAATATATTTATTGGGCCAATTTCGAATATTTGCATATATTCCAAAAAATATATTTCAGATATATTGTGAAAACATATTTCAAATATATTTATTTTGTGTATGGGTCATGCTGTAATCTAGCCCTGAAAGTATATAGTATGTTTCATCGTAAAAGCCATTCACAACTTTTTTGACAGTAAATTGTTTCCATTGGTTAGTTGCCTTATACCACAGCTGTTAAATAATGTACGTTTATTATGTAAGGGATAAACCATGACGGCCAGTGCAATTCTATGAAAATATACCACACCTCCACGGCACGTCGTGACCGCATCACACATCACAACGTCGTGCGGTATATTTTCATTAAATTGCACTGTGGATTGCATTGTGGTTTATCCCTTACATAATTAACGTACATTATTTAACAGCCTTCCTCTCGACTAGCAATCACATTGATTTAACGCTACATTGAATTTATTACGTTGTCTCGGGTGACGGTCCTCCGGTCTTTGAGTAGAGTGGATGCTTTCTGTTTAGATGCTGTAGCATGGACGACATGCTGTTGTGGTATGCTAGCTCGATCTTGCAATATACACACACCACGGCGTTCTCTTTACTTTTCAATTTGAAATGATCCCAAACCTTGGACATTCTGTCGTTTTCTCTTGTTTGAGTCTTCTCTTTGCTCACTGTTACCGCTCCCATCTTCCATTTTGCTGCCCGCGCTCTCAAATCAAAACACCACTAACGACTTGCGTCTCCTTCCGCTTTTTGGGTGACGTAAGCGCGTTGTGTCATACAAAAAATAATAATTGCGAAAGAACGTGATGTGAGCTTTAAAATTATTTAAAAGAGGCTTCGAGGCAGAGGAATTTGCCTCGATATTTTTTTGTAATCGAGTTACTCGAGTTACTCGAGGAATCGTTGCAGCCCTAGCCTGATAGTGACCTTGTAGCCCACGCAGGGGCCGCGTTGAGGGACAGTGGGCTGCTCTCTCCATGACCCCACTCTGCTGGATTTATACCGCAGATCTGCTGAAGCCGTGGGTTTCCGGACCGCATTGTTTGGAGTGGAGAGTCTTTTCTGTGAGCCCACTGAGCCACTTTTTTTTTTGCTTGCAGGCTCGAGAGTCTCCCTGCCCAGCAGTCTCTGCCTGTTCCCATTCATTCAGACTGCTGCCCACTTTCCATGTAAGCCAGCAATGTAAACAGAGCCTGGGCTATTCATCAGCACTGACCTTTTCTCCCAAGATTCGGCCCGATTGATTACTGATGTCTGATGCGGGGCGACATACCCATTCACCCATAACATATGTTTTGAAATAGTTAAGTAACACAGCACTGTCTAAACACAACACTCACAAACTCATCCTGCTTTAAGGAGAACGTCCATGGGAAATAATGTGGCTGGAATTTTTCATTAGTCATTTGAACTTGTTGCTTTATATTTAGGGGGTGAGTTCAATTTGGTTAACGGAACAAACTGTCCCTTTGTTTTCTCAATCTAATTAAGCATGAACAGCCATCTAATAGCGATACCCTCATGACAGGCAGCAAAGCGCTTCAAAGTATGCTAATTATTCTCACACAGGTATTAGGTCTAAAATTTCCAGGCTAAAGCGACAGTAGCATGATAAATACCCTTGTAGATTGTAACACGCTGACAGGTCTTACCTTGATGATGCTGTTTACCTAACTCTCACTTTTTTGCTCTGGTCACAGCAGATTTTCAATTTGCGAAGGCGGTTTGGCAGGTCGCAGTATTGAGTCTGGCAGGGCTTTTAGAAGTTTCCCGAACTCCAAATGAAAGGGGAAGGACATGCTGAGTCACCCCTCACGGAAAGTAATATTATAGCACTATTTCCAAAATGCATCACTCTGTATCTGCCACATGATAAATTGTTCACATTTCCTCAAGTTTTGGGCTTTAAAATATGCCTTTTTGGTGTTGGCCGAGTGGTTGTTTTTCTCAGTGGTCATGGTGCAGTGGTTGGAGATGGGAAGTCTGAACTGATGTATTCATCTTAATTGTACTCTTATCTTACCTATTGCTCAGTCATTTTTCACAGGGTCAGCGATGCTCAAAATAACTTAGACGCCCAGGCAATATGGATTCTTATTGTCTCATTCTCAGATGTAAGATCTGACTATGAAAATCCTGTGTAAATCCGTTCAAAACTGCAGTATTCCTGGCACATAATTCAGTAAGGCAGGGCTTCATCAGAGCTCTGGCAGTGTTTCTCATGGACTCATCGTCTGGATGCTGTTTACTCTTATCTGGTCTTTTCATTGGCTTTATAGAGCTGCTCTTCTCTTAGAGACAACCTCTGGTAATTACCTATTTGCTAAGTACAAGTTTGCTCATTAACGTCTCTTTTGTCTATGTAAAAAGTCAAAGCAAGTGCTTATATCTTGAGATATAGAGATGCTGCAGGGCTGCATTGCAAAAAAGCAAAAACAGTTCTCTTAATGATTATTTTTGTCCTGTGTTCTGGAGACAACATGTAAACATGCTTAAAAGAGACAATTATCTGCATTTTTTTCTATTTTTTAAGACTTGCTTTTAAAGAGTGTGTGGAATTGTTAATTTTTCCCCAATATATTTTATTATTATTTTAAGTATTAATCTAATAAAATGTAGTGAGGTTTATGCTACAAAACAAGATAAGTTCTCTGGAAAAAAAAACTTAAGTAAACTGTTTTAAAGATCCTATTATGATTTTTCACTTTTTTAATTTTAGTCAGTGTGTAGTGTGAATGTTTGTATCTACAAACTTACAAATCTCAAAGTCCACTCCAAAGGGAGATATTTCGTTTAAAAAAAAATCCCTTTTCAAGAACTACAGCGAACAGCTCGTTTGGACTACAAAGTTGTTTTCCTGTATTTGTGACATCACAAATTGTAAATCCCGCCTACGGAAATTTGAATGGTTGGGGGGTGGGGAGAACGCTTGGTTGAGCACTGCACGTTTCAAAATCGAAACCAAGTGCGGGTGTTTTTATATCACTATTTCTGAGGGAAACCAACTGTTTTCAGAAAATTTTGGATATCATTTTATTTCATCTTGCATGTAATGTCTGATAAAGCAGTAACATTACATTACCACTTTAATATGTCTTTCAATTTCCGTGCGTGCAAAGGTTCTGCGCGATCCTCTTGTTCAATATTCTCGAGGTCTTAATTGATATGGCAATATTGACTAACTTGCTGTTCTGGCAAGGGGCGGGGCAATACTGAAACGCTGTCTAAGCTTTTCACCAATCACAACGCACTGGGACAGCTAACCAATCACAACACATTTAGTTTTTCGGAAGGCGGGCCTTCATCAAACCCAGAACTAATAGAGCCGTTTGTGTCAGGCTGGGGAGAAAGGTATTGTAATAATGTCAATTATGTGAAAAATAGTGCGATTTTTGGAACCACCAAGCATGAGAACATGTTCTAGTACACCCCCAAAACAAAATCAAGACTTTGTAAAAGAGCATAATAGGACCCCCTTTAAATATTAATGTATTTATTTCTGTGGAAAACGATATATTACTGAATAAGTAAAATAACTTTTGCAGTGCACCCAGACCTCACTCTGTGCTTACAAAGATTTATCAAACATTTCACAGATTTCACAGATGTTCACCTTGGAGTGTGCATTGTTGATTTATTTGTTTGCCACATCTTAACTATCTCAGGCTGTTGTTTAATGATCAAATCCCCACAATCTCCCCATGTCTAATGTTTTTTTTTTTAATGCTTATACATTACTTTCTCTCAGAAGTAATGCATACTGTTGCCAGCGGCAGACAATACGAAGATATGAATCTTTTATTATTGAGATGTTGTCTGACAGCTGTGAGAAATGGAGGAGGAACATTATTCCTAGTTTTAAATGGCTGTGCATCCCTTCGGATATTTTAATAGATTCTCTGACCATCCTCGTGTTACAATTGTTGAGGTAATGCTCTGCAGAGGCAGGACCTTGCCCTCTGATGTAATGCCATGTAAACAAATCCCCATCTTTTTCAAATTAGTGCAGGCCACCACGTCTTACACTAGACAGATTGTCTGCTTGTCAATGAAATCATGTTTCATCCAGATCTTCACAAAGCTGACGCTCCATTATGGGGGTATGGAACATGGGTTTAAAATGTATTTGTTCTCCTTCTGCTGTTGCAAAGCCGGTAAGATTTAAATCTTCCCTGGCAGCTAGCCTGAAAATGAAGTGGTGCAGATTAATTAATTTGTAAGTACAATTTTCAACATGAAATCAAAACAATAAAAACTATAGCCTCTCATGGCCTTGACCTATTCCAAGAACAATATCTTAACAAAATATGAATGAATGGTTGATTTAAATATTTTTGTGATAAATGATCAGAGAGCAGTTCATTTGTCAATGACAAGCTTTAGCCAAGTGTTGAAATGTTTCCAGGTTTCTCACATATTAGATTACTGTAAAGCAATTTGAATCTCATGAAACACTAAATTTTCATGATGCAATCTAAATGTCACGGGTTTTTCCCCTTTGCTGAATGGCGGGAGGCAGAGAGAAGGTCTTTCACTGAGCTCACAAACACACTGAATGGAACCTGCCCAACACAGTGCTGCTGTACAACAGACAGCAGGTCTGTTCATAAACCCAGTGAGCTGCCAGTATAGGATCAATACATACTAGGCACATAGAAAATACCTCAATTTGCCCACAATCTAAGACATCATTGCATGTTTCCTTCACAGACTGGCCAATTCCAAAATGCATTGCAAGAGAAATGCAGATATATATTTTGTTCAATACTTAAGTATTCCTGTAAGTTTGCAATACCAATGCAATTATAAACTGCTATTTTAATATTATTTATTTGCCATTATGTAGTTAATATTTTATTATTAATATTAATATTTTGAATTGGATTATTTTAATATTAGTTTAAGTCATCCAAGTAATTTTATGTGCTTTTGACATTTACACATTTACAAGAATGTTTAAAGCATGGTTTTGTACTGCTGTTCTTGATGTTTTGTTTTTAGGAGTGTGACACCTGTATTATATAACCAAACTAACACATGCACAAATGCACATTTTCAGGACACGCATTCTCGTCAAACCCACCACCCGTGCTGAATGATGAAACCGCATTGGAAAACACATATAATGTGAGAGCCACACTGAACTTGTGTTTTGTGTTAACAGAGATGGACAAATGATTTTTGTGCATTCAAAGATTCTTCAAGAGCTACCGTGTATATATTTTTATATATAAACAAATACAGTTTTAGTTTACACTAAAAACGCTGATAAAATGTATACATTGAATGCAATATAATTTAACGCAAATGCCATGGTGTTTTTGTGTTTAAGCTAAGTCCCTTTTAAGGAAAGTCCGTTCACTCAGCCGCCATGAGTGAATGCCTCTGTGCAGCTCAAACAAGACCACGTCCTATCTAAATGAATGGGGGAATCCTGAAATCTCAAAAACTGCTCGCTGAACTAGCGATTAAATTATATATTTCAAATCAGCAACAAAATCTGAAAAAAACTGTCCCATGAACGTTGTTCTGTATGCTCAAATAGCATTTAAAAAAAATAATTTTCAGGCTAGACCAGCCAATGCGCATGCATAGTTCCAACGCGCTTATGACTGTGCATGTGCATCAGCTGGTCCAGCCTCAGGTTTCTATGGGAACTGGAGCTTCTAAAGGCAGCTGCATTGATGAAATCACTTTTCCAATCAACGATTGGATCTTTCATTTAGAAGGTGGGACTATCCCGCCATATTGCGCATTGCACTTTCTCCCATTCATAAGTGTAGGAGTGAACAGTCTTTGTATTTCTATAGTCTTTGGTTAAAGTATCACTTTGTTAGCTTAGCAACATGCAGCTTTTGTGCGGCTCAAAGGAGCGCTGTTCCAATTCTGTCATTTATGAGATTCTATGATATTAGGATGTTGCCTTTGAAGGAATCTGCCTATGTAGGCAGCATGGAGATCACTGGGTTGCGAAACAACTATTGTGTGATTGGTTTGGTCATAGCACTGATAGATTTTATATAGAATATGACGTCCTTAATGGTTTGGTTAACATTTTTCACTCGCTATGATGCAGTTGGTCTAAACTGTCGCATTAACCAGTTGCTCGACTCATGGACATCGCTGACAGAACCATTTACAAAGGAACCTTTCCATAAGTTCCTCTCTGCCAGTGCCAAACTCCCACAACAGCCCTTCCCTCTCATTGACATGAAGCTGCTTTTTGAGCGTGCGTGGGTGTACGGCGCTTCCTACAATTTTTCTGCTTGCCAGTCTTTCATAAAGTTCTCCCTGTCTGCTTAAAAGGACACAAAGAGAGCTGCATGGTGGTATTGATGGCTACTAAAGGAGGATGGCTGTGTGGGTTTAGGGGTTTGTTGTTTTAAATGGATGAGGGATGTTCTCTTGTTCAGCTTGTCATTTATCTCCTGTCTCTGCAATTAAATCCACACAGAGCTTTGGGGTGGAAGTTTTTCTGCATTGCAATCATTAGCTTTGTGATTGGGTGGCGGCTATAATGGTGCGGTTACCAAGATTTAATAACCTCCACTAAGTAGCTGCTTTTGCACAAGGGGAGGGCACATTAGACCGTCTTACACTAGATGTTTTTGATTTTATTGAACGACTGATAGGTTCTTCAATAGCTAATGCTGATATTGAGAGACAAGGGTGGCCTACTAAAAATTTTGTTTTTGTTTTTATTAATTAATTAATAAATAATTAAATAAATCCAAACTGTCAAGTTATAGATGCTCTGATCTAATTATCAAGAGAGTGAACACTTCTGGGCATAGAGGCTACTAGAAAAGGCGAATACTGACTGATCTGGAATATTCAATCACATTTGAATTTTGTCCATGCGCTTCCATGGACTTCAGCAATTTTTGTCATGTTGTTGGGCTCATACCAATGTTATTTTAGTATTATTTGTACAACTTGTTTTATTTCAATTTTGAATCTAAAATAAATGAATAAATAATGTATAACAGGGCTCTGTATCTGTTGTCCTTTGGCAAGGCTAAACATTGATTTTTAATCTAGCACTAGTGTTGTTTTTGGTGGCCTGTTTTAATTTTAATTTTAGTCTATTCTTTGTGTGAAGCTGTCATTTTAGTTTTTATTAGTTTTAGTCACGTTCATACACTTTTTAGTCTAGTCAAGTTTGTCAACTAAAAGTCTGAGCCATTTTAGTCTTATTTTAGTCAGAATTATCCGTGACTATTTTCGTCTAGTTTTAGTCGACGAAAATTGTATTTTAGTCTCTTTTTATTAATACAATTCTATTTAACCCAGTCAATATAGTATAAGTACCTAGTAGTATAGACAAAACCAAAATTTTCTTTTAGCCAAACCCATTTCAAACAAGGCTATTTTATTATATTATTGTTACCTTATAGACTCAAGAATACATCCATTCCAGACACGGAAGATGCTCTGATTTAAATGTACAATATTTATTTTACCAACCAAACATGTTAGAAGTACACACACATCTCCCAAAGCCGAACCCCGGCTGGCCGACCATCGGCCCCTTTCTCAGTGTCAGACTTAACTTTGTTGTCGTCTTCTAAATAATGCCGCGAGTGGGGCTTGAGGAAGTGACGTCGCCTGCATCTACGCAGTGCGACCTGATGCAGCCCCTGAAGTGAGACACAGGAAACCGAAATACTGCAAAATAATAATAACGCGACTAAACGAGACGAAATAACTTTATAACATTTTGTTTCGTCTCGTTTTGGTCAATGAAAATGAAGAGACATTTTAGCATAGTTTTTATTTTGTAAACCACATTTAGTCTCGTTTTTATTTGTCAACAATATTTCATTATACATTTAATTATAGTCATCGTCACATGATCAGCATTTACGTCGCGTCTCGTTTTCGTCACGTGATAAAGGTTCGTTGACAACGATATTTAGTCATACTTTTCGTTGACGAAAGCAACACTATCTAGCACAAGGGAGAACTCTCACTGTTAATCGGAATACATGTACGGATTTCAGCTGATGTGATAATCTCACCAAATAACAACCTAGTTAATCTGCTTGCATTTTTTAAAATTGTATTATCAGATCAATGTACATGAATGCACTGTCACCATTTGAAAGCAGATGAATACAATTTTTCCTAAAGTCTAAGCATCATCCTAAAAGTGCTCAATAGAGTATGAAGATCAGAGTTTTGCCCAGGTTTCCACGATCCTCTAGAAACGCACAATCTCTGTGTCATTTTGTGTCTTCTGCTTGTTTTACCCTCACATTTGCCCTGTCCATCTTGTTTTGTCTCTCATTTCTAACTCTGTACTGATACTACATCTTTTTTTGATTCTCTCTCCCTCGCTCTCATTCTCTCCCTCCCTGCCTCTCTCTCTCTCTCTCTCTCTCTCTCTCTCTCTCTCTCTTTCTCTCTCTGGCAGGCTGCTCCTGCAGTGATTCAGTATCATGGAGGCTGGCAGTGGGGCTGCTGCAGTGGTGGGAAGTGCAGCTCTCGGACTGCTCGGAGCCACAGGAAGTCATGACATCTCTGACAGGTAAGACTCACCGTCCTTCCTCATCAGACCCCTAAATCACCTGGGATATTTTACTCATTTAAGGTACCTGTTTGTTTCTACATGTGAGTCGCGTTCTTGCTCCTGTGTGAATGCGTGTGTTCCTGCCTCAGCATGCCCTCTGCTTCCCTGCTGTTTCATTCATAAGTGTAGAGGTTATTTCAGTGTGCAGTGTGTGTACGCAGCGAAGGCTTGGGCACGTACATCCTATTCCTCTCCAGGGGCTCGAGAAGAAATGTCAGAAGTGCAAGCGCTAGGAGTTACAGGCAGATGCAGCGGAAACAATGTAGGCTAAAGGTTCTTAGAGAGATGCATTCATATATCCAACATCACCAAGCTGCTAGCATGAGTAAATGCCCAACTTAAGGTCATTAATCACTTAGGAATAACATCATTCCTCTCATAAATATATCCCTGCCATCATCAAACCCCAAATTTTGCAGTCAGATGACATGGTGCTGAGTGCACAGCCTGTATGACAATCCACGATGCCCAGTAGTAAAGCCGTGGCAGCCAATAAAAAGCATTACAGTGCCAGTACACTCCCACCCACCTACTCTCATGGCTTAGCTCTGAGCGCAAGTCACATGATCGGCAGTGCTCAGGAGAGCCTGCATGCTTTGGCGTCCACTCTGAAATTCTGCCCTAAATTTCTCAACTATCACCTTCTCACTGACGGTTTCGGGCTTTTCTGTGATTGTCCTGAGTTTTGAGGATTATTGTCCAGCCATTTTAGCCCTCGGCTTCACTTGAACACAGTCCAAATCTGGTATGGGGTTTCCATGGCAGCCACAGCTTAACATATATTAGATATTAGCACAACATCAGTGAAGGAAGGCAAGGAAAAGGACAAGGGGAGGCAGCGTGCTCTCTCAGCTGTTGTGGAAAGCTTTCCAAATGTGGTCGTCATTTTCATATACACCCATGCTTATGATTCATAGTCACTAGGGGAATGCTTTAGCTGTGCTGAGGCTTTTCTTCCACAGCCCCTGATACTGCGATGACCTGGAGCTCTGCAATCCTTCACTATTCTGTCCTGCCACTGCACTGCATGCATATCTTAAATAAGCGGTCTCTAGAGTAGGACTCTTGACATTGAATAGCCTCCAGCAAGTAGTTGGCTGTAAAATGTGCAGAACAGAAAACGTAATAGTTTTTTTTTTTGAAGACTAAACTTTGTTACCGTCCTAATCGACGGCGTCTAGGTTTGAGTGCGAGACCTGTAAAGTGGATCAGTTGATCGCGTGGCCATTTACGAGCCGGTTATTATCCAAAGCGGCTTACTGTGCGCTGATTGCAGGGCCAGTTTGCTCAGAGCGACTTGGGGGTTTATTGCCTCACTCAAGGGCACTAAAGTGATAAAACGGGTTTGTGATCTCAGGCTACTTGGATTTTTAAACCACTACCTTTGTGTTAGCAGTCTAGATCCTTAATCATTAGGTCACTGTTTCCATGCAAGGCTCATATTCTCCCAGCTCAACACCGACTGCTGAAGTGATTGCAGGTTAATTGGGACTTTTGAAGTATATTTCTTTTCCTAGAGCAAATGCTATGTGGAAATAGACTCATATGAGTTTTTTTTTCTTCATCAAAATACTTTTGAGATTTGTGTTTTGTAACTGCAAATTAATCAGTGAGTAATTTGTCAGACTCATTTAAGCCCGTGGGTCATTAAATGATTAGTATGTTCACCAGTCAAACTGCTGTGGTAGTGCTGCATGTTCGCTTTGCTTGCAGCCATTGAAGTCAATGTGTTTACAAATTGCCTTACAAATTGTCAATTTATTGTCCCTCTGATTGAATTGAATAGAACAATGGAATCATACAGAGGGACAATAAATTGACAATTTGTAAGGCAATTTTTGTTGTGGTACTGTAGATTCATAGTGGTGCAGAAGAAGTGATTGATTTATTAATTGAGTGCTCTATTAGACAAACCACACAGATTTGTTTTTATACATCTGTGTTAGACCAGAATCATCTTGTGTCAGTGATTGGGTAAGACTGAGCAAACAGTGGAGAGCTCTCTGCTTCCTGAAATATTGCATGCTGACAGAGTGCATTTCTATCAGAATTTTCCTGTCGGTTGGCAATTTGTTCGTCCTCACAGTGACGAAGCATTCCTGCAGGACTTTCCCCTGCTTGAAAACAGGGGCTGTGTGTGAAGCATTTTGTAGTTCTCTCAAAAATTTACATCATTCAGTCATTATTAACTAGTCTCATGTCATCACTAGGGCTGCAACAAATGATTTTGATGATTGATTAATCGAACGATTATTAGAACGATTAATCGACTAATCATCGATTATTTCACTGATTAATCAGTAGACATTGATTGATTATTCAGCTTTTGCCATTAGTTAAAATATTCAGTTATGCATATTCTAACAAATATATAACGGTAATCACTTCAGCTTTTGAAAGTCATATTATGTAATAACAATTATTATACAATTAATTTATGCAAATAAAAAATGTGTGTGTGTGTGTGTGTGTGTGTGTGTATATATATATATATGTATATATATATATATATATATATATATATATATATATATATATATATATATATATATATATATATATATATATATATATATATATATATATATATATATATATTATACACACTGTATATACATACATCATACATACATACATATATATATATATATATGTATATATGTATGTATGTGTATATATATACAGTGTATATACATACATACACGCATATATATATATATATATGTATGTGTATATATGTATGTGTATATATATGTATATATATATGTATGTGTATATATATGTATATATGTGTATGTGTGTGTATATATATGTATATGTGTGTGTGTGTGTATATATGTGTATATATATATATATATATATATATATATTTGGCACACAAAATAGATGATTGGCAGAGAAACTGTCTCATTCACCATGTGATTAGCTATATGAAAAAGTAACTGAATGACACATCATTCAGCCTAACATCTCTTTTTGTAAGTAATATGGATAAGAAACTAAATAAAGGGAATTGATAAGATATTTTATTTTTGGATAAACTATTTTATTCACAAAGTAATCTCTCTTAAAATAACTTATAGGGTTATGATAATCAAAACAGTACTGAGCTAGATCAAGCTTTGATCTTAGCAAACCAAACTATCACTTTAATGAAATAATCCCCCCCCCCCCCCCCCCCCCCCCCACGAATAAAGATTTTCTCACCATCTAGCTCCACACTGGAGAGCTGCTTTATAACAGAAAATGAAGTTGTAATTCTAACTGAAATCGACACTGACTCTGGTTTTCATGTTTAATACTGTAAAGCTGCTTGATTTAAGGCTATCAATTGCATAAAGTACTAAATAAATAAACATGACGTGACTGGTCTTTTACTGCAGAGCTCGTGCAAACGTCCACAGCGCTGTAATCAGATGCGTTTTTAACTGCTGCTTTCACACCGCTATCAGTTTTTGTTGTGTTTATTTCGTTATTGAGAGGAAAGCACGAAACATACATTTACATATTCATTCACATGCCACTCAGCGGCTTCAGGTTCGGCTGCATTTGTTCTGATGCTTAGACTGTTTGTTGTCTCTTGAATTGCATCCAGGAGGGCTGAATTACAGTCTTGCGGTACAGCGCCACACTGGTCAAACTGCATTATTGCAGGCTCTCATATAACATTAGGTCATATGAGATCAAACGTCTACTCGACAACAAAAATATTTGTCAACAATTTTTTATTGTCGACGTTGTCGATAGTGTCGACTAATAGTTGCAGCCCTAGACATCACAACACAAGCCTTTTATGCTTTAATTCATAGGAAACAAAGGTATATTTGACAGTGATGTTTAGCTCTTTTCCATAGACCAAAATCACCAAAAACAATGGCAAAGTAGTTATATGATAGCTTTGTGTGAGCATATGAAAATGTACTCATTTTTTTGTAATTGAATGACAAATGAAAAAAGTCTTATAGTGGTGTAAATAATCAAAAAATATTTTGAGGGGAACTATTCCTTTAAATGCAATCTCCTAGTCTGTGTGTGGTGAACCCACAGATTGATTGAAAACCAGATGTGAAAGCAAACATGAATGCGTCGTCTAATTGTGATGTGCCAGTCCTCCAACAGACCATCATTTCATTTCTCCAAAATCTCTCTTCAGAGTCGCAGAAGCATATGGTCTGTGCTGTTGATTTCAGTGCCAGCAGCTTCTCGTGTTAAAAAAACATTTAATCTTTGGTGAGTTTAATAGGAAAGTGTTACTCTGTGTGGGCTGCTTTGACTGGCATTACTTCTCTGACACTCTGCCACTGGAGTTTGCAGATAGAAAGTTCCCTGCAGGGAACAGCAAGCTTTAGGGCCGGTGTCTTCTGTGAGCATTCGTTTAGACCAGCTCTCCAAGGCTGGCTGTTGTTTTGATCATTCCCATTCGAAAATGTCCAAATGTGTGTGTGATTGAAATAACTTCAAATTGTTTTTTAGTGGGATCCTCCTGATGGCTTCTCTCAAGGGTAGAACAAGCTACCTAATGAAAATGTTTTACAGTAATTTGTTTTAGGGGAAGTTGCCTTAGGGGAATCTGTGCAGCAGACTGTGTGGACCTGCTTCAACATTTTGAAGTCTCTGGAGCTCGCTTAGACAGGATCTTTAGAACAGGATCAGCTCTGATACACAATTTTTTTCCACACATAATCTGTGTGTTAATGAAATGCTGACTCAGAATAGAGGTGCTTTCATGATTTATGAAAGCCCAGCATGACCTGCACTGGCCTCTAGGAGTTAATGACTTCCATTGGGATGTGAGGAGGCCAGGGTATTGTGACATAACACAATGGCGACCACTCCATCTCGACCTAAGAAACATCCCAATTATCTCTGTTGTCCTGCAGTGACTGAAACACAACCATCCATACTCAGATTTTATTATGTCCTCAAGCTCCACTAGGCTTCAGTTTTTAAATAGGTGTTTTTCCCACTTTTAATTAATTAATGAGTGGAGATACACAGGAAAGTAATGTGATTAAGAGTTGGATCGTAACTTGCCGATATCGCCTGTCTTTTTAAATGCTGATTTTGATGGAAAATCTGGGGATTTGAGTTTTGTAATTAAATTGATATGTAATTAAAGTCTAGACAGGAAAACGTATTCATGGAAAGTCTCCAAACTGTGACTAAATTAGAAATGTGACAAAAATAAAATTGCTCAACAAATGAAGTCAGGAGACATTTGTGTCCAAATGCAGTTTTCTCAGATAGTCAAGTCAATATTATTTGTATAGCGCTTTTAACAATGCAAATTGTGTCAAAGCAGCTTTACATCGGCTTGGGTGGCTTTATATCCACTTTACAGTATTTAGACAGGGAAATAGTTTGTCGAAATAGTGTCATTCTCGTTTGGCCAGACAAAATCAGCAGTTTAAATTTAGGCTAAAGCAGAATCAGATTGCTCAAAGGACTCATCTGGTTCCTGTTGTCTTGTCCCGTTGGCCGTCTTGGAGACAGGGTCTTCACTGGGGATCAGTCTCTGGGGCTCATCTAGGTGTCCTGGCTGTAGAGGTCATCTCTAGGTGCTGATCCACCATCTGATCTGGATACAGTCTGGATCTGGGTGGCTACGGTAACCTCGGAATAAGAAAGAAACAGACTAATATTAGCGAAGATGCCATTCTTCTAACAATGTAACAAGCACATCAGGTGTTTTGGGAAGTGTTCCCAGTTCCGGTTGACCTAATTAATGCAGCCTAACAATCCTTTAAAGGATTTGAATTATAGAAATGCGATAGTGTATTATGTGTAAAACAGGTTAAAGAGATGGGTCTTTAATCTAGATTTAAACTGACAGAGTGTGTCTGCTTCCCGAACAGTGTTAGGTAGATTGTTCCAAAGTTTGGGCGCTAAATAGGAAAACGATCTCCCGCCTGCAGTTGATTTTGATATTCTAGGTATTATCAAATGGCCAGAGTTTTGAGATCACAGCGGACGTGAAGGTCTATAATGCGATAAGAGCTCCCTCAAATACTGAGGTGCCAAACCATTCAGGGCTTTATAGGTAATTAGCAAGATCTTAAAATGTATACAATGTTTAATAGGGAGCCAGTGCAGTGTTGACAGAACCGGGCTAATGTGGTCATACTTCCTGGTTCTAGTAAGAACTCTAGCTGCTGCATTTTGAACCAGCTGGAGTTTGTTTATTAAACGTGCAGAGCAACCACCCAATAAAGCATTACAATAATCTAGCCTCGAGGTCATGAATGCATGAATGAATGTTTCTGCATTTGACATTGAGAGCATAGGTCGTAATTTAGATATATTTTTAAGATTGAAAAATCATATCCATATGACAATGATGAGTTAATACTATTCATAAGAGGATCTATTACTTCTGGAAGCACCTCTTTTAGGAGCTTAGATGGAACAGGGTCTAAAATACAGGTTGTTGTTTTAGATGATTTAACAAGTTTATACAATTCTTAATTTCCAATAGAAGAAAATGAGTGGAATTGTTCCTCAGGGGATCTATAGTGCACTATCTGATGCGATATTGTGGCTGACAGCTGCGTGGTTACAATTTTATCTCTAATAGTTTTGATCTTGGAAGTAACGTAATTCATAAAGTCATTACTACTGTGCTGCTGGGTAATGTCTGCACCTGCTGATGTTATATTTTTTGTTAATTTAGCCACTGTATTAAATAAATAATTGGGGTTGTGTTTGTTTTCTTCTAAAAGAGACGTAAAGTAAGCAGATCTAGCAGTTTTTAATGCTTTTTTGTAGGATAGGGTACTTTCCCGCCAAGCAATACGAAATACCTCTAATTTAGTTTTTCTTCAGCTGTGCTTCATTTTCCGGGCTGCTCTCTTTAGGGCCCGAGTGTGCTCATTATACCGCGATGTTGGACTCTTTTCCTTAATCTTCCTTAAGCATAAAGGAGCAACATAATCTAAAGTGCTAGAAAAGTGGGAGTCAAGAGTTTGTTACATTGTCAAGTTGTTCTGAGCTATTGGATATGCTGAGGAATTGAGATAAGTCAGGAAGATTATTTATAAAGGGAAAAGAAGGAAGGAAAGGGAAGTGTGGCCAATTTGTGCTCTGCGTTTAACCCATCCAAGTGCACACACACACACAGTAGTAAACATACATCCGGAGCAGTGGGCAGCCAATGATGGTGCCCGGGGAGCAGTTGGGGGTACGGTGTCTTGCTAAGGGGTCTCACCTCGGTCATGGTATTGAGGGTGGAGAGAGTGTTGGTTATTCACTCCCCCCACCTACAATCCCTGCCGGACCTGAGACTCGAACCCACGACCTTCGGGTTACAAGTCCGACGCTCTATCCATTAGGCCACGACTGCCCAAGAAAGGAAGGGAAAAAAAGTAGTCTTTTGTGGTAGAAGTGATGGTTCTACCATATTTGTAACAAGTTGGCTTTACAGCTTTAGCTATATGAAATATACACGAAACTAGATAATGATCTGAGATATCATCGCTCTGCTGCAATATTTCAACACCACTGACATCAATTCCATTTGACAGTATTAAATCTAGAGTATGATTTCGACAATGAGTAGATCCTGAAACGTGTTGTTTAACACCAATGGAGTTTAGAATGTCTATAAATGCTGATCCCAACGAATCTCTTTCATTATCAACATGGATACTAAAATCACCAGCAATTAGGACTTTATCTGCAGCCAGTACTACCTCAGATAGAAAATCAGCAAATTCTTTAATAAAGTCTGTATGGTGCCCTGGTGGCCTGTATACAGTAGCCAGTACAAACATCGCAGGGGATTTATCATTAACACTTGTTTCTTTGGATAACGTTATATGAAGCACCATTACTTCGAACAAATTATACTTGAAACCCGACCTCTGAGAAGTACTGAAAATATTGCTATAAACTAGTGTTGTCACGATACTGGAATTTCTAACTTCGATACGATACCTTGAAAAATATCGATACTCGATACCATTTTCGATACCACGGAGAAAAAAACTGCCACAATATTAAGGGGGTAATTTTTTTAATTTAAAGGTAAATGTAACAAGTCGAGAACATGCGGTATATTTTACATGAACAAAAAAATGTCTTGAGGTACTGCATTTGTTGATTTATTTATTAATCTTTTATTAATCTTAGTTAAATGTTAATTGAAACGTTTACTAATACATGTACTAATTAAAATCCAAAGTTCTATTTGTTGATATTCTCATTTGCTTCATAACCAAAATATTTCCAGATATAGGGCCCTATGAAATCCGTTTTATTTTTCCCCAAATTCCATTTTATTTTTTTCTACATTCAATTTTTTCCATTTAAATTTTTCTGGATTCCGTTTTTTTCCGTTTGAATTTTTCTGGACTCTTTTTTTTTAATGGTCAAATTAAATGCTATTAATCTAAAAACATGTCTAATTCATTAAAATCATAAATTCTACAATTTAACATTTAATTTATTAAAAGTGTAACAAAAATGACACGTTTAGGGCCGTATGAAATGTTTATTTTTTTCTCACCTTATGTTTTGTTACCAAATTCTGTGTTTTAGCATGTCTATTATTTGAATGCATACAAACAATTTTTATTTATTCTTACAGTAGCCTTATGAAATGTGTTTTCCCCCTCAGAAATTCTGTGTTGTGTATTTAAATTTTACTGGATATCAGATGAAGGCATAAAACAATTTTAATTCATTTATATTTGAATTAATGAAAATTAAACATTTACATTTTTTGGCAAATGAAGGGGATTTACTATTAAAATAAAAATATTTTGTGATTATTTCTTTAAAAAAATTAACAGTACACTCAAAAAAATATTTAACCCCAAAAGTTAAAACTTATGTAATTCAATTAGATGTCAATTTTCCATCCAATTTAACCACATAAATCCAATGCAAAAGTTAACATTTATTTAAGCTTCACCCCTTCATGTTCAGTTAACATGAATGAATTAAATACATTTTATGATAACTAATGAACTGTCATTTATGCTTGTATAATACATAAACTTTACTCATTTCCAATAATTTATTGTTACTTGCTTTATATAACCACCTTAAATTTTCTTAATCCTATTAAATAAATGGTCAAAACATGTTACATTTTCAAACATTTATTGTGTTGTAATTGCCCCATGAGTCAAAAGTAACATCCAATCTTACCAAAAAGAAAAAAAACCCAGCATGAAATCAAGACATACTGTAATGCAGTACTTAACAAAATAAAGGCAACTGTTTTCTGCAGTTTCATGAATCCTTCTAAACTGAACCTTCCAGTGGTTATGACTCATGTTTGACTTTTTACTTTGTGCGCCTACAAGTAACAGGGATCAACAAGGAACCATACTTCAACATCAACCATGAATTTAACATTTTCATGGTAACACTGTCATATAATTGTACAATATTACAATACTGTAGTAAACAATGTGCCTTCTCCTGATCTATAACACAAAACACAAATGTAAATAGTCCATTCTCTTCCTAAATATTTGTTAAAACAATTAAATTACCAGGACCCTTAGAGAAAAATACAATAAAATAAAAATAAAGGTGAAAAATTAAAAGCAATTATTTTACTTCACATGTATCAAGTTTTCAACACTTTTTTAATACATAACAGTTTTTCACATTTCAGCATTTAGGCCAGCAAAACATGTCCTACTCACTGCAGAGGGGGTATGTTGTATACCTAAAGAACTCCTCAGCCTTTGTCAGATCTTAGTTTGGGTGGTGGAATAAGTAGCAATACACTTTTGTTGAACTCTGTGTCAGCTCTCTGAAGCTGAATTTCAGCAGAACATGAAAAAAGAGGAACTACTATAACAAGGCAAAGAACTGGAGAAGTAACCCAAAACAGTCTTAATGCTACTGGAAAATGAGTGATCAGATAAGTTGACTTCCTGGACTCAATCTGTATCAAAAGTTTCAGAGTTACAGGAAGCATGAAAGTGCAGTCTCTTGCATGCTGGAGTTAGTGTCATCAGTTTGTAAAAATATATCTTTCAGGGCATTCTTGTTTAAACGTTTTCAATGTCCCTCCAGTTGTTGGAAACATGTAGGCAAACAGTGAATGTCATATTCACTGAAACATTTTAATTTTAAGCGCTTGAACCTTTGGGGAAAGCTTTCTGCCATCTAAATTCATCAGTACCTTCTGGAAGAATTCAAATGTGAACTTGAGACTTTGAGGGTAGCTTAAGTTGAGAGCGTAGATCAGTCCGAAGAGCATTACTAATCCAAAGGAAATACTCTTTAAGTGTTGTAGCAGCTTTACACCCTCTATCACAACTCCAACATCAACCGGCTCATCCTCAGCACAAGCACCTTCTTTGCGAATCACAAAAAGCCCCAGAGTGGTCTCTGATATTCCTATTTCTGCTTCTTCAGGGTTGCAGTCCTAAGGCCAAAATAAGAAAATACATATTAAATAATTGAATAATAAATAAACAAATAAATAATGCATTTTCAGTTTCACTGAAATATTGGCAACATACAGGCTGGAATTTTATATTAGGTCCTTTAAAAAGGGCATACGTATACAAACCTGGAATTCTTTGATGACTGTTGTCATGTCCTCATTGAGGTACACACACAGACTCTGTATGACACAGTCTCGTTTAATGTGTATGTCGCCACACTGAAAATTTGACACAAAATTAAACAATATCAGAAATGGCACAATAATAAAAACTGATTATAGTTTGATATTTGTTATTACGTCTAAAGAAATGAAATGCAATTTACCACACCTTGTCTGCAACTGCCATAATGCGTGATATCTTCTGTCCAGAAGCACCTCCTTTGCTGTTGAAGACCTTCTGTAGAGCAGCAGTGTATTTGTCCAGCTGCGCCAAGAACTTTGACAGAAGTGGCACAGTTGTTATCCGCATGAATTCTGCGTTTATCTGAGAGAAAAAAAGTGAAATGAAGATAATGAAATAAAGGCGTATTGTGGAGGAATTCATTGAAATTTACAAAATATTTATTGTGTACATATAAATAACACTTACTTCATTTACTGAGAACAGCGCAGGCCACCTGCTTTGTAAATCAGAAACCATTGGCAAGTCTTCAACCAACTCTTGCCGCCTATAGGAGAAGGTCAAGTGCATTTTTTCCTTAATGACTGCCTCATTATTTTTCTTTTTCACTTCAGTTAAGAGAGCTATTCTTTCCTTCTCCATGCTTTCTGCTGTTTCTCCTTTTGGAAGGCAAGGAAGGAAATTCACCTCAGCTTTTTTTGGCTTTTTGATGTTTGATGCTGCTTTGCCCTGACCTTTGCGCTTGTTCCGAAGAGAGTTCACAGCGATTTCGGGGTGTCCAATCTTGCTGAGTTTAGTGCGAAAATTAGCCATCTTAATCTTTAGGTAGTGTTTCCATCCTTCATGGCCAGTGCGAGTTCCTTTTTCCCTCAAGCAAGAGTGGGCATTTATCAAGGCTTCAGCTGCCTGATCAAGCTGACTATCAGTGGGGTATGCTGCATACCTAAATATCTCCTCAGCCATGCCTTCAAGAATGTCAGATCTTAGTTTGGGTGGTGGAATAAGTAGCATTCCACTTTTGTTGAACTCTGTGTCAGCTCTCTGAAGCTGAATTTCAGCAGAACATGAAAAACGAGGAACTCCAAAAACCTGAGGCCAAGAACTCGTCCTAGACTCCGGAGACGTAAATAAGACAGTCTCAGCGCTGCTGGAAAACGATTCATCAGACAAGTTGACTTCCTGGACCGAGTCAATGGCACAAGGGCTAACATCTCTTGTGTCAAAAGTGTCAGAGCTACAAGTTGAGCTGGGTGAAGCCACAAGAATGCTGGAGCAGGAAGGTGCATCAGGTGCAGTCTCTTGCATGCAGGGGTTACAGTCATCAGTTGATAGAAAAATCACTTTCAGGGTATCCCTGTCTTCAATTTGACTGGTTGACATGAGATTCATGTATTCATTTCCAAAGTCCTTATCTTTGTACTGGAGCCTGAACTTTTGGTTCACTCCAAAAACTGTCATTATTTCAAGGAAAAGGTCATCCATAGACTTTGGGATTCCTGTCTTAAGTGTAAGCTTTCTTGCATCGTCTTCCCCACCAAAAACAATCCTCAGAATGACCGGACCCGACATTTTTCTTTTCTTTTCTAAAAGAGAGAATGAAGCAGAAAATGACATAAATCAGTAATACAATTTTTGATCTTGTTTTGAAGATGACTGATCACAGTGGGCACGGTATATATGACTTAGGAGGTTATTCCATGATTTAAAGGTGCAAGGACAATTACTGTATACACAGGGATGCCTGAATCTTGCCACAAAATGTCCATGTTTGAGCTTAGAATGTTTCAATAACTCATACCTAGTGGATACTTCTGTGCCACACACTTTACATTGCCACATCCCCAAGACTCACATATCTAAAAATCAAAAATGAGTGTGAGAATTTTTACAAAGTAATTAAACATGTAAAGTTTAGTTATATATTTATAAAACAACAACAACATTTACTTGAGTGATTGCCCCAAACTGGAGACAATGTGGAATGATGTCACAATGCTGAGGTCTCTGAAAAACTAAAGATGACACATAATTTGAGTTTTGTTATGAAATTACAACTATGCAATAAAAGAATGCATGTTCAACTTAATGTACACAATTTGTTTTAAATTGAAATCCTATAAACTTTTCCATGTACCTTTCATATACTCACATAAATAAATGTCACAAAACAGAGAAAAGATCAACACTTTACAAAAAAAATGAAATGAGTAAAGTTTAGTTTGCCCTATATAAACTATACATACCTTAAGTGAGTGATTGACCTTACTCAGATTCAGTGTGGAATGATGTCACAACGATGTCTCCTGGAATATTAAAAATGACATATGATTTGATTTTTGTAATGACATTACAACTCAAAAGAATACATGTTCCACTTCCATGAACACGATTTGTTTTAACAGTAAGTTACATCCTACAAGCTTTTATATGCAACTTTAATATACTGTCGAGCGTGTTTGTACAACACTTCAGCATTAAAATAAAAGTAATACAGGCCTAATCTGCCTAAAAAGATGCACATAGTCGACCATATATATCTTATAATGATCCGGTTGCATATATTTGATAACAGATTTGTTTTTACATGAAATCCTAACGTTTAGCGTTGACGTTACATGTTTGCAAAGTGAATATAAATCGGCATGACACTGTTTAAAAAAACATACATGCGTAATCTGCTTATATGCAAAAATTATGCACATAAATTACTCAAACGATAATACATTTTAAAATGATCAAGATAACGTTAAGTTACCAGGATGGCCGAAAATATCTAAAGTTAGTTCATTCGCCAAAAAAAGTGCAGTTAGGGCAGTAAACCAGGATCGATCACATCATAAACTAGTTTATGTTTAAGTCTACATCAATAATAAATGAAGAAAATATCTTACCTTGTATAATCTCCTCGTCTGTTCTTCATTAATCTTCCTTGCTACCGTTGAGTCAACGTCAATTTGCCGCCTTCAGTGTTTTTTTTTTGTTTTTTTAAATCTGCGCATGCGCAACATCTGCATCCGCGATTTACTGCAACAAATTAGGTATAGTTTATGTAATTTGATCAGGTTGGTTTCGGATTCATTATGTTCATGTTAAGAAAGCGTAATTCGGTATCATAATAGTTATTTTATACTTTTTTAAATATATTTTATTTAAATTGTTTGCTTCATTTCAATTACTGGCAAAAATAATTTTGTAGTAAGTAGTAGTATTATGTACATTCTACTAAATAATAGTAATATAGCCTATTTCTGGCACACGGTCTTTAATAGGCTAAGTTCAACCGAACTTTTATTTTGACGGGTTGCCGTGAATACTTCTAAAGTTCTGTGTGTGTGTGTGATATGACGCTAGTTTTACTCCAATTAAATGGTAAAATGCTCGTAAAGTGCCTTTCAGATCAGTTCTGGAGATATTGTTCATGTATTTATGTCCTCATTGAGACGGCAGACGGTGAAATCACCGCGAGCTCCACATTAGTAAACACAACCGCAGGTGCAGCACATTCACACAGAGACGCGCAGAACATGCAGGATTCATATTTAAATCGACTTTTGCAGCTTAATATTTACAGATACTAGTCCATATCGCGATTTGATTTAAGTGTAATGACCTACTTTTGATTAATTCATCCAAACTTTGACAAATTCCGTGACATTCCGTGTTAAACTGTAAATTCCGTTTTTATGACTGGATTCCGCGATTCCGAGCGCGTTCTCTGCATCGCGGAGATCATAGATCCTACAGATAGCGCTCCTGTTGTGTTCTTTAACAACCAGAGCAGTCATCTTTCACTTTTGCTATTTAACCAGAGAGAAGGAGACGAGTGCGGTCACGTGTGGTGCTTGTCCACGCGCCTTTGGAGAGAAGTGAAAGTGACAGCTCGGCTAGTATCGGTGTATCGATACTTCGGGAAATTAATATTGGTACCGTTCAGATATTTCAGTATCGATATTTATCGAAATATCGATATTTTTGACAACACTACTATAAACTGTGGCAACACCTCCCCCTTTACATTTTGGACGCAGTTCATGTTTGTAACTGTAATCTTGGGGGGTAGACTCGTTTAAAGTAATGTAGTCATCTGGTTTCAGCAAGGTTTTTTTGTGGAAAAAGACATTATTACATTATGTTTGTTGTTTGAATCAGACTCAATCAGTGAATGTTTCAGAACCATTACGGAGTTTGCAGACTTATTTTGTTCATACTAATGCTGTTAAAAAATAGAATTTTGCTTAAAAAAAATCTAATATTAAACAAACAAAAATTATTATTGGTTAAGCATGTGAGATCCAATAGTTAGCTATTATTACTAATTGAACTTAATTGGTTTTGAACTACCCTCTTTATAGAGCATATCTGTAATTAGTTATTTGGCTTCTAATTGTTCATTTTAGGAGCCAGTGGCTTCCTAGTCATTTATTTTATTTAGTTATTTTTTGTCTGGAGTTGGTGTAATGTATCAAATTGCCAGTACCTGATAGTACAAAGCTCATATCTGCAGCTAAAAGCATAATCAGATTAGCAAAAATATTATACAATATATTAAGTACGCAGGGGGGTGGTGGATTTGTAGTAATTTCTGAATGGCAGGAGGTCCAATTCTGCAGAAATCTTTTACTTTTACTACGAAGTTCTGCGGGTGCAGATTCCGTGTGGGATTGACATTAACATTATAGCGTATCTCGCTAACCTCACCCCAGAAAACCTTGCTTATCTTCACATGTACGTGATGGAATCTCCCACTCCATCACACCATGCCTTATTGAGCGCTCTTGTTCCATGAATGATTCACTAACCAAAATACACACAGGCCCGTGGCTGCTGCGTGTTGTAGTTCAAGTAAATGTGATTAATCGTGTTATTGATTAAGCACTGCAGTTGGTTGCACCTGGATCAGGGAAGAGTCCTGGCACAATGTCATAATGCAGCACGCTGTTGCTTTCTGGACATCCTCCATCCTGGTAATTATGGATGCAAACTCTGCTGTGTCAGAACTGCATGGAGCAGATGACAGTTTGAGGTCGGCAACGTATGGATAACCCAGCCTCTTCTATTCCACTTTGAAATGTTGGATCTGTGTTCAAGTGAACCTGAAACTGACAGCAAGGGGGGAGGTGTACTACAGAGACCTGTTTTGAAGCATACACTGCACAAAATTACTTAATATTTATTTTCTGTAACAATCCTGTATCTAAACAGCCTTCAAGCTGGATCAATTTGCACAGTAAAATTGTACAGTATTAAGACTTGCTTTCAGGGGAAAAGTTTTTAATTATTTTATTTTTCGTACCCCACAGGCAATTCTTTTTCTTGATTTAAACAGGTATCTGCCAGAATTTAGTTTGGTTTGAAAAGCTATTTACAAATGGCATAAAAAAAGTTACATTAATTTAATATATATTCTACAATACAAGTCTTGTCAGTTTTTCTTCCCAAGTGAGTTGAACTTGTCTTAAGGTTGTTTAGATATACTTTTCTTTGAAAACAAGCCTTTTTTTGCATCGTAGTCTAATGTCCTTGTGCTAGGACTGTTCTTCTTTGTTTATTTCTTGCCATCTTCAAGATAATTTCATCAGAAGTTCGATCAATTTCAGATGAACAAGAATAATATTAAATAGCACTCCTGCTCATTATATCATCTTAAGAGTGCCTTCCCTGCACATTCCTTATGACGAGAACCATTTTTACCATTAAAGGTCTTACAAGGATGCAAACCGTGTCATTAATTTAGCTCAGATTTGTGTGGTGGTGTCAAGTTCTTGTTTATTGCAAAATGGCAACATATAGTTCAAATAAAATACAGGCACGCTCTCTCTCACAGTTAATGACATTTGCTGGATGTGTGTGTTGTAAGATGCATGGTCACATATTATACTCCAATGTGAGAGTCTCTGTTCAATGCTGATAAATAAACATTCAAAGCCATTTTCCAGGTCATCCAGATTGGTTTAATCCATATAGTGTAACTTTTATGTAATTCATTCCATGCCTTTTTTATGGAAACAATTTTCTGTTCTGTCAGAGCATCCCCCACTTTGGAAAGTGTAACGGTACCACTGACCGCGCTGCGCTTTTCATCTCTGATAAGTGGTGGTTTGTCATTTTGCCCATGTGAGATGAGCCAGACTGCCCCTTTGTCTGTCCCACCCTCTCATTCAGCAGGGTTGGAAAGACATTATATCTTCACTTTTTTTTATATCACCCATTAAAGGCCACATAATTATGATCAACTTTTTTAGATAGCAGGCTTTTCCTAAGAAAACCTCAGATTCCCCCCATAAATTGGCAGATATCCTTACATGCTGTTGTAGGGATCTCATTTTGATTCCCTGCTGTGCATTCTGGATAATAATTTTTCCCTTTCGTGCCACTGTGATTAGTTTCGACATCTTGCCTAATTGAAATGATGCTGCCATTAACAACTCTGTGAAGGATGGGATGTTCTAATTCACCGCCTTACATTGAGGACTTGTCATTTTTGCTGTCACACTGCCTGTCTGATATTCCACTCAGCTCCGCTGTCGTAATTCTCAAAGGCAGCTGCAAAGCAGGCTATATCCGTTTATTTCACAGGCTATCAGACTGACCCTGCCTCTTTTCTCTCCCTCCCCTCTCCCCTCAGGGACCTGAGGCCTGGACGGCACCCGGAAGAAGACTATATCGTGCCAGAGCTTGCCAGGAGCATCCACCCCCGAGAGCGACCTGACTGGGAGGAAACCATCAGCGCAATGGTGAGGAGCCAACTGCTCTCAGTCTCGCACAAACTCAGAAACTCCCTCCCACACCCTACGTTTACAAAGCCAGTAGTAAAGAGAGCAAATAGCACACCCTCAAGCTGTGGAAATTAAAGATCTCCTGCATGCTGTCCGATAGGCACAATATCACAACTGTTATTTCTGAAGGATAATTCTCTTTATTTATTTGTTTGTCTTGTTTTTTTTTGTGGGTGCTTGATTCTTTTACGTAAGACCCATATTGCTGCTGTAGACTGTCAGCCATTATTACCTGTATGTGGGAACATGCTCTTGTCAGAGGAAAAATGTAGATCTGGTCAGTGGTCATTATCTTGCGAAGGATACGATTCATTCAGTGACTAGTAACAATTACCTTGAGGGACTTGAGATTTATATTTATGGTAAACATTAAACTTATTATGGAGGACTGGAAGCTCGGGTGTCTCCAGTTAAAGCAATAAATCAAAACTATTATGCAGAAATAATATACACTACCTTTCAAAAGCATGGGATTGGATTTTTAAGAATATTTTAGAAATATCTTATGCTCACCAAAGGCTGCATTTATTTGACACAAAAATACAGTAATATTGTGAAATATTTCTACAATGTATGGCTGTCAAATCGATTCATTTAGATTGATCGCATCCAAATATGTTTGCATAATATATGTGTACTGTGTATATGTAAGTACACATTATACATTATATAGAATTGAGAAATGTATGTAATATATATTTGTATTTATATGTAATATAAATCATAAATTAATATTATATATAAATATTTCCTAAATATATACAGGTATGTATGTGTATTTATATATACATATAAATATATACTGAACAAAATTATAAACGCAACACTTTTGTTTTTGCCCCCATTTTTCATGAGCTGAACTCAAAGATTTTTTCTATGTACACAAAAGGCGTGTACTTCTTCTTTGCCAAAATTATCCATCCACCTCACAGGTGTGGCATATCAAGATGCTGATTAGATAGCATGATTATTGCACAGGTGTGTCTTAGGCTGGCCACAATAAAAGACCACTTTAAAAATGTGCAGTTTTACTGTATTGGGGGGGGGGGTCCGAAATCCAGTCAGTATCTGGTGTGACCACCATTTGCCTCACGCAGTGCAACACATCTGATCAGGTTGTTGATTGTGGCTTGTGGAATGTTGGTCCACTCCTCTTCAATGGCTGTGCGAAGTTGCTGGATATTGGCAGGAACTGGAACACGCTGTCGTATACGCCGATCCAGAGCATCCCAAACATGCTCAATGGGTGACATGTCCGGTGAGTATGCTGACCATGCAAGAACTGGGATGTTTTCAGCTTCCAGGAATTGTGTACAGATCCTTGCAACATGTGGCCGTGCATTATCATGCTGCAACATGAGGTGATGGTTGTGGATAAATGGCACAACAGTGGGCTTCAGGATCTCGTCATGGTATCTCTGTGCATTCAAAATGCCATCAATAAAATGTTGTCCATAACATATGCCTACTCATACCATAACCCCACCGCCACCATGGGCCACTCGATCCACAACGTTGACATCAGCAAACCGCTCACCCACACGACGCCATACACGCTGTATGCCATCTGCCCTGTACAGTGAAAACCGGGATTCATCCGTGAAGAGAACACCTCTCCAAAGTGTCAGACGCCATCAAATGTGAGCATTTGCCCACTCAAGTCGGTTACGATGATGAACTGCAGTCAGGTCGAGACCCCGATGAGGACGACGAGCATGCAGATGAGCTTCCCTGAGACGGTTTCTGACAGTTTGTTCAGAAATTCTTTGGTTATGCAAACCGATTGTTGCAGCAGCTGTCCGGGTGGCTGGTCTCAGACGATCTTGGAGGTGAAGATGCTGGATGTGGAGGTCATGGGCTGGTGTGGTTACACGTGGTCTGCGGTTGTGAGGACGGTTTGATGTACTGCCAAATTCTCTGAAACGCCTTTGGAGATGTCTTATGGTAGAGAAATGAACATTTAATTCACGGGCAACAGCTCTGGTGGACATTCCTGCAGTCAGCATGTCAATTGCACGCTCCCTCAAAACTTGCGACATTTGTGGCATTGTGTTGTGAGATAAAACTGCACATTTTAGAGTGGCCTTTTATTGTGGCCAGCCTAAGGCACACCTGTGCAATAATCATGCTGTCTAATCAGCATCTTGATATGCCACACCTGTGAGGTGGATGGATTATCTCGGCAAAGGAGAAGTGCTCACTATCACAGATTTAGACACATTTGTGAACAATATTTGAGAGAAATAGGCCTTTTGTGTACATAGAAAAAGTCTTAGATCTTTGAGTTCAGATCATTAAAAATGGGGGCAAAAACAAAAGTGTAGAATTTATAATTTTGTTCAGTATATATTGGACACACACACACACACACACATTGTTTCAACACAAACTTTTATTTTGGATGCGATTTAATTAATTTGACAGCCCTACTACAATTTAAATAACTTTCTATTTTAAAATGTAATTTATTCCTGTGATGGCAAAGCTGAATTTGTCAACGGTCATTACTCCAGCCTTGTCACATGATTCTTCAGAAATCATTCTAATATGCTTATTTGATGCTCTAGAAACAGTTTACATTATTAATGTTGCAAACAGTTGTGTTGGTTAATATTTTTATGGAAATTATGATACTTTTCACTTTGAAGAACACTATTCACTTATGAAACAATCAGTTTTATGCATTAATAAAATTAAATGCTAAATAAATAAATTAAAAAAATATATATTTGCTGACCCCCAAACTTTTAAACATTGTGTACCAGTAAGATTATAGCATTGAGTCAGAATTTCATTCCCGTATACTTATTTGCTAGGTAGTCATATTAACCACATAAAAGTCAGCCATGGCATTTCCTATCAAAAATGTAAGATATAATGTACTCAGTTATTCATTACTGAAAATACACCCCGACATGAAGCAGCTGACACATCATCTGACTTTACTTTACTTTGCAATAATGAGCAGTGACGCATTTGATTGTATAAGTCCTCTGATTGACCTAGCAGAAGAATGGAGTGTTCCAGAGAGCCGTGACCGTAGCTGCTCTGAAGATCTACTGCATCTATAACATTCTTTCCCCAGCTTTTGTTCAATACTAAATTAGTTTCAATTTATGATTATTTCACCAGCACATACTTGCATTCAGTGGTGCTGATAAAAAAAGAAAAAGAAAAGCTTGTCTCCATGGCAACCTGACTGTTGGTTGATGTTGTTTTGAGAACAAACAGATTAGCAAGGACATATCAAGGGAATCACCATGTATCAGCTCACTCGTATGACAAATTAATTTAATGCTCTTTGGCTCGGTTTTATACTATTGTGTACCAGGGTATTAATTGAACTCGTTAATTGTACAGTCAAGGTCATCAAGCTCCAGTGGCTGTCGTCTCTTCACTGTCATGACCTAGATTCACTGTCACTTATAGTGAAGTGAGAATGTGATGATCAACAGACTGTCTGTTGCAAAGAACGAAACAGAACCAAATTTGGATCGGGCCCAGTCGAGTTTTCACACCATGTTTTACACCAGCAGAAACAGGTCTGTTCGGCCGCACGCTCATTTGAAGGCTGCATGGTCAAGATATTTTTAATAAGCCCATGTCTGGCAGCTAAGAGCCACACTTTCAAAGCATTATTCATATTTCATGGATGTTTCGAATCACTGGCATGTTTTGTTTGGCCTTGCCAGATGACTGCGCGTCTCTCGTTTGGATAGGCATTAAAGAGACTGGCAACAGAGTTTTATAAAGCATACCAGCTGTCAAATGATTTAGAGGCAGGGCACAGGCTTAGCTTTTGTGAAACCACAGTTCAGGGGCTCAGTTTTTTGGCATATTCGTTTGACTTGTCTTTGACCCAGTTGTAGCTTTCTCTCTCCTTCCATTACTCAGTAGATTTTGTTTTATGGTGCCTACAGGTAGCTGCTGATGTTAAATGATATTCTCGTTATACTGTGCTGTTAACTTTAAAAATGGTTTTGTGTATGGGAGAGAGATTTCTCTTTAGCTCTTATTTCCACAGAAAGATTTATAATTTTAATGTAATGCATAAGTGTTATTTACGGTATTGTAAAAGTCTGAAAAAAAAAAAGTGGTTGAACAGTATATTTGACATGAAAATCATTAATTATTCACAAAATATTTCAAACAAAACATTATTTATTATCTATGAATGCATAGTTTTTCTATTTTTTTTTTTCGTTTAGTCTTTTTCTTATTTTATTTATTGTGATTTAGTTTCACAATTGGGGGTGTGCAATATTATTGACAAAAATTATATGTCAGTATTTTAGCGATAATGTGCGAGAGAGGAGGGGCGCTGAATAGCCACAGCTGGCGGCGTGTGATGTGGCGCACCTGATGTGAATGGAGCCTAATCACCGCCGCTGCTTAAATGCCGAGTGCGCCTCTCCTCGAGAGACCGGTCTCTTCCCCGTGCATGCACGCTGGTGTCCTCGTGGGTCCAGGAAGGGTGCGCCGAGAAGGAGGACTGCCGCACCCGTGAGACGGCTGACGGGCCAGGATGCCGGGCCGTCGAATCCCCCAGAAGCGCCGGGAACCCAGGAGTTGGAAGAAGCATCGAGAGACGCCGCCGCCACTCGCTCCCGGCCCCGAGAGGGGAGCGCGTGCGGCCACCGGACTCCGCCCCTTCCCTGGACCCTTCCCTTCTGAACACTACCCTCCTGCACAAGCCCCGCAGCACAACGAGGACACCAGATTCCCCGTTTATTTGGACACTTTCCCCCTTTGGACACTTTATTTTACCTTTTATTGTTTAATAAAACCCTCTCCGAGGCTTGACACCACACCCACTGTGTCTGTCGTTTGCTCCTCCGCCACAGTGGTGGAGAATGCGGGCAGGCGGAGCTAATGTGACGAGTCGGCTGCCTCCCCTCTTTCTATCATCACCACCCCGTCCCGTATTCGCTGCCCTTCACCAGGCTCCCGACGGGAGTGGGTGTGCGAGAGAGGAGGGGCGCTGGATAGCCACGGCTGGTGGCGTGTGATGATGCGCACCTGATGTGAATGGAGCCTCATCACCGCCGCTGTTTAAATGCAGAGCGCGCCTCTCCTCGAGAGACCGGTCTCTTCCCCGTGCATGCACGCTGGCACCCTTCCTGGACCCACGAGGACACCAGATTCCCCGTTTATTTGGACACTTTTCCCCCTTTGGACACTTTATTTGACCTTTTATTGTTTAATAAAAACCTCTCCGAGGCTTGACGCCACACCCACTGTGTCTGTCGTTTGCTCCTCCCGCCACAATATATACATACATACATACATACATACATACATACATACATACATACATACATACACACACACACACACACACACACACACACACACACACACACACACACACCGTACAAGCCATAATTAATTCTGGTGCTCTCACACACATACATTCTCCTTTCACACAATTTAGGAAGTGAATAAAGTGGGAGGTGGCAGAATCAGGTTAGGGTCAGCGATATTTTTATATTATTTCCATTACTCAAAATTTGGACTCATTGCGGTTTATTTCTTTTTAGATTAGTTTTGTTTGATTTTCGTAGCAATATTTGGCAACACTGCATCTCTGGCATTTAAACTGACACGTGTCTACTACTCCGGACGCAAGCGGCCCGGCATGATACAATATAGAACCTATTATAATGATGCTGTCTACACGGGATGCGGCACAACATGATACATCCCCGACAGTAAAACTGGTGCATCATTCTATTCATGACGTACTGACACAAAGTACAAATGATTTGCAATAGTCGCTTTGTCGTGTCCAGTGCAGACTACTAGACTGTTGCAGCGTGGCGCGTCCGGTGTAGACACCGTGTGACAAATCAAAAATGGTCCATATACAGCGCGGGAAGGTTATTCCTGACAGGACACCATTCGGTAACACAAACGTAGTGATCATCATGATATTACAAAGATGCACCGAAGACAGACACGAAGAGGAGAGAATAGTCGTGCAAGCAGATAAAATACTGTACCAGAGAACAAATTCATTGTTTGAGATGCTCGAAATGCAAGAAAAACATAAATATTGAATTGGGATGGGGGTTATTATGAATGTATTTCTGAGGAGAACTGTCTTCAGAAAAGTTTTGATGGCATTTTCTTTTCCTCTTACCTCTGTAAAATACATACAGTATTAAATGAGTTTATAAGTGCGGAGCTGTGTACAGCAGTGGAAACGCTATATTGCTATTGCTGTTCTATAAGCGCCACCTGCTGTCATAAAGTGAATGTCTTTTCATCAGAATCAGAAAGCTTTATTGTCAAGTGTTTACACACACACACACACACACAAGGAATCCGTCTTGGTGTCAGGAGCTTCAGTACAGAAAGTACAGACATAGTGCAAACATATAATTAAGATAATAAAACGCTGATAATAAAGAGTAATAAAATATTTATTCAGCTTGTCTGATGTTTTAGTTTTGTGCAGATATTTTTGTTTGTTTGCTTAAGGTTAATTTGACCAGTAACAGAGCAATATAAACAATTAAAGGTGCAATGTGATTGTCTTCAGAAACATTTTTTCTTATACTTTACTTTACTTACTTTTACTTTTGTCATTTAGCAGACGCTTTTGTCCAAATAAACATAAATGAAAAACTAAAATAAAAAGCGATACTTCTATCCCTTGCCGGTGTCCCTTGCCGGTGTCCCTGCCCGGTGGAGTCGCACGGTAGATTTGATGGTCTTTACACTCTTTACTTTTGTCATTTAGCAGAGAAAAAAAAAAAAAAAAAAAAAAAAAAAATATATATATATATATATATATATATATATATTAAGTGAGTGAACTGAAGTGAAGTGACATACTGCCAAGTATGGTGACCCATACTCGGAATTCGTGCTCTGCATGTAACCCATCCAACATGCGCACACACACAGCAGTGAACACACACAGCAGTGAACACACACCCAGAGCAGTGGGCAGCCATTTATGCAAGTAAGGTAAAAACAAATACCTTCTTTATCTTTTATACACTACTTTTGTGTTGTTTTGTCACATTGGCTCTGGTATGAACAGGCCATAACTATGCCGTTTGACTATGAACGGGCTATTGGATTGTGTCTAGGGGCATGAACTGTCATGTCCCAATCATGCATTGAAAAGAAGCATGTGTATCTTTCTTTCAGGCTCGGAGTGCAGAAATTCCGGAGTTGAGCTCTGAGCCTCTCATGCGCTCTTGCAGCAGCACCGCCAGCATGAAGGTGAAGAACGTCAAAAAGTAAGTGTCAAACGTTCACACAGCCAAAGTCACTGCGGTTTCTGCAGAATGCTGTTTGTCCATCACTCACTGACTAGACCTCATGTTTATAATAGCTGAATATTGAACTCAGTGCCATGTGATCTTTTCAGGCTCTCATTCACCAAGGGCCATTTTCCAAAGTTAGCCGAATGTGCCCACTTCCACTATGAAAACGTTGACTTTGGGACTATACAGGTAAGATCCTAAGCCCTTAATAACAGTGAACTTGCTTCAATTACAGAGTGGATCTCAGTGACCGAACTTGAAAAGGGCTGTGTTGAAAATAAGGCACATGTGAGATTAAATTCTGATATGCATGCGTGTTTGTAAAATTAAATGTCAGGGGTGTGCAGATAACACCAAAGTGCCACAGCTGGGAGAGGGACCGCAGCGCGTCTCTCTAATGCAAGGCTCCAGGGGATTGAAAAGTGAGGATCAACGTGACTTAATATAGCTACAGCAGCAGTACCACTCTTGCAGATGACTATTTCCTCTGCTGGAGCTGGGTATTGCCAACTACTTCACAATACAATACACATCTCGCAATACATATGTCATGATTCAATCGTGATGCATCACTATATCATAATTGGATCTCAATTGAAACTACGCCAAAAGCATGACACAAAATCTCAGTGTGATGGCAAGAGAGTGTGAATATGCGGTATCAGTTTCAACAACTAAATGCAATTACACCAAAAATTTGGCCTCATTTTTAATTTTGTGATTTATTTTTGTTTATTTTGCAAGATAATTTGTGGTCTAGTTGGTTAGAGAAGAGTTTTTCTGACCTGGGCTTCGTCACCCACAATGGGGCTCTTATGGGGTCAAAAATGTATTGGATTTTAGAGAAACTAACGATTTTACTCGTAAAACTTATCTGAATAATCTATGCTAATAAATAGATGTCTTTCATTGACAAGGAAAAGGTTGATTTTTTTCTGGTCGGGTCTTGCTTTTTTTTTTTATTATTCTCTCAATGCGTCTAGCATGACTGCCCCATATTTATTTATTTTTGTACGATTTTTCAATTAAAGTAATTTAAACTGCGTTCTATTCCATTATGTTGAGCTCCATCTAGCTGCAAAAACCATGACTAAATATAAAAATTCTTAGCATTAAATTGTGATGAAAACAAATGATTATTTAACACTGAAAGAATGCACAGGTTAAAAATGAACTTGCAAGTTATTTAATACGATAAGCAAATTTTCTGCAAATATTTCTGTTTATCAGTTTTTAAAAGCCTATCTACATAAGTTTGCTTTAAAGGGGGGTGGGGTTGTGACGCATATGACTTGTTGTGAAACACATGACTCGTGAAGCATATGACTTGTGTCCCCTGAGAAAAAGGGTGGGAACCACTAGGTTAGAGGAGTGTGACAGCTTAGGTCAGCGCTATACATGGTGACTTTCGGTCTGAGACAGTAACAGAGCTCAACACTCTGGAAAGGATTAGAGGGCATTTACAGGACATGCTCTCTCTTTCAAAAACAGGTAGACAGGGCACAGATGGAACCAGAATAAGTATTTTTAACTTGACTACATCTAAAATCATGACAGTGCTAGACCTGATCCTGGATCCTATTTTCGACATTCATTCTTTTGAAGTGGGAAAGAAAACTTTACTTATCTGTATTTCAGACTAGGTGAATAGATTCAGCTTCTTCAGTGTATTTTCAGAATTGCTGTTCCCTTTCACATATTTTACATTTCTCATTATAAACTGTATCAAGGCTCAGTGAAAGCCTAAAAGGATTGGTGGGAATGCTGAATAGCGCCTTGTTGTGTAGGGACAGGAGGTGGGGTGGTGCGACAGTGTTGGAGATCTCTGTGCCTCTGTGTTTGGGATTAAGGGTATAATGGAGCGCTCACAGAATGAGAAAATAGATTGGCATGGTGTCGAGGGCCAGACAATTGGGAGGGAGTGAAGCTGTGGTTTCTTCAGGGGCCTTCACACTGAATAGTAATCCTTTGGATATTATTACTGAATAGTAATAATGCTTTGGAGGAATTGCCCTGGGAATGCCGAAATATGAGACAGCTATTTCTCATTCAGATGCTGCAGCATCAACATTTCTGTATTACTGTTTTTGGATTATTGTTGTTATAACACTGTAAACCATCATATAGATACAGCAGGTTGTAGCCTGTGTTGGCGTCCAGTAGAGGGCGGCAGCTTCTTTCTTTTACCAGTTTGCAGCCTGTGTAGCAGGATACCATGGTGACGATGAAGAACATCAATAATTCTCTTTACTCTGCTGCTGCATAATCATGGTTTATGCACAAAACACAACTAAATCCGGAGAAGTCCTGCAGCCCTGAATGAATGAGTTTGTGGTTGTACGACAACAGCTGGCACGGATACATCAGCCGTGTTTGCCGTGTTCCTACCAGAACCCTGCATGTCATCCTTCTGCTGGTGATTTATGAATGGTTTGTAATTACAGGCAGATCACTGACTAATACTCCCAAAAGAGCAGCAGAATGACTGGGTTTCTCTGCATTCAGAAACGCCTCCAGAGAAATGCTGTTGTCCACGAGCCTTTTGTTGAATGTTGCCATGAACTGATCAGTACCACATTGGTTATCAGGGATTTTATGTGTATATATGTAAATGTATGTAGGTAGGTACGTAGGTTGATATTTGTTGATGTGTATTTTTTTATATTAGACCTTTGTGCATGCTCGTCATTTCAAAATTTGGGAAATTATATATATATATATATATTTTTTTTTTTTTTTCTTTTTTTAATTAATGTTGAGAACAGTTGTGCTGCTTAATATTTCTGTAGTTAAAAAGAACAGAATTTTACTTTACTGTCACTTTTGATCCTTGTTAAATAAAAGGTATTTAAAAAAAATAATACTAACCCCAAACTTGCAAACAGTAGTGTATCTGTATCATTTATTTATTTTTGATTGATAACATTTATATCCAAATATAATTGTACATGCTCATTTCCACAATTTTTGCATTTGAATTTGCCCTCATCTAAGTGATATACCGATTACATTGTCTTTAAATTGATCTTTGAAGACACTTTTAAATGTAATCTTTAGCTAATCTCAAAATGAATAATCATTTTCATATTGTACATTATAATCTTGTGAAGCGTCCGTTCACTTGCATTTATATAGAAATGGTGAATAGAATTGTTTTCTCAGTGCATTTTCTTAATAATTTGTATCCCTGTTGAAGCTGTTGCCTATATTAATGTGCGCCACTAAGGGAGGGCTTTATGTCCCCCACTGCTAAACGTTTAGCAATAATCGCTACATTGCTCACGTGGCATTGACCCTTTTGTGTGTAGCATCACTCATTGATTTTATTACTGTTGCACTGCTGTACATGGTCAGACGACATTGCTTTTAGCAAAAAAAGGTTTAGATTTTCCTGAATGCTTTATTTTTTTTTTTTGCCTTGCACTGCTTATGTTGCTTGATATTGAACAGTTGTGATTTAAAACACAGGAGGTGACTTTGTATTTAACATCTTAATTGTGTTGTTGGATACGGTGGCCAATTGTCTGTTGTTTTGTGCTCACAGACAATGGAGAGCCTGTCTTCTGGTTCCTTTCTTTGCTCAGCCCTGTACCACAGTGTGTGGTAACTGGCACCGTCCGCTAAACCACAACCAGTTGAAGGCAAAAGCACTACTTGGATTCAATTACAGATATGACTTAAGTTCACTAGCCGCTGAAAATGCACAAGAATACCGCTCGGGACGACACGTGTATGTTGTACCAGTGTTCTGAGACTGGTACCAGAGGAAATGGTTTCCCTGCTGGTGAATGAGTAAAGGCAGCGGCTGTGTTTTTTAGTGTGCCACTGTCCCTTCCCCCATTTTCTGCTCCAGGCTCATATAGCTACTCGTATACTCTCTGGATATATGACCCCTCGACGCAGAGCTTTCATTGGGTCGGTCCTGTGCCAGAGAATGTGCTCAATGCCCAGCATTTGCCGTGATCCATCGTACCTCTCTTTATAAGAAGAAATGAATGATCCTGTAACCATTCATTTAGGGCAGTCATGGCCTAATGGATAGAGAGTTGGACTTGTAACCTGAAGGTCGTGGGTTCGAGTCTCAGGTCCGGCAGGGATTGTAGGTGGGGGAGTGAATAACCAACACTCTCTCCACCCTCAATACCACGACTGAGGTGAGACCCTTGAGCAAGGCACCGAACCCCCAACTGCTCCCTGGGCACCGCAGCATTGGCTGCCCACTGCTCTGGGTGTATGTTCACTACTGTGTGTACACTTGAATGGGTTAAATGCAGAGCACAAATTCCATGTTGGTGCCACACACCACTTCCCTTTTCCTTTCCCCTTTCCCTATCTAAATTTTGCTTTTATTAATGTCTTTGTGTGTCATTCTTCGCATGAAAAGATGACGAATAAAACGAAAGAGGCCGTGGTTGAAGCTTGCTTTAAGTGAAATATGTGCATCGTCATGGCAACGTGGCCACATTGTTGCATCAGAGTTTGTTGTCGTTTGTTGGAAAATCATTTCACACTGCTCAGATTCCACAACCCGTCAAAAGTCATCAGTAGTGGATGCGACTGTATGCATGTTTCGTACGGATTACATAATCTGAGACCAAGATGGTTTAAGAAATTCACCTTGGTTGGTAGCCCAGCTGATCAACAACCAAAACCTGCTAGGACCTGAAGAAGACCAGTTTTTGACTAGCTAGAAGCTGGATTTTTCAGCGGGGACACACTTTTTTTTTTTAGTTTTTTCCCATTTCATCCTCTTAAATTTTATTACTGAGATATGACACATCAATCTTGTGTGCTTCTCAGTCCTATACTATTCTCAGCTCTGTCTCAGGCTGTTTGAATTACCTTCTACAGCCTGACTGTTATTATAGTATAGTACCCTCTGTGTCTCTCTAGCAATCTATCTTCACATCTCTTAGTCATTTATATTGCCTGTGGAAAAAGTCAAATGCTCTTACCCCTCAGCACATGACACCCATTCCTGAGCTATTAGGCAGCCTGGAGCAGAGATGCAGCCTCTAACTCACAGGTCAGACAGGCCAGTATGACTGCTGTCACTGTTCAGCCATCACATTGACATGAACGCTTGCTCGTGCCCTCGATGTAAATCTGAAGTGGAGTCACGTCTTGTTACAGCAAGTCCAGAGCACGACACTCTTTATCATATCAGCTAGTTTAATAAAGAGTGGGTGGCAGTTGTGTTTGCAACTAAGGGCTTTTGAATGAACAGAATACTAAAACAAAGCCACTTTCTCCTTCCCTTCCTCGCCCCTTTGTTCATTTCTCTTTCTCTCAGTCTCTCTGCTTGTTTTTCATTCCCACCACAGATCATGAAACTTGGATTCTCTTCCTGCTTTGGACCGGTCAGCTGTTTATTTTTAGGGCAATATTGATGTGTTGTTCAGCACCATCTGGTGCTAATGGGCAAGTTATAGGAAATAGCGTCTGCTTTGTTAACATTGCTATCCAGATTTATAAGGCAGAGGAAATATTTTTGTTTAATTCTGCCTCCTAGATGACTGACTTCTTTCAACAGACATTTAAGCATGTTGGCACATTATAGCATATCCTATTTAATGGTAAATTGATCGGTTGCCACATTGGGAGTGCATACAAATAACCCCATTTTTTCCAGGGTTCTTTGGTGAGCTCAAATGAAGCTCAAATTAACAATTTTTATTTAAAGTGAAGTGAACTTAAGGAGAGAGTTAAACAGTTTGAAGTGAAGTGAACAGATTTTCCTTGCTTGGTGTGTAGGGAGCCATAATCACTGAATAAAGACCTGTGAAGCTAAAAGCAGCTTGTGACATTTAATATTTGGCAAACTCTTGGTTATGAGATCTTCCATTAAAAAAAATACTACTATTAATGTAAGCTGTGCTTTTTTTCATATTTTTGCCTCTTTTGCAGAACAGTCGCCAAGTCAGCATTTTGGATGCATAAACCCTGAGGCATGATGTTCCATGTGGTCTGCCCGCATCTCAAGACCACAGTGTGCATATATATCCATCGGTGTGTGCATGTGTGGCCACATTAATCATGTCAGTCAGTTGACTGTCATTCTCGCTGCTGTACCCGTGTCCTGCGATGTGCTGATCTTACAGCTTCTGCTCTTGTATCGCTGTGGACCTTGTTTACAGAAACCATGCTGTACGACTTCTTTGAGATGTTTACTAGCTGCTGAATTGGCTTTGTTATCGATCTGTACAGTACAATGCATTTTTGGTGTGCAGGCACCTTTTTATGTCTGAAGGCTGAGCTGACAAACTAGCCTAAATCAGTAATGGTGCAGGACTGTTCTAGAAGGACTCTGAAGCTTTTTAGTATGCAATGCATTGTTTTGTCATTCCCAGTGTTCTTTAAAAAAATTGCTTGTATTTGATACTTCCCTTGGTAGGATGTTGTTCAATTTAGGAATGTGCAAAACACAAATAATGGTTCACTGAACCAATACCTTAAATGGGATGAATTTAAAGACTCTGAAAGTTTTATTGTTAAAAATGTTTAGCAGCGTTTCGTAATAAAGGTGAAAATGCCAAAAATAAATCTAAGAGAAAGAGAGGGAAAATGTTTAACGGCAAAAGCGCAGCACATTAATTAAAGCTCCAATGTTAAAACTATCAAAACCTGAATACTACTACAATTCAAAAGTTTACTGTCAGAAAGATTTATTTTTTTTTAAATAAATTTGTTTCATGGCTTCCATTAAAAAAATATTAAGCAAAAAGAAAAAACAGATTCTTTAAGACACATCAGCATATTAGAATGACACTGAAGACTGAAGTAATGACTGCTGAAAAAACAGCTTTACCATGACAGGTCACCCAACAACTGACTTGATGAGGTTTGACTGGATTTTTTATGAGAATTCATGTTTAATAGTAATTGTATGAGGAGATTTATAGTTCTATTTTATTTTATTTTTTTTACCCTCTTCCATGTGCTTGAATCTTATCCATTTCAAGTTCCTGTCCACTTTAAATCCTGTCAAAGCTACCTTACGCAGTTATGTCATCCTCTGCTGTATCTGGGCTCCTCCTCTGCAATGAAACAATGGAGCACTCCACTATTGCCCTGTGGGCACATGCACTCAGAAACACAACCACTCTGTAGCCCGTTAAAAATACAACTCTGGGTTGGAGAGCGTGTGGGAAGACCACTTTATACTCGCGGACCTGCTCTTACCTAGGGCCCTATGATTTGTGCGATGCAGAAAATACGGACGGAATCGCGGAATCCAGTCATAAAAACGGATTTTACAGTTTAACGCAGAATGTCACGGAATTTGTCAAAGTTTGGATGAATTAATCAAAAGTAGGTCATTACACTTAAATCAAATCACGATATGGACTAGTATCTGTAAATTTTAAGCCGCAAAAGCCGATTTAAATATGAATCCTGCATGTTCTGCGCGTCTCTGTGTGAATGGAGCAGATGCGCGGTTCTCTTTCAAGCATACGTTTCGGTGTCTCACTATGGGATACGCCCCTTCCGCGTATTCCTCAGAAGCCCTATTACATTACGCCAGCCCCAATTGGCTGGCAGACGTGACGCTGTGTCTGGGAGTGGCCTCCCCACCCCTCAGTATAAAGGAGCGACACAACGTCACTACGACATTCAAAAACCTCTTCTCGCTTCACACCAGAAGCCTTAACGAACTCTCGGACGAACGACTGGCCACCACGCCGTTTTTTCGCCTGACTCCTTCAATTTTGCATTCCAGCCGATTGCAAGGAGTGTTCGATACTACGATGGCTGCTGCAATGCAGACTGTCCCGGCTAGCGAGGGAGATGCTGTGCGACTTTGTTCATGCGGGAACAAAATTTCATGCAAAGACACACACCAGGTCTGCTCTGCATGTCTTGGGCTGAAACATGCCCAAATGGCGATCGAGAACCCCGGTTCCTGCGAACACTGCGCACGCTTCACTACGAAGAGCCTTCGTCGCAGGCTAGCACGCCAAGCTAGCCTGTCAGGCCACGATCCCCTCATGTCGCCTAGCCCCGTTCCAGCTGCCACTCCGCAGGTATCCATCCCTGTAGAGCTGCCCACCACGGCAGCTTTATCATGGGGTGAACAGCTTGACGTTTGCGTCCCTCTGACCAGTGTGTTTAGCACGGACGAGGAAGAAGACGCGCTCGATTTCGAGGAAGAGGGACAATCAGACTTTCTTCTCTCTGAAGAAGAGGAAGATTTCGAGGACTCCCCTTTCATTCCCCCTGCGCACACGGCACAACCCTTCGCCGCGGCGGGGACCACGGAAGATGCGGATGGGGCACCATCCCCGCTGCTCAGTGTGGATCTGCAAGATGTGTGCAAACGCGCTGCAGAGAAACTAAATATTCCGTGGCCGACCGTGGTAGCAGAGACTGCAAAGTCTCGCTATGAGGGTAAGAGGCTGCCGAGGGCGAAACGGGCAGCACGGCAGCTCCTTCCTGTGTTTCCAGAGCTCCTGGAGGAGCTTGCGGTGACCTGGAAGGACAAACCGTTCACCAGCAAGTTACCCGTGCAGGGAGGATCCGCTCTCGATGTGGAGGGAATGGAGAAAGCAGGACTTCTCCGAATGCCTCCCATGGAGCCATTAGTTGCCGCGCACTTGCATCCAAAGCACACGGCAGCTGCAAATCCGACGTTGCCATCCAAAGCGGACCGTTTCCAGTCAAGCATGTCGGAACGCGCTTATAAAGCGATTGCTCTCTCTGTCAGGGCGCTGAACGCTACCTCTATGCTGACCGCGTACCAAGCGGAATTGCAGGACGAAGCGTCGACCATACCAGGTCAGACGCACTGGGAAGAGATATGTGTAGTGACAGATCTCTCTCTGCGTCTTCAGAGGTGCGCGGTTCAAGCCGCGGGCAAAGCCATGGCCACAATGGTCATCCAAGAGAGAGGACGTTGGCTTAACCTGGCTAATCTCTCTGACAGGGAGAAAGAAGCTATCCTGGATGCACCGGTGGTCACAGAAGGCATTTTTGGCTCGGCGTTGACACTGATGCAAAAGAGATGCGAAGAAAAGAAGAGGGATGATGAGGCTTTGCAGCTCTGTATGCCTCGGAAGGCACAGACTGCACCCCCCCCCCCCCCCCCCCCCCCCGCCACCTCGGCAGACTTTCGCACAAGTTACGGCCCGCCCACCCCCCAGCTATCGCATTCCTCGGCGGCAGAGACCGAACATGAATGCAGCGGGTCACAGCGGAGTCCCGGAACAGAGAACTGCCTGGCCTAGGAAGAACTACCCGCCTGCAACAGCTCAGGCGGTCCAGCCAGCTCCTCAATCTCATCCTCACTCCCATCCTCAGGGAGCGAGGAGGAAGAAGAAGGCAGTTTGATGGGGTCTTCCCCGGGGAAAGGAGCACAAAAGCCCCCCCGTTCGCGAGCTCCCGTCCCCCAGATGTTCAGCGTTCGACAGTGGACGAGTTCCAAAGTTCCCGGATGTTCTGTGGAAAGATAGAGCCCGGTTGGGCCAGGGGAACCAGAGCAGTGAAAAGGACAAGGGATGGTGCAGTGGTGTACACCCACCCACTAGTCACAAGCATTTTTCATGTCCAAAACTCAATAAAGTTTTCATTGTATTCCCAAAACATGTTGCAAAACATAATTCCCCAAAAAACGTTGCAAAACACGTTGACAGACCACAGCATAACATCACCTCGGGGAGCTTTAGCTCCCTTAGGGGTGATGAGACGCTTAAACTCTGTCCGAGCGCTGAATGCCCACGCATGCGCAATACAGACAACAAACTCGCTCACGGCTCAGCCACACGAGGGCGCCAGAACGCTGCAAATAAACAGTTGGCGAGAATGCCCACGGTCCCGCTGGGTACTAAGGACAGTACAATTCGGGTACCGACTGCAGTTCGCCGCTTCCCCCCCGCATTTCAAAGGGATAATTCATTCTCAGGTGCGGGAAAAATTAAAGCATGTTCTTCAGGAAGAAATTTCCTCTCTGTTGAACAAAAGGGCTATAAGAGTGGTCCCACCCGAGCAGAGCCACAGCGGGTTTTACTCGAGGTACTTCCTCGTCCCAAAGAAAGGGACTCAAGCTCTTCGTCCCATATTAGATCTGCGGGCACTGAACAAGTACTTCAGAAAGTACAAGTTCAGAATGCTCACTCATTCTACACTCCTAAAATTAGTGCGCCATGGCGATTGGTTTACGTCAATCGACCTGAAGGACGCATATTTTCACATAAAGATATATCCACCCCACAGGAAATTCCTGAGGTTTGCTTTCCTCGGCGTGGCATACGAGTATCTGGTTCTACCATTCGGGTTGTCTCTCAGCCCCCGAGTGTTTGTAAAATGTACAGAAGCGGCACTCACTCCGCTCAGGGAGAAGGGCATTCGTCTCGCTACTTACATAGACGACTGGCTGGTGACAGCTCAGTCAGAGCGAGAAACGAGAGAACACACAGTTATGCTTCTGGAACACATACAGAAACTGGGTTTCAAATTAAACATCGAAAAGAGTGTTTTAATTCCCACACAGTCTATAACATATCTGGGGCTGTCACTGAACTCGGTGACATTCAGAGCACGACTGTCAGAAGACAGGGTGAGAAAATTCACTCGGTGCATGACCGATTTTCAGAGGGGAAACAGTGTTTCCTTTCGCACATGCCTCAGGCTATTAGGACTGATGGCTTCAGCCCTGATAGTTATTCCCTTAGGCAGACTGTTCATGAGAGAATTTCAACGCTGGGTAGCGTCTCAGGGACTGGACCCAATACGTCACTCCCGCAGGAGAGTAAGAGTGACGTCAGAGGCAGTCTTAGCACTGCGCCAGTGGAGACACCCGACCTTTCTGGTTCAGGGGGTACTCATGGGCGTGGTACGAGCCAGAAAAGTGATAACAACGGACGCGTCGTTGTCCGGTTGGGGGGGCATTCACGAGGGCAGGATAGTGAATGGAAGATGGGATCAACATCTGACCAGTCTTCACATAAACTATTTGGAAATGCTAGCCGTTTTTCTGACGTTGAAGCATTTTCTTCCTTTTCTCAAAGGGCATCATGTTCTCGTGAGAACGGACAACACTACGGTTGTGGCTTACATAAACCGGCAGGGAGGTCTCAGATCACTTCCCTTGCACATGTTAGCACGCAAACTGATTTTATGGAGCAATACCAATCTTTTATCCCTGAGAGTGACGCACGTACAGGGTGTTATGAACCAGGGTGCGGATTTGCTTTCCAGGGGCAATCCTCTCTACGGGGAGTGGAAGTTGAACAGGGAGGTGGTCGAACAGATTTGGAGCATATACGGCAGAGCGACAGTAGATCTGTTCGCGTCACACGACAATGCTCAGTGTCCTCTGTTTTTCTCCCTGAAAGATCAGAGCGCGCCTCTGGGGATAGATGCGCTGGCGCACGAATGGCCTCGCACTCTCCTTTACGCTTTCCCACCGATAGCATTGATATCCCCAACACTTTACAGAGTGAGGGAGGAGGGACTAAAACTGATATTAATAGCTCCGAGGTGGCCAGGGAAGTATTGGCTAGCGGAGATCATACATATGCTGTACAAAGACCCGTGGTCTCTCCCGCTGCGCAGAGATCTTCTGTCACAAGCAGAGGGGGAGATTTTTCATCCTCATCCAGAACGCCTGGCACTATGGGCATGGCCTGTGAGTGGGTCAATTTAAATATAACCGGTCTGCCTGACAGCGTTATTAGAACCATACAAAATGCTAGAGCTTCATCGACTAGGTCTCTTTATGAATGCAAATGGGGCGTGTTCGAGCGCTGGTGCGCAACTAAACATGAGATACCCTTTCAGTGTTCAGTGGCAGTGGTTCTATCATTTCTTCAGGATTTGATAGACCAAGGGAAAGCGTTTTCAACCATAAAAGTGTTTCTGGCTGCTATATCTGCTTGTCACATTGGTTTTGATAATAAAACTGTGGGGCAGCATCCTTTGGTAGGCAGGTTTATGAAAGGTGCGCGCCGCGCCTTGCCAGTTTCGAGACCGATTTCCCCCTCATGGGACTTGGGATTGGTGCTAGATGCTCTTTCCATGTCCCCATTTGAGCCGCTGGATAAGGTTGATTTAAAAATATTGTAATTTAAGACGGCACTGCTGTTAGCTTTATCCTCGGCAAAACGCGTAAGCGAGATTCACGCGTTTTCAGTGCACTCAGCGTGTTTGCAGTTCATGTCTGGGGATGCAGGGGTAGTTCTGAAACCTAATCCTGCATTCATGCCCAAAATAGTTAAGGCTATCATTCCTCTTGAGTTAAGAGCCTTCTGTCCACCACCTTTTGCTTCATCAGAACAGCAAAAGTTAAATGCATTGTGTCCAGTGCGTGCTTTACGCATTTATACAGAAAGAACTAGAGGGTTCAGGGAAAGTGATCAGCTGTTCGTATCTTGGGCGAAACCTCGTACGGGGAAGCCGATTACTAAGCAGCGGTTGTCGCACTGGATAGTGGAGGCGATCTCGCTGGCATATTCCAGTAAGGGTCTTGTGTCCCCATCTGGTTTACGTGCACACTCAACAAGGGGAATGTCAACGTCCTGGGCCCTGTTTAAAGGAGTCTCGTTACAGGATATTTGCGAAGCGGCGAGCTGGTCCTCACCGCATACATTTGCAAGGTTCTATAAGCTGGACGTTACAGCTCAGACTCTAGCGCATGCAGTATTGAGCGTTGGAATGTGAATCACGAGTCATGACTCGTTCAGCCCCGCACGCAGTATTGTGGTTGGCAGGAGACTTCGAGGCAGGCTATCTGGCAATACGGGAGTTAGGATATCCCATAGTGAGACACCGAAACGTATGCTTGAAAGAGAACAATAGGTTACTTGCGTAACCCCGGTTCTCTGATAGCATTAAGTGAGGTGTCTCACCAGATCACCCTCCTTGCTGTGCGAAGCGAGGAAGAGGTGTGCTTGTTTTGAATGTCGTAGTGACGTTGTGTCGCTCCTTTATACTGAGGGGTGGGGAGGCCACTCCCAGACACAGCGTCACGTCTGCCAGCCAATTGGGGCTGGCGTAATGTAATAGGGCTTCTGAGGAATACGCGGAAGGGGCGTATCCCATAGTGAGACACCTCACTTAATGCTATCAGAGAACCGGGGTTACGCAAGTAACCTATTGTTTTGTTTACTACATACACAGCGAGCATGGCGCTCGCGGTGATTTCAGCGTCTGCCGTCTCAATGAGGACATAAATACATGAACAATATCTCCAAAACTGATCTGAGAGTCACTTCACGAGCATTTTACCATTTCATTTGAGTAAAACTAGCGTCATATCATATACACACAGGACTTTAAAAGGTATTCACGGCAACCCGTCAAAATAAAAGTTTGGTTTTACTTATTAAAGACATTGTACCAGAAATGGGCTATATTACTATTTAGTAGAATGTTCTACTAAATACTACTACTACTACTACTACTACTGTTGAAAAATAATAAAACTTTATTTTTTTTAAGAAATAATCACAAAATATTATAATTTAATAGTAAATTCCCTTTATTTGCCAAAAATGTAAATGTTTAATTTTCATTAATTTAAAATATAAATTAAATCAATGTTTTATGTTTTAATCTGATAACCAGTAAAATTTAAATACACAACACAGAATTTACTGTAAAAATAAATAAAAATTGTTTGTATGCATTCAAATAATTAGACATGCTAAAACACAGAATTTGATAACAATAAAACATATGGTGAGAAAAAAACAAAACATTTCATACGGCCCTAAATATTTGTCATTTGTTACACTTTTAATAATTTGTTAAATTGTATAAGTTTCATGATTTTAATTAATTAGACATGCTTTTTGATGAATACAATTTAATTTGACCATTTAAAAAGGAGTCCAGAAAAAAAATAAATAAATAAATAAAACGGAATCCAGGATTGAAAAAAAATGGAAAATGCAAAAAAATGAATTTACAAAAAAATAAAATGGAATTTGGGAAAAAATAAAACAGATTTCATGGGGCCCTATTTACCTCCACAGTCCCTACCTGTGCTCAGCAAAGAGATTTTTCCAACATGGTAATGTTTCATTTGCATCATCACCCTATAATGTGAAATGTACTTGTCTGGCTACTGAATATGGTTCGGTTCCCTGACCATTCTCACGATACCTGTTCAATGTGTGATTTGTGAAATCATGTAAAGGATTTGCCCTGGCAAAGCTGGCATGATGCCCAGCTTCTGTTCAGGCAAATCTGGATTAACTAGGTCACTATTGGATTATAATTTTATAATGTTGTTATAAAGATGTTCAAAGAGAGCCTTATTTTAATGTATTTAGTGGATGATGCAGTGTCCTGCTCCATAGTTCATGTTGCCCATATATTCCAATTCAACAAATACATTGGCAGAATTACTACAACATAATGTTATGCATAATAACCGCAGTCGATTTTGAGGTAAAATATGAATTGTCTTGAAATTTGGTGGTCAATTTGTTACAAAAGTGGTCTTTGATGTTGACTGATGACAATTTAAAGGGGATAAATTTAAATGTCATCTTTGTAATCCTGAAAATATTGGTCACACTTTCTTTTAAGGTCCAAATCTCACCATTAACTATGACTTGATAAACTCCTGATTTGCTGTTTAGCAAATTAGGTTGTTGTTAAATTTAGGTATGGGGTAGGATTAGGGATGTAGAATATGGTCATGCAGCAGGGCTGTACAGTGCGACGTCGCACGTGCTATGAAAAAAATAGTTTGTGTGATAAATTTATCGCTGAAGCACACGTGCGATAGTTTTGCACGTTCATAACACAGCCGCTTCATGGTGTGAAGGGATTTCGTTGTGCTTGTTTGTGTGTGTGAGATTGATTTATACTTGGTTAGGGGTGTGCGATATGACTATTTTTGATGGTGGACGATTAACAGCGCACCATATATCAATATACTGTACAATGCAGTAGAGTTACACTTATGGGACACCACTTATGCGCAATCACAAAAGTACATTATTTACATCTGCTTTAAAGCCTTACCGGTTAAACATTTAATTCATGTGCTGTTCTGACGTGCTTCTGAGCACATATAAGTTCAAACAGCGCCTGATCACTGGACTTAAGTTTAAGACTTAACTCAATTTATAAGTTGTCTTTCGCGTCTGATTGATTTTGCGTCTTATACTGTCAAAAGCACACAAGGTTTACAGATAAACACAGTTAGTTATGTCTAACAAGAAAGTAAACTGTTGAGAGAGAAACGGATGCGTGCAGCTCTTTAAAGGGACAGAACTAGGCATTAAAGCTATAGTTCACCCAAACATTTAATTTGTTGTTATTTGCTCACTCACATGTTAACCTGTGTTAATTTCTTTCTTGTGCTGAACACAAAAGAAGATATTTTGAAGAATGTGGGTAACCAAACTGTAGCTGGTCCACATTGACTTTGATAGTAGGAAAAACGTACTATGGAAATCGCTGTGGACCAGCAACTGTTTGGTTACCCACATTCTTCAAAATATTTTCTATGTTCAACAAAAGAAAGAAACAAATTCAGGTTTAAAACAGCTTGAGAGTGAGAAAATTATGGTATAAAAATAAAACACTATGACAGAATTGGCAGACAGATGACAGATTTTTTTTATATATTTAATATTAATAAAAAAAATAAAAATAAAATAAAACAAAAAACTGAGAAAAATCACTCACTGCTCATGACTGATGAACTTTAGTACAGTTGCTTAAAAAAATATCTAATAGTGTTTTATTTTAATATATAATAATGTTACTGCTAAAAACTGTACCTGAAAAATAAAGCATATATTATTTTTTTTATTATTATTTTTTTTTGCATATTATATTTTTGTAATGTATATCTTTTGTTCTTATTTTCTAATAACAAAGATAAAATAATGACAAAGATATAGTAAAACCAACATGACAAGGAACCGTGATAAAATTGTGAATCGTGATATTCCTGAATAAAATGGTGATATGATATTCTTCCTAACTTGTGCTACAACTGTTTGGCCTGTGCTACAAAACTTTCAACCTTTTACACCTCTGGGTGCTGCAAGAGTAACTGAAAACCATACTAGAGTAAAAGGACAGATACTTTACAGTGAAAATTACTCCACTAAAAGACAAGTCACCAATTCTAAAACAACTTGAGTAAAAGTCTTGGAGTATCTGAATTTAACAGTACTTAAGTATTTTACTTATACTGAATATAGGCTCAAAGATGCACTAGTCAAAGAGACATGCCAGTCAAAAACTGTGACGTTGCGGAGAAGCTGGGGAAAACAGACAGAGGCAAGGATCTATGTGCAGGCATTTCATGGAAAAACTAGAACAAACAATAAGCCAAAAACCAAAGGGAACAAAGAACAGAATGATGTGCAAACAGACAACCATTACTCTCAACAACTCACAAAGAACTACAGAAACACCAGGGCTGTATATACACAGGAGGCTAACAAGCTGAACAAGATAAGATACAAACTGACTAAAAACACCACGGGAGACAAGAAGTGATATAAAAGTCCAAGAAAAGGCACAGAGAACATGTAACACAAACAATAAAAAACTGATTTGTGAGGAGAGCAATCACGTTTAAGTCAGTCTTCTTGCACTGGATGTGCTGGTTTCAGCCTCCTTGCCAGCTGCAGACATGTCCTTATATATAAAACACCTGTGATTCACAACTACTTGCTAAGGAGCTTGCATTCATGTACAGTAGCCTTGTTGACAAGTTTGTGAGAGTAAGGGCAAAACGCACAAGAGATAGTACTTTCAGTGCCCTGTAGTTGGTGATATCACATCTTTTGTAGCAGAAATAAACTGCTGCAGAAAAGCTAGGTGCCATGCAAAATGTGTAACTGCAACACTCATTTCAAATTTTGTGGAGTAAAGAGTACAGGTACTCATTCAAAAATGTATTGAAGTAGAAAGTAAAAGTTGCTAATATCTTTGATACTGAATGAAACTACAAAGTATCCGAAAAGATACTCAAGTACAGTAATTAGTTACATTTACTCCAATACTTTACACCTCTGGTAGCACCAGTGCTATGTGCAAAAAATGTTAACGTACAGCCCTGTGCAGTAACTATATCATTACCGTGGAATAAAATAACATATCGTCATATAAGATTTTGGTCGCAACATTTGGTTTCTAACAATAACATTTAGAACAGCATATACGTAAGTGTTTAAATGTGGGTAGTTAAAACTGTTTTTTATGAATAATATTACCATTATTATTAATCTAATAGTATAATTTACATTTACATTTATGCATTTAGCAGATGCTTTTATCCAAAGCGACTTACATTGCATTCAAGTTACAGTTTTTACATTTTATCAGCTCTTGCTTTCCCTGGGAATCGAACCCATGATCTTGGCGTTGCTAGCGCCATGCTCTACCATTTGAGCTACAGGAAAGCTCATATAATCAAGACTTTTGTTACTTCACAGTAAAAGCCTCTCTGCAAGAGCCACAAAAGCAGGTTCTGCAACTCTGAATTTCATGTACGTATATATATATATATATGTGTGTGTGTGTGTGTGTGTACGTGTATATATATATATGTGTGTGTGTGTGTGTGTGTGTGTGTATATATGTATATATATATAAAAAAAATTTTTTTTTTTTTTTTTTAATTTTCAAAATGTTTGATACCATAGAAATCTCACTGAAGAAAGTAAACAGGCAGCAATTAAATAAGAATAAGAAACTAATTACAAGCAATAGGACAAAAAAACTACAGAACAAATAAATGAATACATTGTATGAAGTAATCAAATGTATAGAAATACTGCATATTCTTCACTGTGTAAATTAAATAGATAATATTTCTTCATATTAAAGTTACAAAAGTGATTTAGTCAAGAGCAGTGACAGATTTTCTCTTTTGTTGTTTGATTAACATGAATAACAGACAGCAGGAGCTGCCCAGATCCAATATACTGTTACACACGTTTTGTTTCTCAGCTGTTTGATTTCACTTAAGACTTAAATTACTGTGTTTACTAGGATACTTGCAAAGATGGGCATTTTGACACATCCAATTGTGTGTATTTAACCGTTTAAGGTCTGTAAAGTGGCAAAAATAACTCTGTTCAATACTCCCATGCTCTTTGAGCACCATCTTCACGTGAGCGCGCCTCCTTGACAGTGCTCAGAAAGTAGCGAAATTAGTTCTCTTTTGCTGTTGATTGCATTTCAATGGCTTAAAATGGCTCGTTTTTAAACTGCATTGCTTACAAACATGTGCAAAAATGTCAAGTGAGCATGTAACCATGATAGAGACTATAGTCCAAAATCTCTACCGGTTGACAAATTTCTACCTGTTAATTTTGTTTACCGATATATCGGCCACGCCTAGTTCAACCTCACTAATTGACTAATTCTGTCCCATCCATAGTGCATTCCTTTTGGTTTTAGGAATGTGTATTTTCCACACTCTGGATTTGTTATGGAACTGGATGCTTGAGAGTGTTAAATCTTCCACTGGAATGTGTCCACCCTTAAGAATGCTCTTTTGCAGCTAATCCAGACACATTAGTGAGGAACTGAATAATCATACGACTTGGCATTTCTTTATTCAGTGGGATCACAATCCTGGTCTTTTAAAAAGATCATTGTTGTGTAACTTTGCCGATTTTCCTCAGGAGAATGATTGGTTTGTTGACTTACATCATATGTGTTTCTAATCTTGCTGGAACACACTTTATCTTGGCAAATGGCACGTCATGTGTCATAGATTTAAGCCAAGGCAGTTTTAAACTCATCCTCACATTTCAGCTGAAGTCCCTAAGCTCTCATATTTGTTTTGGTCTGCGTGACCTCTTCCACCTCCATGAAATCATCCAAACACAACTGATACCAGCCAGCTTCCCTCCCAAAACTCACACGTACACACTGAAGCATCCATGTGTTTCTGAGCGAATGGGACTCAAGGGAAGGATTTCTAATTTCTGCAGGTCGAATAGCAGGACTTTTGGATCCCTCTTGCGTTCCGTGTGGTTGGCTGCTGCGTTTCACCGCACTCCTCCAGGAAAATATTTTTAATCGCACTCAGATTAAGTGATGTCATTTGGAGTGACCCAGTGCTTTTCTCTGTCCCCTGCACTGATTTACAGCTAGAAATGTTTGTATTTGTGTGCTTTTTTTGTACTTCTGTCACAGTCACTGCCTTAGGCCATGTCTTATCTTCAGTACCCATGAGAATGCCCCATCTGTGTTTCTCTGGAGTCACTATTAGACCTTGAACTAGAAGTCAGTTTAAACCTTCGAATTGACTAATTAGTAAATTATGTAAACGCTTGCTTTATTGTAGGTTGGCTTCATCCAGCATGTATACATGGTATTTGTAAAACAATTGGCCCACTCTAGCTTTATTATGAACATGAAAAATGAACATTTAGACACATTTAGTCATTTGTCTGAAGGACTAGTTGATTAGTTGGTGGAAAGGAAACGCTGTGTAATAACTCTGGTTGAGGATCATGACCAACAGAAACAAAAGAGACATGTTTGTTAGGGATCTGGATGTGGAGTGCACTACAATCAGTCAGCTGACAGATATTCAGCTTATAGGCTAAATATCTGTAACTTTTCATTACACAAAATAACCATCATTCTCACAAACAAACATTTAAATTATGCATAATAACAGGAACATTGCTTACAGTTGACTGACAGTAATTGTTTAATGTATTGGTGATGTGGTAAATCTTGTGCAAAAGCTATGTTTTGATGGCTGTAGTGGCAAGAATTAAAATGGGATTCCTTTTAGAAATACAAATTCTAGCATACTGAAATCTCCAAGAAGTTGCATCTCTAGGTTAATTCTCTTTAACCACCATTAAAATATTAAAGGGATAGTTCACCCGATAATGAAAGTTTTTAACTCCTACTTGTCTAAACCTCCAGGCATTTCTTTCTTTCTTTTTTCCCTCATGCAATGAAAGTTAGGTGATTCCAATGTTTTGGACCTCACCAGTACAAAAATGCTTGAAACATTCATTATTTTCTTTTGTATTGCGCAGAAGTCACAGGTTTAGAACGACACAAGTGTGAGTAAATAACAGAATTTTGTTTTTTTAATGTACTGTTTTTTTTTTTTTTTTGCTGCTTTGTACATTGGTTATTGGCTATTTCTTGTTATTTTGTTTTTATTACCTGTGTCCTGTCCTGTTACTGTCTTTCTGTTGCACTGTGGAGCTTCTGTCACTACAACAAATTCCTTGTATGTGTAAACATACTTGGCCAATAAAGCTCATTCTGATTCATTCTGATTCTGTCCATCTAATAAAGCTACATTAAACTGATCAGCCTCACTTACTGCATAGTCTGTTGTTGAACTAGATGACCATCCTGACCTGTCCTTATTGTCTTGATAATTGGGTCATTAAAAATGGCTCTGAACAGAAATCACCCCCTGCCAAATTACGAGACATATACGGAGGCTCTTTGTTTCCGCTCTTTGTCTTTTGTGCCACTACAATAGTGTGATTATTAGACAATGCAGCCGTGCTGCCTCGAGCAGCCTTTGTCGTTCATGAAGGATTCTCCAGACCTTCTCACTGCAGCACAAACATTTTTCTCTGTCACTTCTGTTCCTATCGCTCTAGACTGCGCTGGTCCCTGAGGATCTGGATGGAGAGTGAAGGGCACACGCTGGAGAACCGCTCTGTGTTCCTACAAGGGCAACCCCCTCTTCACAGCTCTCCCCACTGTTTCTTTTGGCTCACCAGCCCTGCGCTTTGTCCCAGGGACTGTACCATTGAAAGTTAGTGAAGGGGGGAGGCGCTGGGGGTTGGGAACGGGGGGAGACGGACAGAGTCTGGAGAAACGAGAACGTGTAGTGAAAAGACACCACAACAGATGCAAAGGGAGAACTGCTTTTTTCATCATCCTTTTTTCCTTCTATGTGTTTTCCAAACCACTCTTGGCCAGTAAACTAAGCATGCAGTAAGTGTGCTCGGATGTTGAGGAATTGCAAATAACATGGAGTGAGAAGGACCGAAACATCTCATCAAAAATTTGGAAAAACAAACTACAATGAAGTCCTGGAAAACTGCAATTTTGCAAAAAGCCATCCAGACAGCGCTCCACTCTGTGTGAGAGTTTACAGGAGTGCACCAAAGGAACCTCAGTCCTCGTGCTTCACAACAACTCAGATGGGACTGCGCACCGTAGGGGGTGGGAAACTCAACTGACATCTGTGTTCTGCCGAGTGGATTTGTGCCGGACAAAAAAACAACGGGTGTTTCTCTCACACATGCTTGACTGATGAACGTCGAAGGCGGGAATCCTTGAATATTTAGGATTACAGCTTCTGAATTGAGCTTCCAGTGTGCAGCCAGAATCTCGGGGTGAACAAAAGATGCTGCCTTAATCAGTTCAGACGGGATGTTGTACCTCTGTAAGTCGTCTTTGCCCCTCTTGCTGACTGCTTATTTTCCCACCCTTTTCTTTTGCTCTTGGTCATACCTTCACTTTAATCTCTCTTTGTTTACACTTAAAGGCTGCAGACATGCTGTTAGGAGACACCTAATGTCTTCAAGTCTCACTAGGGCCATTGACTTCATGCTTTGTACTTCAGATCAGTGCTGCGTAACCATGCCCTATGGAGATTTACACCACTAAATGGATTTCTGTAATCGCTCTTGCGAGGAGCTCCGTGCCTCCTGAGCACCCAGAGTGCTTTAATATCTTTCATGCCTGTCAGTGCTTGTAAATGATTAGCTGAAGAATCCCCATAAAGCCTAGATGCTTTCCATAAGGACTCCACCAAACAATAGAGTTGAACGCTCTGTCCCGCCAAGGATCGCTGACCATTTCTGCGAGTGATTTTTGTGTGCGCGTCCCATGGGACTTCATATTTAAAACCCTTTGTGGTCATTGCTAAAGTATGTTTCCTTAACTGTTTAGGTCTGGAAGCCCATCTGAGTTGATTTTCCTGGCACTGGTGATGGGGATACCTCTCTTTCTCTCAGCACTGGCAAGCTGTTGAAAAGTTGGTTTTAACTGGGTCAATACTTCTCATGTTACCCAGGGTTTTCCGAGGAGCTGCACTGGCTCACTGGACCTTACTGACGTCCACGTCTTTCAAACTTCACTCACACCTAGTTGTGTTTCTCTCTAATCTCTTCCCACTCTTCTCAAATAGACCTTGCCGGTAAGAGGTCTGTTTCTTCGCTCGCGTCAGAGTGGCAGCGTTAGATTTCACTTTTCGCTTGTAAGGATGTGGAATGAACAGAAGTCTTAGACCATGGCTCAGCCGAGCCTTCATGTGGTATTGTTGAGACGTCTAAAGTTTCACTTGCACACTCAGTGAGACGGATATTTAATACTTCACAGCTCTCTGTAACCCTGCCTTATTTAAGGGCATAATCCTCTGGCTCTTAAGAGTGCAGTGGCACTGAGCTTTCACTCATCATGACAGGAATACAACCTGCTTTCTGAACTCAAGTGTAATTAACACTGCCATACAGTTGTGTAAGTGAGATTTGACTGCAGATTTCAGGCTTCACATTATCTTATTTTCTTATTTAAAGGTACATATTGTACTATTTACATGGATTGGGTCATTCAGGTACAAAATGGAGACTATCTGTTCTTTGACAAACTTTTCTGGCACTAATGACTGTATAGTGTTGCATTCAACCAATGAAAATTAAGTGAGTGGATGACGCTAACAATACTGCCAGTATGTAGGTGTAAGATGAGTGCAAAACATTTTGTAATCTAATCAGAATCGCATGTGACCACATTTGTAGTGTGAATGCTAATGCATCCTAGGCAACAGCACAGAACCTAGTATGCAATTATTCCACCAAACCAATGGTTTAAAATCTCACCAGTGTCCATTTACACTCAGTGCAAACAGACTGACGCTGCCTTTCCTGAAAACTTGTGATTAGATCACCTGAAATGAATGTTAATATCAGTTGTAAACAAGCACAAAGTGGTTAGAGAGAGTTGTGATTTTATTTTCTTTCATTCTCATTTATTGCTGCCTGTGTAAACCTCATTCCCGCAAGCTATTTAACTAGATGGATGGAGATGGAGAAATGCTTTATTGATCTTGAGGGAAATTTTGTGTAAATAATTAAATTATTTATCAGTGGATCCACCTGGATGCAACCTTTTATATGCTCTATCAAGATTTACAGCTCAATGCTTTTCCTCAAGTCCAAGTAGCTGCTGTCAAAGCTCTTATTGGAAAAAAGCAGATATATTTGCTGTTCCATTCCTCTTTAAATGCAGTTTACGATGTTAGACAAGCATAGAGGCTTTCTGCACAATGTTTGTTTTATGTGGGAGTGTGACTAGCTGCACTTGACAGAGATGTAGTCACCCTTTGTTGTTGGCAAGACAAAGATTTTTTTGTTTGTTTGTGTCTCTCACTGAGGTCATCACCTATCTCACAGTATGGACAAACTCAAATGAGTCACAGCAGAATATTGTCACTAACAGTGGAGGCATTCACACACACACACACACACACACACACACACACACACACACACACACACACATACACACACACACACACAGAGTCAGTGTGTGAACAGCTGATGTAGTGGGTAATATCTGAGTTAGTATATGCTGAGTTTGATAAGAGTATGTTTTATATGAATGATATAAGTTAGGCATAGTACGTACATTATTGTTGTTGATGATGATAATTAAAAGTTATTATTATTTGTATATGTAATGCTATATAATACTATAATATTAAATATTTATAAATATTCCATGCAATTAATATGAAGCCTTAGAAAGGTTTATACATAAGACTGATATACTTTATTCATGCCACTAAAAGATAGAATGGACTGAAGAAATGTAATCAGAATATCAGTGACTGCTTTTCATGCATGGCTCAGTCTGTGCTCCGTCTGTCATGGGGTATTTTCTTTTTTTGATATTGTGCAGTTGCTTTGACACAATTTACGTTGTTAAAGGCGCTATATAAATAAAGGTGACTTGACTTGACTTGACTTCACTTTTTCAGTGCTTCTGCATTTATTATTTATAATATGCAGGCAATATGCTCAGCTGGTGACAAATCATTTAACACCTCTTCTAACCCGAGGAATCGTCTCTGCACCTGACTACAGAGAGACACGTCACTGCTAGTCATTTATTCACTGATCGCACCAAAGCTTCTCATAATTAGCAACAGGATGTGATAGATGTCTTATGTGTTTTCAGCATCAGCAGCCTGCAGCTTTCACTAAAACTAGAAAGTGCACTGTTCTTTCTGTTCATCCCTTTTTTCTTCTCTTTCTCTACAGTTAACCCTCGCGGATGAACAGATTGAAGTGACACGGAATGGCCTGGAGTCAAAAGAGCCTGTGTATTTGGTTCAGATCTACTGTCAGGTAAGACAGAATATATTATATAATATTTTTTGTCTGTGCGCAAACACATTGGTGTCTATGTATGTTTCATTGCATCTTGCTGTTTTTTCAGTGTCTCGCCCATTGGATTGCAAAGTTTAAAACTGTAAATTCTTCTGAAAACAAGTTTAGCATAATCTAGTACCAATCTGCAAATGCAAGAGTGTGGTTCTCACAGTAAAGGGAGAGATGAAATCATCTACTTGAGGACGCCCCAGTAAAGCTGTAAATTTTTATGTAGGCCCTCCTACGTTTTGGCTTTTGGTGGTCGGTTGCTACAAACTTTCAGCCGTCCTTGTTTTACAAAAGCAAGAAAAATAAGCAATAATCCACTTAAAAATGAAACTGGACTGTTTTCATTAAATTAACTGTCCCTTTAAATTTAGTGCAGAATTTAAGGAGCTTGCTGCTTGTGCACTTGATTTGAGCGCTGGCAGCTCTGGATGAAAAGTCAGTGGAAAAATATCTAAAGTCTTGGTTTGTGTGTGGAAACCTCATTCCATCCTGGTGTGTGAGATGATGTCCAAATCCACAGCACTGCTCCAGCGTGTTTATAAAGGAGAAAAAAAACTTTAACGACTGAGGGTGCAGATTTGGCCAGGAGCCGTCTGAATGGATAGGGATCAGACGCACAGGAAAAGCACTTTAGTTCCACTCTCATTGCAGTTTTTCCTAACAAATGCACTACTCAGTCCCATATGAAATGCACTGGCAGCAGGAAGGCTGAACAACTGTGTTTGTTTTCCCTATGTGTGCGCTAGTACACCAGCATTTTTTGGTCTTTTTTTCCCTGGCCCTGATTCAGAGAGATGTTTTTAGGTCAAATCAAAGACATTGAGGTTTTCCATTTACTGTGACTATGGGCTCTGTGGCTTGGAGACTGAAGAAATGAAGGGGAAAATGCAGATATTCCAGAAGAGAGAGGAAGAAATGGATAGGTTTTTTAAAAGGGGTGGTATCATAAATTGATTTGGGGTTCATTGGAGCAGATAATAGGTCTATACGATGTAAATTTAGCAAGAATATGGGCTAATTCATTACGGTCTTATCACATATACAAAGGTCCAAAATTAATTTTTGTCTAATCTTCACACCAGCGGCAGGTAAATTTTTATTCAAAACTGATTTGCAATGCATGCAATGAGTATCATGTTAGTCTCTGCTGTATATAAAATATAAACCCTTTTTTGGAACATACATATGCTGCAGTATGTTGTTTAATTAAGAGATCTGATTGGTCAACAGTGGGTCTGTAGCAGTGCACAATGTGCACTAATCAAGCTGCACAGGAATGTCAGGATGATTGATGCTTTACACAGGGCAGCTACAAAAGCATCGGGGCAAAGGGAATCCACCATGACAGGCAGAGATGAGAAAGTTAACACACTCAGGCTGTTCACACTCTTCTCCATAGGATCCCATCAGCACGTTCTGTTTCACCTTCGCTAGCATCGTCAAATTGGGAATTCTCAGGTGCTTTATACAGCTGCTGATGCGTCCTGCTGTCAGACTGTAGTGTAGTTATGTAGATTGAGCCCTTTTCAGACACACTCTTGTACAGATTGAGTTCATGTTTTTTTGAATGGTAGTGTATGTCATGTAAAGTTTGAGGCCGGTATGATTTCTAAATGTATTCAAAAGTAGTATCTTATGCTCAAGTCTGCATTTATTTGAAAAATACAGTAAAACAGTACTATTGTAAAATATTGCAGTTTAAAATGTTTTCTATTAATATAGCTATTTTTTAAAATGTAATTTATTCCTGTGATGGCAAATCTGAATTTTCATCATCATTTGGGTCTCCAGTCTTCGGTGTCACATGATCCTTCAGAAATCATTCTAATAGGCTTATTTGGTGCTCTAGAAACATTTCTTACTATCATCAATGTTTGGCTGCTTAATATTTATGTGGAAACCGCGATGCATTTTTGAACAATTATTTTTAATAGATACCTTTTATAACATTATAAATTACTTTAATGTAACTTTTTATCAATTTAATGCATCCTTGCAACATAAATTAAGTATTAATTTATTTCGAAAAACAAACAAACAAACAAAAAACAATCTTACTGACCTCAAACTTCTGTGATGTAACTGCTTCCTTTTTATGCAACATTTCTTTACAATTTGTTTCATATTAGCTGATAAAATCCAGAGCTCGCCTGCTTAAGCTCAGCCTGTGTTGTTTTCTGAACACTAAACATATCTTTGTTCTGATGCAATGTTTTTTTCTTCATAATAATCTGGAAGTTTTATAATACAGTTTTGAAATCTCCCAAAGAAAGCATGGTGAACTGGGATTTGCCTTTATCAAACGTCTGGGTTCCATGGGTACATATATTATTTTCCCCAAACATTAGACTCAATTTTCTATTTAAAAGCATTAGCATTTCCTTCAGGTAATGCAAATCTAGCTGTAACTGTAACAAAACAAATACATTTGTGTGCTGTGTGTGGTCACTGTCCTGCTCCTCAATGAATGCTGCTTTGTTCAGGATTAAACGTGCACAGCTGTAATGTGGCTACTCTGAAGTGGCTGTTGTGTGTGGTCGTCATGTTGTTGCACTGGCCAGATGAGGTTTATCCAAGAACCAAGCCCTCATATTTACCCTGCAGACCAAAAGTCAACACTCTCTAACACTTGCTTGCTTGTTTACCTTTTTTAAGTTGCGACTCTCTTTTGCCACCCTGCAGGGACGAAGCTGGATTGTGAGGCGGAGCTATGAAGATTTCCGAGTCCTGGATAAGCATCTCCATCTCTGCATCTATGACCGCCGCTTTTCCCAGCTCCCTGAGCTGCCCCGTTTCGACAGCCTGAGGGAGAGAGCAGAGGTAAGACCCCAAAACACTCCTCTTTTAGCACTCCCCTGCGGCCAATGAGACATTTCAGGCTCTTGCCTGTAAACATAGAATGGTCAGACCTTCCATACACAGTCCTGCAAGATGCCCTTCTCAGAGCAGCTTTAGACATCTGTGATGAGTGAGTGGTCAGTGAGGCTGGTCAACAGTACCTAATGGCGTCCCTTGAGAGACCGTCAGATGGATATCCCTGTAGTGTTAAAAAAAAAAAAAACCCTCTTCTCCCTGCTGTGTTGGGCACATATGTAGCATTTGTTTCACAGAGTAGTATACTTGAACTGTGGCATATTTTCACAGCTAAGTTGATCTGATTTGAAGTTTGAGTGGCTGATAATGTTTTGCAGTAATGGAAGTCTCTCTGAGCTGCTAAGTGGAAGCTCCCACGATGCTTTTGTGTGTAATCAGGCGCTTTGAGCTTCCCAATACAAGAAAACTGCTCCAAGGTCATATTTCACATATTGGATTGTGCGGTTTTATTTGTAGAGAGATCTTGGTAAAGATGCATCTGAATCTTGAAAGAGGAGCTCGGTATTACAAGCTCTGAGATGATTTTAAAAGGTTAACTGGCTCTGATTTATAGGAATAAACACCTCAAAGGACACACTAATTATGAGGCTTGCCTATGCATTAAATATGTGACGTCTCACACAAATGAGCCTCATTAGCACACAAACAAAACATAGCAAATAACTGAAGCAAGCGACCGTATCATTAAAAAACGCTGTTCAATTTCGGTTTACCTACATTACTCATGTTATTTTCTAGTATAGTCAACACAAGGAGAGTTCCCTTGGATTTTAGAGGTACATGAAGCCATATCAAGTATGAGAGTTCTCACAGCTGTCTGTTCAGTCTTCTTTGACCTAATTATGCTTCCTTTGCAGCCCCTTTTGGCCTTAGTTTTGCATTTTGGTGAGTCTGCCAGTCTGGGAAAGGAATTGACAGGAGGGTGGAACTTGGGATAGGTTCAGCTGGAACGATTCCATCAATGCTCTGTGGATCATGAATAAACTCTTATGGGCTTTCATTGGCACATTTTAATATATAGTTCTCTTTTCTCTTATCTCTCGTTGACTGGTTGTCAAACAATCACCAAAACACTTGTCTTTTCATATGATATTACATTTACACTAATATATATGTGTGTGTGTGTGTGTGTGTGTGTCTATATATATATATATATATATATATATATATATATATATATATATATATATATATATATATATATATATATATATATATATATAGACACACACACACATACACATATATATATATATATATATATATATATATATATATATATATATATATATATATCACATACAGGTGCTGGTCATAAAATTAGAATATGATGAAAAAGTTGATTTATTTCAGTAATACCATTCAAAAAGTGAAACTTGTATATTAGATTCATTCATTACACACAGACTGATATATTTCAAATGTTTATTTCCTTTAATTTTGACGATTATAACTGACAACTAATGAAAGTCCCAAATTCAGTATCTCAGAAAATTAGAATATTGTGAAAATGTTCAATATTGAAGACACCTGGTGCCACACTCTAATCAGCTAATTAACTCAAAACACCTGCAAAAGCCTTTAAATTGTCTCTCAGTCTAGTTCTGTAGGCTACACAATCATGGGGAAGACTGCTGACTTGACAGTTGTCCAAAAGACGACCATTGACACCTTGCACAAGGAGGGCAACACACAAAAGGTCATTGCTAAAGAGGCTGGCTGTTCACAGAGCTCTGTGTCCAAGCACATTAATAGAGAGGCGAAGGGAAGGACAAGATGTGGTAGAAAAAAAGTGTACAAGCAATAAGGATAACCGCACCCTGGAGAGGATTGTGAAAAAAAAAAAACATTCTAAAATGTGGGGGAGATTCACAAAGAGTGGACTGCAGCTGGAGTCAGTGCTTCAAGAACCACCACGCACAGACGTATGCAAGACATGGGTTTCAGCTGTCGCATTCCTTGTCAAGCCACTCTTGAACAAGAGACAGCGTCAGAAGCGTCTTGACTGGACTGCTGCTGAGTGGTCCAAAGTTATGTTCTCTGATGAAAGTAAATTTTGCATTTCCTTTGGAAATCAAGGTCCCAGAGTCTGGAGGAAGAGAGGAGAGGCACATAATCCACGTTGCTTGAGGTCCAGTGTAAAGTTTCCACAGTCATTGATGGTTTGGGGTGCCATGTCATCTCCTGGTGTTGGTCCATTGTGTTTTCTGAGGTCCAACGCAGCCGTCTACCAGGAAGTTTTAGAGCACTTCATGCTTCCTGCTGCTGACCAACTTTATGGAGATGCAGATTTCATTTTCCAACAGGACTTGGCACCTGCACACACTGCCAAAGCTACCAATACCTGGTTTAAGGACCATGGTCTCCCTGTTCTTGATTGGCCAGCAAACTCACCTGACCTTAACCCCATAGAAAACCTATGGGGTATTGTGAAGAGGAAGATGCAATACGCCAGACCCAACAATTCAGAAGAGCTGAAGGCCACTATCAGAGTAACATGGGCTCTCATAACACCTGAGCAGTGCCACAGACTGATCGACTCCATGCTACGCCGCATTGCTGCAGTAATCCAGGCCAAAGGAGCCCCAACTAAATATTGAGTGCTGTACATGCTCATACTTTTCATGTTCATAGTTTTCAGTTGGCCAACATTTCTAAAAATCTTTGTTTTTTCATTGGTCTTAATTGATATTCTAATTTTCTGAGATACTGAATTTGGGACTTTCATTAGTTGTCAGTTATAATCATCAAAATTAAAGGAAATAAACATTTGAAATATATCAGTCTGTGTGTAATGAATTAATCTAATATACAAGTTTCACTTTTTGAATGGTATTACTGAAATCAACTTTTTCATGATATTCTAATTTTATGACCAGCACCTGTGTGTGTATATATATACACACTGAACACAATTATAAATGCAACACTTTTGTTTTTGCCCCCATTTTTAATGATCTGAACTCAAAGATCTAAGACTTTTTCTATGTACACAAAAGGCCTATTTCTCTCAAATATTGTTCACAAATCTGTCTAAATCTGTGTTAGTGAGCACTTCTCCTTTGCCGAGATAATCCATCCACCTCACAGGTGTGGCATATCAAAATGCTGATTAGACAGCATGATTATTGCACAGGTGTTGTGCTGGCCACAATAAAAGGCCACTCTAAAATGTGCAGTTTTATCTCACAGCACAATGCCACAGATGTCGCAAGTTTTGAGGGAGCGTGCAATTGGCATGCTGACTGCAGGAATGTCCACCAGAGCTGTTGCCCGTGAATTGAATGTTCATTTCTCTACCATAAGACATCTCCAAAGGCGTTTCAGAGAATTTGGCAGTACATCCAACCACACACCACGTGTAACCACACCAGCCCATGACCTCCACATCCGGCATCTTCACCTCCAAGATCGTCTGAGACCAGCCACCCGGACAGCTGCTGCAACAATCGGTTTGCATAACAAAAGAATTTCTGCATAAACTGTCTGCATAAATTTCTGCATAAACATCTGCATGCTCGTCGTCCTCATCGGGGTCTCGACCTGACTGCAGTTCGTCATCGTAACCGACTTGAGTGGGCAAATGCTCACATTCGATGGCGTCTGGCACTTTGGAGAGGTGTTCTCTTCACGGATGAATCCCGGTTTTCACTGTACAGGACAGATGGCATACAGCGTGTATGGCGTCGTGTGGGTGAGCGGTTTGCTGATGTCAACGTTGTGGATCGAGTGGCCCGTGGTGGTGGGGTATGATCAGGCATACGTTATGGACAACGAACACAAGTGCATTTTATTGATGGCATTTTGAATGCACAGAGATACCGTGACGAGATCCTGAGGCCAATTGCTGTGCCATTCATCCACGACCATCACCTCATGTTGCAGCATGATAATGCACGGCCCCATGTTGCAAGGATCTGTACAGAATTCCTGGGAGCTAAAAACATCCCAGTTCTTGCATGGCCAGCATTCTCACCGGACATGTCACCCATTGAGCATGTTTGGGATGCTCTGGATCGGCGTATATGACAGCGTGTTCCAGTTCCTGCCAATATCCAGCAACTTTGCACAGCCATTGAAGTGGAGTGGACAACCTGATCAACTCTATGCGAAGGAGATGTGTTGCACTGCGTGAGGAAAATGGTGGTCACACCAGATACTGACTGGTTTTCGGACCCCCCCCAATACAGTAAAACTGCACATTTTATAGTGGCCTTTTATTGTGGCCAGCCTAAGGCACACCTGTGCAATAATCATGCTGTCTAATCAGCATCTTGATATGCCACACCTGTGAGGTGGATGGATTATCTCGGCAAAGGAGAAGTGCTCACTAACACAGATTTAGACAGATTTGTGAACAATATTTGAGAGAAATAGGCCTTTTGTGTACATAGAAAAAGTCTTAGATCTTTGAGTTCAGCTTATGGAAAATGGGGGCAAAAAAAAAAAGTGTTGCATTTATAATTTTGTTCAGTGTGTATATACACACTGGTATGAAACATTTAGCCATAATGTGTACATTGTAATTGTTTATACTTGGCCAATTGCCCTCCAATATTTGTCTCATGTAAATATGCTGTGACTGAAGAGAATTATTTGAATAAACATTAAAGGGGTCATCGGATGCAAAATTCACTTTTACATGCTGTTTGAACATAAATGTGTGTTGGCAGTGTTTGTACACATCCACCATATAATAATGAAAATCCACCCAGTGTTTTTTTTTTTAATCCCTATAAATAATATCCCCTTTCTCAAATCAAGGCATTCTCAGCTTCTTGGCTGTGTTACGTCACACAGACCCAGGCCTCTCCCACGATTGTTAATTGACACTGGTGTTTTACCTTAGACCCGTCCTGAGTGAGCTGTCATCAGTCCGCCATTGTTTCGACGCAGGAGTAGACAACAATGTCTCCTAAGCGATTGAGGTGTTCTGTTGTTGGATGTAATATTGAACATAGCAGTCTTCATTTACTTCCGACACCGCAGTGAAGACGCAGTGGATTACTTTTGTTTTTGAACGGAATGTGCCCCCAATCTACTTAAGTGTTTGTTCGCGCGAAGTTTAGTTTGAGTACAAGGTTCTTTCATGAGTCATTGCAAATCGCCTTTCCTAATAACGTGCAGGTTAGCAAGTTCCGCGGCTAAAGTAAACGGTCTCATGAGAACTGCTCGTCACCCCACATAAGAGAGGGGCGGGGTGAGCAGAGTTCATTAACAGTTAAAGAAACATGCACTAAAACGGCTTGCTGTGTGCAGAGCTGATTTTGACAAGGTAAAAAGAGTGTTGTTTTACACTACCATTGACAAATTTTAACCAAAGTATGTTATAGACTTTTCTTTAAGACCCTTAAGAATCATATCAACTTGTGGAAAATGGCCATACGATGACCCCTTTATCATTTTTACAATTCTGTAGCAAAGTGCATTAACATATTGAATGTTGTTTTCAGGTCATTTTTGCTTTTCTGAAAGAGAGACAGAAACCTTGATTAAGTAATGAGTTCTTTTGTTTTGACCTTCCTTGTCTGTATTTACAGTACTACAGATTAATACACACAGAGATGCATTATGACATTTAAAACAAATGCTGCAGACCAAACTCGGATGTATGTGGAGAGTCACAATCAGAGAGAAAACCTATTTAAGATTTAAGAAATGCTCTCTTTAATTTTCCCTGCCTAAAAAATCCTGTTTAAAGCACGCACACACAAAAACACACTTTCTTCAGAGCTTCTGTAGGCTTTTTTGTAAAGTCGCAGGTTTTAACGTTAAGCTCTTTGTTGATGTGCTGACACCCTCCTGTCTCTATTTTCCACTAGGAATTTTTTTTATTATAACTACTGTATTTTTAGACTGATCTGTATGTAATGGGGTTTAAATAGAAGTTGTTTTAGAAACAGATGTGTGGTTGAGCTCTTTTATTAGACTGATCTTTTGAGCTGTATAAATATAAGACAGCTCCACCTCACCTCCTTCTGCTATATTAGTTTTTATGCAAGCCATGTGGAAGTATAATCCAAATCATTTTATATCTCAACGTGCAACTGGAACCCTTTTAAAGTAGCCACAGTCACCAAACATACACTCCAAAAAACAATAACTGTTTAGCAGCAAATAATTGTATACCAAGCCTTTTACGGCATATTTCACTGTAGAGGCTAGTATTGTTTTTGAGTGTGTATAAATGCAAATGCAGCTTGCGTACTCAAAACTGCGTAGATTTGTCGAAACTCTACAGTTTCTACACAGGAAGCTGTGTTCCCTACACCTACCCTATCATTTTCTAATGAAAAAGTATGCAAACTCAAACCATTCGTTCTTAGGTTTATGTGAGCTTTTAACCTCCCTGTAAAAGTACTCTGTATTTATAGAATTACCCCCTTGGAAGTTGTCACACTAGCTTTAACCTCCCTCTCTTGCTCTTTCTCTTTCTCCCAACAGGCAGTTTCCCAGATGCTGATGGCTTACCTCTCCCGTCTCTCAGCGATTGCTGATAATAAGATCAACTGTGGGCCGGCCCTCACATGGATGGAGGTACTGATTTGATACCATTTGAACAGAAATAGTTGATTGTTCACTTGAATAATCAGTGAGGATGAGGGATGTTCACTGAACATATATTCAATGTTGCCATTAGCTGGGGTGTCATATTGATCTCTTTCTCCAGGTTGACAACAAAGGGAATCACTTGCTGGTGCATGAGGAGTCATCCATAAATGTTCCAGCTATCGCAGCGGCCCACGTGATCAAGCGCTACATTGCCCAGGCAGCTGATGAGTTGTCATTTGAGGTGACTAGGATAAAAATGAAGACAGATTAATACAGTATTGAAGATATGTGATTGTCATACTAATAATGAGTATTTTGTGAAGAGTCTTGATTAATTTCTCTCTCTCTTTTTTTCTCAGGTGGGGGATATTGTTTCTGTAATAGACATGCCACCGAAAGAGGACACCACCTGGTGGAGAGGAAAACATGGTTTCCAGGTTTGTTCCGCGTGATTTAGCCCTCTATTTCAAGTGTACATGACAGTTTAGAAATTGCAGTTAGAGTCCCCCTGGAGCAACTGACGATTAAGTGCTTTCACTGTGATTACAGTAACTCTCTAGTCTTCAATAAGGCTTGAACCTGCAAACTATGGGTTTGACAGCATGCCACTTGGCTTCTATGGAGGAACTAGAAGTGCTATTTTAAAAATAAAATGAAGAACCAATTTAATAATGAAAAAAATTACGTGAATAGACAAATATCTCAATTTTATATTGACAAATAAATAGTTTGTTCATGAATTCATGTTTAAAATGAAATGTTTAAAATTAAACTAATGATTCATTTAAAATAATGCATAATCAAGTCATTTTTCAAAGTGACAATAGACAAGAGATTGTTTAAATGTTTACTTTGAATTTGCAAAAAACAGACTTACTGTAAATTGTTGTTTAATTTACCTTTAAAATTATTTACATCTAAAAATGTATCAGTATAAAATAATGCATTAATAAAACTCTTTTCAAATGAACAAACAGACAAATATTAAATTGATTCATTAAAATGACAGTTAAATGTTATACTTGAATACATCACTTTTCATATCATCAAATAGACATCATTTAAATTGTATAAAACTGTAGTTAATTGTAACAGTAACATTTTAAATTAAGTTACATTTTCTATAAGAAAAAAAAACATTGTTTATCTTAATCCATATGGTAAATGCTTTTCTAAATGCTTTGTCACCACCTAGTAAAGTGTCAAAAACAAGATGTGTCATTTCTCATATTACCAAATATGACTAACAAAATGACTCAGTTGTCAGTGTAAAACAGTCTGTGTAAAAGAATCCAATCCAGTTTAATAGATGAACTTGGCTCATTGGCAGACCTAAACGGAGTCAATAGGCGCGTTCGCAGAATGATCACCGTATGACATCAAAGTACCACGAGAGCGATAAGAAAGCAGTCGCATCCTATGCATTCAAATTGCTCTTGCGGTACTTTGATGTCATACGGTGATCATTCTGTGCAGCGCTGCTTCAACGGGGCGTCAGCATCAACGCTTGACAGAGGGCGTGTCTGAAGCTTGGTGCTGACCAGAGCCATTGAGAAACAGAGTTGCGACACGCTTTGATCTCGCCGCCACGCGGTCACGTGGTTCTTGGAGCTCTCAATAGTTCCAAACAACTCCGCGCTGTCCATCGGGTCAGACAACAACAGCGGGTATACTTGCAGCATTTTCCGGAAAATATTAACACAAAATGTCCATTGATTAATTAGTTTAATACACTGATAGTAGCATTTTCTCTGTGGCGTTTAATGGAAATAATATTAATGGGTTTTTCTTTTTTAATGAGATGACTATGGAGTAAAAACATAGTGCAATGCAACACACAGGATAAGGCGGTGACATTTTTTTGTATGCAAAGTATTAATAGTGTAAACTGCTTAATAAAGATTGGAGACTTGAGGCATGACTTTGTGTGTTTTTGTGTTACACTTATTCCTGTGGATGTGCAGACTAATGATGAAATAAATAATGCTTATTTAAAGAGTATAAGAAATCTAATTAGTATGTAAAATGTGTTATTGTATTTATATATATTTCTTCATCTATGGTCATCTATTATTCACATTTTAATACAATATATTAAGATACAATATGCATACACAAGTGAATATCAATAAATGCTAGAAAAATGCTAGAAATGGTTTTAGCCATTTAAAAAAAAACAACATCTAAAGACATATTTTTCGCCACAGTCTGACCAATTAATACTAGCACTTGCCTATTCTATTTATTTATATTTATTTAAAAAAAATCATGCTATGTGAACTGTGCTATACTAACTGAGACTTGTATTTTGTTGCTCTTTCGTTGGTCTGTTTGCTTCTACATTGTAAGTCGCTTTGGATAAAAGCGTGTGCTAAATGACTAAATGTAAATGAAAAAAATGTAAATTTAAGTTTTGCAAATACTTCAAAATAAAAAAGGCAACCGACTGTATTCATCAAAATATTTTATTATATAATATATCCACGTTATCTAACTGCAAATATAGCATATACTGCCTATTATCTAAAAATAAACATTAACTATAACGTGTTTCATAAAATACAACTACTGGTCAGATTTCCGAGAGGTAAACTAATGCGTTATAATGGCTAAAAATGCTGTAATTTCCTCAAATTTCTGACGACTGTGTTTGAGAAGCACTGAAATGAATGGGCTTTAATGCTGAAACTATCGGTTGTTTGGAACTATTGGCTGCTCCATGACACGCTTTACTTCCGCATTCCTAAGTTCCTATGGAAGCCTATGGGAGTGTCGCAACTCTGTTTCTCAATAGCTCTGGTGCTGACCATGGTGTTGACGCGCCGTCATAGTGATAACAGCCAATCACATACTTTTCTGGTGCTGCATGAACGGGATTGGCTATTTGCATAAGGCGATCTGATTGGCTGACGCCTGCGTTGGCGCTTGAAAAGTTGAAAAGTTTTCAACTTCTGCCGCGTGCAACGCCAGTGAAGCGACACGAGGGACCCACAATTCAGTTCGGCAACGCTTGACGTCACTCCATTCAAAGTAAACGAGAGGCGTTGACGCCGACGCCTGTGTGAATGTGAATATTTTTATTTATTATTGTTAATGTTCTCTTATGTTCAACAACTTAAAGCTTTAAAATTATTAAATTTAAGGGGTCTAAAATAAAGAAAAGAGACAATTTTTTGTTACTCCAGCACTTTATTATACTGAATGTCCTGTGTTTTTTTTTTTGTTTTTTTTTGTACTTGAGTGCAATACATTTTGGTTGAAAAAATGAGAATCGTGTAAGAATCGTGATCTCAATTCCCATGGAGAAAAATCGTGATTCACATTTTAGGAAGAATCGTGCAGCCCTAGACTCAGATTCATAAATCTGCAGTTGATTAGTAGGTGATAGAATGATAAAATCAAACTTTAGGTTGTAAAATATGGCAAGCGTGTACAATTGGCTACAAGTGCCCATTTAGTTAGTTCATGTTGGTGCATGAGACACTGATGAACTTTGAATCTTCTTTCAGGTCCTTTAAGGTTTATAAGTTAGGCGGCCTTGAAATATAGTCGTCGTCGTCGTGACGTATTGTCAAGTATGGTGACCCATACTCGAAATTGGTGCTCTGCGTTTAACCCATCCAAGTGCACACACACAGCAGTGAGTAGTGAACAAATGCACACACACACACACACGGAGCAGTGGGCAGCCATGCTGCGGCGCCCGGGGAGCAATTGGGGGTTCGGTGCCTTGCTCAAGGGCACCTCAGTCGTGGTATTGAGGGTGGAGAGAGCGCTGTACATTCACTCCCCCCACCTACAATCCCTGCCGGCCGGGGACTCAAACCCGCAACCTTTCGATTACGAGTCCGACTCTCTAACCATTAGGCCACGACTTCCCCAATATATATAAGCCTTATGTTATTGTTTTCAGAGATTTTTTTTCTTTGATATGAAACTGGAATGTCACAATGAAGTATTCCCCCCCTCCACACAATACAAAATTACTTAAACTTTGTCCTGGCATCCCTCATCATCCTGGCATTAAATCATAATAATTAACAAGAACAGTGTGGAATGTATAACAGAAAATTGCAAGCATTTGCAATCATGCAAATAGATGTTAACGTAATATTTTCAGTGGCAATATAGCAAATATAGCACTGACTCCAACTTCTGTAACAGCTGCTGAAAATGTAGCTTTGTTGTTGCAAAAAATAAATTACATTTTTTTTTTTTAAATAGAATTAAAATTGAAAAGTGGAAATTTAAATCTTAATTGAAATTACTGCTATTTTACCGCATTTTACTGTATTGATCAAATAAATGTACCCCTGATGAGATTAAGAAACTCTTTAAAAATGCCCCAAAAAGACCCCAAAATTTTATACTGTTCTGTTAATTATTATTTTCCCAGCTCTTCTAAATGAGTTACAAATCATTCTAGATTTGCTGATGCAGCATGACAGCATTTTTTTTACTGTGCTGTACACTGCATCACTCCAGGGGCTCAAAATATGATCATTAATTAAATGAGATAGGGCTGCATTTTTAGAAACCTCTAGTTGTGATAAAAAAATAAAACAGTATTAATATAATCTGGCAGATATTATCACACGACTGTGCATAAAAATGTTCAGAATTCACTATTTTCATTATTTTAGCTTATTAGTTTGTCTCTTTAAGAATTATTATATATTAACATAGTTATATTTTGTTATGACACAGTAACATGTTATTTTCTGAATGTAACTAAGTGCAGAATGTAGAGTGATATGATGAGCATTGGTATGTCTCCAGAGAGAGAAGAAGCTTTTCAAACCTTCTCTGCTCTTCACAGGTTGGCTTCTTTCCCAGCGAGTGTGTGGAGCTGATAAACGACAAGGTCCCACAGTCTGTTACCAACTCAGTGCCAAAACCAGGTACCACAAAACACACACACACACATACCTCAAATCCTGCTGGGACAACTCATTAGTTCCTCTTCTCACGTCTGTATTAACCATCCCATAACAGCTTACTTCTACTGCAGGGCATTATAAACCACAGCGACCCAGCAAACATCATCAGGAAAGCGAACGCAGGGTCACACTTGCTGTTCATACGCATTCAGATTCCTCCTGAGGCTGCTGGGCCTTTGAAAAGATGCAGGTTTTGGAAGGCTAGCTTGTTACTCATGTGTTGCAGTGAGATATTAATCATATTGGAGAGAGAGTGGATTGGAGCAAAGTGTATAAGAAGTGACGTGTTGAATCAGCCATGGATCGAGTCTGTGTGATGTGTGTGTATTTGAGTGAACTGGGACAGGTGCTGACTGGAGCCTCTAAGTCCTGTTGCTTGAATCACAGATCTTCAAACCTCCATGAAGAGAAAGACTGCAAGCTGCTATTTGATGTTTTAGAGCCTGTCGTCCTTGGAAAGGGCTCAGCTGCTTTTTTAAGAAAGCACTTCAGATTTCAACAAATTGAGTGTGAGACATGCAATGTCTTCAGATTTCAGAGCATGTTGTCAACACTGCATTGGAAATATGTAGTTCACACCCAGTCTACGTTCTTTTTCTTTTTTTTCCCTCCCTCCTCACGAAAGAAACCTTTGACCCTTTTCATTTATTACATTCATAGTTGAATCTGTGTTGCACAATTGTTTGCTTTCCCTCATTTCACTCCTAATGGTTTGTTGGAGAGTGTGTATGTGCCTTTAATGTACATCACACACTGTGGCACAGAATGGTACAATTTATTCCCTCTATTTACAGAATATCTCACTGGCCAAGCACTGAAACGTCAAAAGAAACAACTTGATTAATAGAATCTCAAATGGACTGTTGCTAGCTTTCACAATCCTAACAAGAGCAATACATTTAGTCATATTTGGAGTGGCTGTGGACCATGCGGATTGCTTTAAGAGAGGTCAGCTTACATCATAACTTGGACTAACTGGCCTGCCAAGCCGTCCAGAGACTTATTCATCACCTGCAGCCGTTTCTGTTTGGTTTTAGCCATTTTGTGTGTATCAAAACAATGCTTATTGGCATCCGCAGAGGGGTGAATCATCATCATCATGACTCACCAATCAGAATGCTGGCTTGCAGTGGGTGGGTGGTAGGGCTCTGTGGTACACATCTTCTTGTAGGAGTAATATCATCGCATAGATGCAATGATGTGGCACAGCACAGTGTAATCAGCCCGAAAAAAAGAGCCACGGGGCTCTTGGGCGTAATTACAGCAATGCTTTTTACAGTTTCATTATTAAGGCCAATGCAAGAAACAAATGAGGTACATTAATATATTTGACTATACAGAAGCTTTTTGCTGGGGTTTACTCTATTTTTCATTGCTTGTACATGTACTGACTCTGACGCTGTATTTGGAATGTATGTTGCATTGCTTTGCACTTATTGCATGCATGTGTGATGTGTTATTTGACCATGCTTCCTCCACTGCTCCCCCAGCGTCCCCCTGCTCTGGTCTGCGGCCGGCCTCCTGGAGTCTGTTCCCACCCTGTGCGTGCTGGTATACCCTTCCCAACACCTCTCTTTTTGCCTTAAAGGGCTAGTTCACTCAGAAATAAATAATCTATCAACATGTGCTCACCTTTATGTTGTTCCAAACTCATTACTTTTTTCTCCATGGAGCATGGCCTTTTTTATTATTATTATTATTGTATTATTTTGTTTTGTTGTATTTTTTATTTTTTCCTTCATTTTATTTGTGGTTATCTTGTTTATTTTATTGTTTGTTTGTTTTCTTTTTCGTTAGTGTCTTGTTTATATATTATTTTATTTTTGTTTGTTTTTTGGACCGTGTTTTATTTATTTATTTGTTTTTGTTTTGTGTGAGCTGGAAAGAGACTGCTTACACTCTAAAAAAAATAAAAAATAAATGGTGCTATATAGCACTAAAAGTGGTTCTTGGCTCGTAATCATAGGGGAACCACTTTTGGTGCTATGTAGCACCATATCTTTAAAGGTGCAATACAGCACCTTTATCAAATGGTGCTATGTAGAACCATAAGAGGTGCCATATTGTGTTAAACAAAAATTGTGCTAAACAGCACCAACAGTGGTTCTTTGGCTCTTAAAGAACCTTTAAAGGGGCTTAACAGGTTCTTTGTACAGCAGTGGTGCTATATAGCACCTTAATCACCCCAAAGAACCACTGAAGAACCGCACAGGAGCTTAACGGGTTCTATATATGGTAGCGGTGCTATATAGCCCAGCAGTCATGCCAAAGAACCAGTGAAGAACCACTGAAGCACCAAGATTTGGTGCTATACAGCACCAAAAGTGTTTCCCCTATGAATACGAACCAAATAACCACTTTTAGTGCTATATAGCACCATTTTTATTTTTTTATTTTTTTTTTAAAGAGTGTAGCGTACCGGTGTGGAATGACATACGGCCAAGTAAATGCTGACCATTTCATTTTGGTATTGTCAGCTATCCCTTTAAACACAAACATATAGTCGCACACCCTCCATCTCCTGCTCTCTTTTTCTCACGCACACACACACACACACACACACATTTTGTCATTCTTTTATCACACTTTCTCCCTGCATGCATAAGTTGTTTTATGGCAGTATCATAAAACTGTGTTACTCTTGCATTGCAGCTAAGAGCACTCTTATCCATGTTAGTCTAGTGTTTTTCTTCATGTGCATTTTACTGCACCGCCTTGTTTATTATCATTTATAGCAGCTTCAGAACTGTTGTGAAACGTTCCCAATGGCCAGGAAATGTGGAGTGAGGGGGGAAACTCTCCTGAAGGACTGCTAAGCTAATAGAGCTGCATGTGCAGCTGTTGTTCTCATGTTCTTTAACTAGGTCCCTCCCTCCCTCTCCCCTTCTCTCCTCCCGGCATACAGATTTGGAGATGGAGAGTGTAAAGCAGGACAGTGCATGGGCACCCGACCCATTAAACCCCTACAGGCTGAGCTCAGGTAGACCAAACCGTTTATCCATGTACTACGTCTAACACGGACTAACCCTGAACCCTCCTGTGCATCTCCGCACAGTCGCCTGCCACTCACGGGTGCTCTGAACACTACTGGCACTCTGTATCTTTAGAATGTAGTTTCACTGGTCTTTCCTAATACCACTTGTTAACTATATGAAGATTTGATGCAAGCACTACAAATATAGAGTCTTGTTTTTCACTTAACACTCTTCTGGTGTCTCTAGTAGTGTGTGACTTTGACCCTTGTCTTCTAGATAGCACCCTGATAGCACTTTCTCTTTTGACCTGCATTTGAATGCATGTTACTGTTTAACAATGTTTTTGCATTTTATTTTACTGTAATACTGCCGGATTGTCTCTTTTTGAAGAGATGCATGATGTGTAGAGACTATTTTGGCTGACAAACAATATTTAGTTCTTACTTACTTACTTTACTTTTGTCATTTAGCAGACGCTTTTGTCCAAAGCAACTTACAAATAAGAAAAAGTAACTAAAACTAAAAAGTTACAACTCTATAAATACTATCTACCCACATATTTAAGAAAATAAAGAAATTAAATAAAATTAACACATGCATATAACAACAACATTTCAATAATAAACATATCAATGAAAAAATTAAATCAAAAGCTACTACTATCCCTTGCCGGTGTCTCTGCCCGGTGGAGTCGCACGGTAGAGTCGATGGTCTTTACACTCTTTACTTTTTTACTTTTGTCATTTAGCAGACGTAAGACGCAGTCATAAGTTCTACATACTTATTTCCCCTATTATGTTTAGATTACCTTTGCCATCATTAAATGTTCACTTAAAGTTCATCTTTAAAAATGCTAATTTAATTAATTTATGAGAATATTTTATATTTAAATAGTATATAATTGTAATGCCATTTATCAGTTATCAGCCATAATATGGAAATATTGGCCATTGTTGTATATTTCATTGTGCATACTTGTTATATCCCTATTGTTACATTTAGATGATCTTTGCCATCAATAAACAGGCACTTAAATTAATCAATTAAATTGATTGATTTTAGTTTTTAGTGTTTAATTTTTAATTTATGTAGACAAAATAGAATTGAATGTCTTTTATTTATTCCTTGTCATCCGTAACATGAAAATTCTAGTCGATACTGATAATTGTTTTAATATCATTGCATCTATACTTATTTGACTGTGCCAACACTTAATGTGTCTGTATTTGAAATTAAGCTTGTGACGTCAGTTTATGGCACCGTTCCACCGCTCTTTCAGGTGCATCAGAAAGCCTTATTGTCATGTTATTTTGAAACACACTCCTGGGCTGATTTACATGACCCTGGTTAAGAAAGGCTATAAAATAATCCCATCTTTGTCCACTGACAATATGAACTACAGTCTCTCCATGGTGACTCAAACACATTCTTGTGTACTGCCTTTGTACAAGCTCAAATACAACATACCTCTCTGCTCCCCTGCAGAGCTTTAGCCGAGCAGCAAGCACCTATCAAGACTACAAAATACCTTATGAATCATTCACCTCATTAAGCAAATGCCCCATGTAAATGGTTAACCACATAATGTCCTATCATGCAGGTGGTGTAACGGTGATAAAGGTTGCTATAATATTTTATTTACCAAGGTTTTCATGCATGAATGGGGCATATTGAATCTTATGAAAATGCCTGAAGTATAATAATTTCTTGTGCAGACACGGTCACATTCGCAGACTAAATTGCATTTGTTTCATTCCCTTATTCTCAGCTGTAGCAGGTGCTGCTCCAGATGTAGCTCCCTTAGCTCCCTCTCACTTCCTAACTTCCTTGTGGGGAAACAATGTCTTCCTCTCAGAGGAGTAAAGGGCAGCTGCCTCTGTGAACAAGCCAAGACAGCTGGAAGGATCTGTGTGAGAATGAGAGACAAACTGTATTAGGTTTACATGGCAATATGTGTCCGTTTGTCCTACAGGGGATTGTGTACTTCCTTACTGGTCTTTTCTGAAAACAGACACTTTTATGCGAACTTCTGTTAGCTGTTGGGTTGGGAGACCAGTTTATTGGTGTTTGTTGTACTCGTGCACATTCCTGTTAACTCTCATAATGGTTTTAGTGTTTTTGTTTTATCATTATTAGTAGTATTATCATTATGTATAGACACTACCTTTAAAAGGTTTGGTGTCAGTATGATTAATGCTGTAATTTAGCAACAATTTGTTAATGTTTAAAAGTGACAGTAAAGACATTTATAAAGTTACAAATTTTTAATTAATAATGTTTTGACACTTATTGTCCATTTAACACCAGCGTTACCTTGCAAAACATGTATCTGTGTGTTTGACCGTTTGGCCACAAACCTGTTGCTTTAGAGTGCAGACAAGCTTGTCTTTGTCAGTTCCTTATTGCTGTACCATGTCAGTCTGGGTTGTAAAAGCTGAATGGAACATGGGCTTGGCTATAAATGTGTTTCTTTAGAAAGAGTGCATTGTTGTTGCCCTGGTTGTGTAGTCAAATGAGTTATATTAATGTTCGTCTGGCTTCTTGTTGTAGTTTTACCAAGTCGTATTTAAGCTGTAGCCTAAATAGAACATCACAGGAGACAGCGGTGTTGTATTGCCATTGTCTTTAAGAGCACATTCATCACTCGATAGTGGATATCTGATAAATACAACAGCCTGCAGGCTGAAACTGTCGCTCTTTGGGCTGCCTGGCTGCTCACGCCCCGATCTATGCAGTTAGAAGCCAGCGCTGTTGAAAGTTGATATTAGGGGCTGGGTAAACTCCGAGAGGAAAGAGAGGAGGGAAAAAGCAAAGAGGAAAGAATGCATGCTGACTATTAGCTTTTACCGGCTGGCAGGGAGAGTGAGAGAGAGAGTGTGGTCTGTGATGATCCTTCACCGTTGTGTCTCAAGCTCTCTACCGCAGCTGCAGCCTGGCAAACTTAAGAATACTCAAGTACTGTTTATCTGTCCTTTGTTTCATGGATATTTCACATTGAGGTAAGTTATGAAGCTGCAGTTTTAGTGCTAATAAGATTGCTAAACTATCTCAGACTTGTAGATGCGACTGAAGTGCTTTCTATAGCCAGGTTTGTGTGTGGTTTATTCATTTGTAGTGCTGAAAACGATAGCATTTTAAATGTGTGCACTGGTGTTAATTTGCAATAAATGCGTTTTATTGACTTTGTTAAACTCATTAAGACCACTGTTCTACCTTTCTCGGTAGATTTTGTGTATGCTGATGTGTGTAGCAAAATCATTTGTGTTTTCTTAAAAATACATTTTTAGCAAGTCATCGGAAGTCACGTTCTGAGTGTTGATTTGGAGGGAATAAAAGAAAAACGTATAATGTGTCAGTCACGTTGTGCTGTAACGTCATCAGTGTCTCCTCAGCCGAGGTAAAGTGCAGCCTGGAGGAAACACTCATTCTTCAGTAAGTCTTCTTGCAGCTTCTGTGAAGTTCAGCACATGCCCTGTGTTTGGTTTGTTGTGGAGTTCAGAATAAGAGGATCTGTGAAATGTGTGCTAGTTACTTTATTGGCTCTTGAAAAGTAGAACAGGAAATTCCTGCAACGGCTCTTTTTATTATTAACCTCGACTGGATATGAGAGGATTAATTGCATCGAGACCAGCTGCAACTGCTTGTTGGAAAAATGTATAACTTTTATGATGAAAAATTGTGAATAATGTGCCTTTTTAAAAGGTAAAGAGATACAAAGGAACAGATGAGATCACAGCTGGCAGATGTCCCCTTGCCACGTCCACTGTGGTTTCAGCGTGCAAAGAATCACACATCCTTAAAATCACCAGGGAGTTAAACTGTTAAACAACAGTGTAATATTTGCAATTATTTTGCTAATCATTTTTACTCCGTCTCCTGCTAAATCCACCACATGTGCCCACAAACATAAACACAGATGGACGAGTTTGTGGTTTTCAGGAATCCCAGCTGCATTTATAATAGCTCTGAAATTGTTTCCGCCAACAGATTGTTTGCTGATTCATACAGCTTCATTATGCAAACAGTTATTTGGTTTGTAATATTTAAGCTTGCTAATATTTTATGAGGAACATCAGAAGTTAAATGAGCAATTACAGGACTCAGGGTTTTCTAGCAAATCCAGTGGAATTATTTTGGTTCATTTGTGTATTCCTGTCAAATCCTTGGAATTTCTCTCTTGATACTTTTCCCCTGAATCGTCCAAGAGTTTCTCATGCAAATTCTAGGTCAGGCTGCTGATTGTGTGTTTTTGTTTTTATTTCATTTTTTGGGGGGGGGCATGGTGGTTAGTGTCAGGGTATAATAACAACACAAGCTGCTCCAGAGACCGAACAGCTTGAGATGTCCTTCCTGCTTTGCCTCCTTCAAAAATGAAATGAAAGGAAACATTTATTACTTTCATGAGAAGACTTTCACAGATGTTGTGTCAGCAACTCATCTTCAGGCTTTTTTCTTCCAATGCTGAGATTAGATTAAACTTGTAAAGTTTACTGTACTTGTGCATCTTGCATTGATCTGCAGAGAATAAAGTGGTTTGATTTTGCTCTACCAAAAGTAGAACAAACACCCAAAGATGCAGGATGTACTTCACTCAGAGGAATTTGGGTTAATTAATAATTCTGCTCCGTTGACGAAACAGCCCTTTGTGATTTAGGTTATTCAAGCAACACTTCCAATGGAGGATTTTGGGAAATTCCTTCAGTAAAGGAACAGGGTTAATGTCTGAACCCATTATTCTTACACAACCTAGTCCCTTTGCTTTTTTATTTCATAAGATCTTGGCTCACTGACATGATGTGGCTGGCACTGTCCTGTTGTAAAACTGGATTTTCTTGGGGTCATTTACTGTTGCGCTGCTTGTCATTCACAGTGCAGTTTTCCCTGATGTGAAAATATTATTTAAATTTGCATGTCTATATTTTTATCTTCCAGTGTCCAAAAAACACGGGAAACTGATCACTTTTCTGCGCACATTCATGAAGTCCAGACCAACCAAGCAGAAGCTGAAGCAAAGAGGTATCCTCAGAGAGAGGGTGTTTGGCTGTGACCTAGGAGAACATCTCCTCAACTCCGGACATGATGGTGAGATTTGCCCCCTTCTGGTCCTACTCAAACTCTCACACATGCTCCAGACAGTGCTTGACATTAATGTGAGACAGTGTGGGTGGGCTGGAAAGCATAGCTAACCCCCCTCCTCTAGAATCACCCTTGGATCTAACTGCATAGGTTGTCATGGCATCTGATTGGCTTAAAGCGGTCTAAAGGTCAGGAGGAATGGTTAGGGGCCCATGTCTGGAGATTTCTTGGCCATTAATTCAAAGCTCCCTGGCAGCCTTCAGCATTTGCTCCATTTGTTTGATTTCAAATCCTCCCTGAGCCATTGCATGCCCTTAAAATCTAAGCCTTGTCCTTTTCAAAGGGGATCCACGCAACTTGATATGACTGCTCGACCATTACATTTAGAAGGAGGGGGAAAAAAAAAACATTTCTTTTATTAAATGTTTCAGAATGGACATTCTTTCCCTCAGGAGCAAGTATCCTCAAAGCAGAAATTTCTGGTATTCTTTAAAAATGTCTTCCTACAAAAGGTCATCCATTGTAGTTGGTTAGATGATAAAGTTTAGGTTTACTACCTAGATCTGAACCTTTCTCTCTCTTCACTGTCCTCTCCCACCCATGAGCCCACTCAGCTTTAATGTGTTTGTAAAACGGGTAATGACAGTATGTGTACTCTCCGTCTCAGACACTCTGATCTCAGATGAACGTGAGACGACATGGCTAAACACTTTTTTCAAGTAGAGAGTCATTAGTATGGCTCAGTCGTATTAACATAAAGCTCTGCAGACCTCCCTGCAATGCACTTATTACACTCTTGGACAGTATTTCGCTTGGGAGCAAAAGGCATTAATCCAATTTTTCTCTTTCTCAGTTGGTGCCATAAGGATGTTGACCTCTGAAGTAATTTTCTGTATTTTTCAAAGTATTGAAAGGGCTCCAAAAAATTCTGACCAAATTGAGCCAGTAGTTTTATTGTTGCCCTGTTGATGTTTCCACTGGCTCCACTGCCTTTTTGTTTTTTTTGGGGGGGGTTGGCAAAAAAATCTTTCCATTCAAAAGTAGGGGGTCATTAAGATTTTAAGAAAATAATCCTTTTAGTCAGCTAGGATGTATTAAATTGGATCAGAAGTGACAGTAAAGACATTTATGATGTAAACAGTTATTGAATAATAATATTTCAATATTTTAAATTCTGTGCTTTTGAACTTTATATTAACTATTAATCCTGGAAAAAAATGTTAAGCAGCACAACTAATTTAAACTTCAACAAAAACAAATGTGACACTGAAGACTGGAGTAATGGCTACTAAAAATTCAGCTTTGCCATCACAGGAGAATGTTGAATTTTAAAATATATTAAAATAGGAAACTGTTGAAATTGTAATAATGTTTTACAATATTACTATTCCTGCTGTATTTTTTTTTTTATGAAATAATTGCAACTTTGGTGGGCCCAAGATACTTTTTTTTTTTTTTTTAACTTTAAAAAGCTTACTGACCCCAAACATTTGAATGGGACTGTATTTGTTTTATTTTTCTTGTCTTTTCTGCTAATTATTAGGTTTTGCATAAACAGCTGGAAATTATTCAGCTATATTTTACCCCAATGATAGCTGTAAATTTATAAACACTTTTGCAGGAAACAAATATTGTGATTTGTTTGTCATTTTCAAACCATGCTTCCAAGAATGTCACGAATCATTCTCAGTTTTGACAATTTATCTATGTTTCCCAGCTAAACAGCTTTAGCTTGAAGACATAAAGAATGTATTACTGGCTTTATAGAGCAAAGTGACAACTCATTGTGAAGCGCTGATTGGATGATTTTTGAGATTGCTTAGAGACAAAACTTTCTTGCATTTTTGAGGATTTTGTGCTTCAGACAGCTATGTCAGGAATGTAGATGAACAGCTGCCTTTGAGAGACTTGGACTCACTCATCTGCTGGATAAAGTTTGTCAAGACTAGAGGCCAGTCAGGGTTGTCTGTGACTATGATTCCTCTGGGTGAAACATTGCAAGGTCTCGTTGGAGGTCTGGAGTTTTTCTAATGCCACTGGAGAAAATGTGAAGCTATAAACTCTGCTTATACAGGAGAGCATGGACTTGTTATCTGACGATCAGGCCTGTCTCCCGCAGTTGAAGTTATTTATAGCTTACAAAATATGAAATTTACTGCACAAAGAATCTGGCATTCTTTTCCATTGGCATTTTGACAAATCTCACACTTTACGTACCAAAAAGGATGCTCCAGTAACATTTTGTCTAAACCTATAGTCCCCCAGGTACTCAAGAGCTGCACTGAGTTCATTGAGAAGCATGGAGTGGTTGATGGAATGTACCGTCTATCTGGGATTGCCTCCAACATTCAGAAGCTGCGGTAGGACATAAACACACTCCCCTAATTGCAAGTAGCAGAGATAGGGATTTATCATACTGCTTGAGAAACTCTGAATGCAGTGGCTGAATATTAAGCTGCTGCTAATTACATTTCATAATGGGAATGTTTGTATTCTTGAATACAGGAGGAAATGAGTACACCAGAGTGATTAGATGGGGGTTTATTACCAGGTCCAGGACAAATAGACTTGTCTGCTTGGCCGATTAACAAGTTTTCTCTCCCTTTTGAATTCCTACATGTAGTTTTGTCAGTGGATGAGTTTAAAACTATAAAGCTATAATAATATATTTTTTGCAATTTAATTTTTTACTTGTGTAAATTGTTAAATATTACACTATCATTCCAGTCTGTTTTTTATTTTTAAGTTTTTGAAAGAATTTTCTAATACTCTCCAAGGCTGCATTCATTTGATCAAAAATACAGTAGAAACCGTAATATTGCGAAATATTATTTTCCATTTTTATGTTAAAATATAATGTATTGCTATTATGGAAGATCTGAATTTTCAGCAGCAATTGATTCATTGTCACTTGATCCTTTAGAAATCATTCTAATATGCTGATTTGGCACTCAAAAAACATTTCCTATTTTATTGTTAAAAGCATGCTCTGCTTAATTTTTTTTCAGGATTATTTGATGAATAGGAAGTTCAAAAGAATAGCTTTTATTTGTAACATTATAAATGTATTTACTGTGACTTTGATCAGTTTAATGCATCCTTGCTAAATAAAAGAATTAACTTCTTCTCCAGCATCGACCATTGGAAACCGATACTTGTTGTCAATTCCTTCAAATGTTGATATTAAAAGCTAATGTTATTTAATCAGAATTCACTTAAATTTAGGTTTTAAGCACACCAAATTGTCTAACACTTTCTTTCTCTCTCACTTTAGGCATGAATTTGACTCTGAACAGATCCCAGATCTGACAAAAGATGTTTACATTCAAGACATACACTGCGTGGGTTCCCTGTGCAAGCTTTACTTTCGAGAGCTTCCCAACCCACTTCTCACCTACCAGTTATATGAGAAATTCTCGGTAAGCATTTATCCCAGAATGACAAGCCTTTAAAGAGGCTATTTTCAAACTCAAACACTCTGTCATACAAATAGCTCCAGCTGAGGGCACCTATTATATTAGAACAAGCAGCCCATACTTATGATATCAAAACCTTTTTAGTTCTTGGTGTGATAATATGCGTGGGTCTCTTATCTGAGAATGGTAAAACAGTGCAGGAGTCATTGAAGGCTTGAGGCTATTCGTTCTATTGATTGCTTTTAATGAGTACACAAAATGAATTGCTTGTCTCTTAAGAGCCCTGCTTCACAAGGAGTTCATCTGCATGCCAAACAAAGTAGTGACATTTACAGCATCTGGAGATAAGTCGCTGCAAATGAAAACGGCTAGAGTAAAGAGTGCATCTATGTTTTCAGGTTGCTATGGAAGCAGTATAATGCACAGGAAATGCGATTGACCATGTGCTTTTGTCCACTCAGTGGTGTAGTGTGAACATGGGTTTGAGAGTATTTTTGTTGGTTAGAGCTGCTCTAGATGCAGTGACCCTGATTTACACCCGCTCTTCTCTTCTCTTTTTTAGGAGGCTGTGTCAGCAGCCACGGATGAGGAGAGGCTGATCAAAATACATGATGTCATTCAGCAGCTGCCGCCTCCACATTATAGGTTTGTAAATGACTACAGTGCCCTCTGCTGGTTTCTAGAGGACTTGCAGTTCTCTTTTCAACACAGCCATATTTTTCATACGTAACAGCCTTTTTATTAATCTACTGCATTAAGCATACTATTCACATTACTAATGCAGTCCAAGTATGTTATGACTGAGGAAAATAGAGGCTGTTATTACAACATTGTTCACTTAAATGAGTGTGATTCTAATCCATTATGCTAATTTTACTTGGCATTGAATTTTAATGCATCTGTAGTTTTAACGTTCAATATTCATGCTTTTTCTTGTAGAACCCTTGAGTTTCTTATGAGACATCTTTCACACTTAGCAACCTTCAGCTATGTAACAAACATGCATACGAAGAATTTGGCCATCGTTTGGGCCCCCAACTTACTGAGGTAAGATCTCTGCATGATGCAGCTGTAATGTATGTGAAAACACATACTCATGGATACAATTTTACAGAGCTGGGTAGATTACTTACAAATTGTAATCCGTTACCAATTCCAAATTTCATGGTAAAAACGGTAGTTAGTAACGTAATCGATTACATTACACATTTTAGGTAAAATAATCAGACTACTTTTTGATTACTTTTAGATTACTTTTGACCTAACTCGTTTATCACATTGATTTAAATAGGACAATCTTGTACCATAATGAAATAAAAATGCAAAGATAAAGAAAATATATTCCATTCATTGTTATTGACAAAATTAAGTGCATTAAACATTACATTACATTAATTATTTAATGCACATTAATGTAAGGTTTCCTAAACTGAAGTTTGTCAAGGAACTGCAGGGGGCTTGTGAGTTTAAGGAATTGCAAATAATTAACTAAATCATAAAAGATGTAAAAGTGAAACAAATCATTTTAAAATAACATCAATCAAAATAAAACCCTAACTAAAAATTTTAATGTTTTGTTTGTTTGTGACCTTGTGGCCTGCATGTCATGTGACCAATAACCGTATTTTAAGTAAATATATTAGATGAAAGAGTTTAATTCCTGCATTACATGTAAATGAGAAATAATGTGAATTTGTGCATTTTTAATATGTTTAAAGGGGTCATTGGATGCCCATTTGATATAACATTTAGTCATTTGGCAGACGCTTTTATCCAAAGCGACTTACAATTGGGGAATACAAAAAGCGATTCATCTTGAAGAGGCAGTCAGACAGAGGAAGTGCTCGTAACACCAAGTCTCAGTCATTGTTCAAATAAGTACAAACTAGTAGGTGGAGAGAAAGATAGAGGGAAAGTTTTTTTTTTTTTTTTTTTTTTTTTGAGTTTAGGATGAAGTCAAGTACTGCCGAAAGAGATGAGTTTTCAGTTGTTGCTTGAAGGTTGCCAGAGATCCGGCGTTCCGAATAGGAGTGGGAAGATTATTCCACCAGCCAGGAATGGTGAACGAGAATGTTCTGGAGAGTGATTTTGAGCCTCTCTGTGATGGTACCACAAGGCGTCGCTCACTAGCAGATCTCAAACTTCTGGAGGGGATGTAGGTTCGTAATAGTGAGTGGAAGTAGGAGGGTGCAGAGCCTGTGGTAGATCTGTACGCAAGCATCAGTGACTTGAACTGGATGCGAGCTGCCACTGGTAGCCAGTGCAAAGAGATGAAGAGAGGTGTAACATGCGCTCTTTTGGGCTCGTTGAAGATCAGTCGTGCCGCTGCATTCTGAATCATTTGTAGAGGTTTGATTGCGTTTGATGGCAGACCAGCCAGAAGAGCATTGCAGTAGTCCAGTCTAGAAACAACCAGGGCCTGGACAAGAAGTTGCGCAGCATGCTCTGTCAGAAAGGGCCTGATCTTTCTGATGTTGTGTAGTGCAAACCTGCAGGAACGAGCAGTCTTTGCAATGTGCTCTTTGAAGGTCAGCTGGTCATCAAAGATTACACCAAGATTTCTGACCGAAGTTGATGGGGTAATCATTGATGAGCCGAACTGAATCGTGAAGTCATGCCATAGAGTCGGAGTGGCAGGGAAGACCAGAAGTTCCGTCTTTGCCAGGTTGAGCTGTAGGTGATGTTCTTTCATCCATGCCGAGATGTCCGCCAGGCAGCCTGAGATCCGTGCAGCTACCGTTGGGTCATCTGGTTGAAAAGAGAGATAGAGCTGCGTGTCATCGGCATAGCAGTGATAGGAGAAGCCATGTGCATGTATGATGGGACCCAGCGATGTAGTGTACGTGGAGAAGAGGAGGGGTCCAAGAACCGATCCCTGAGGAACTCCAGTGATCAGATGATGTGGTTTGGATACCTCCCCTCCCCAGGTCACCCTGAAGGATCTACCGGTGAGATAGGATTCAAACCAGCGAAGTGGAATTCCAGTGATGCCCAGTGAAGAGAGTGTAGACAGGAGAATCTGATGATTGACAGTGTCAAAAGCAGCAGAGAGATCCAGCAGAATGAGGACTGACGATTTGGAATCAGCCTTTGCAGTTCGCAGGGCTTCAGTGACTGAGAGTAGCGCAGTCTCTGTTGAATGGCCACTCCTGAAACCTGACTGTTTAGCATCCAGCTTGTTGTACTGTGAAAGAAACCGCGAGAGCTGGTTGAAGACAGCTCGTTCGAGTGTTTTCCCTATGAATGGAAGGAGAGAGACAGGTCTGTAGTTATCTAAAAGAGAAGCATTTAATGTAGGTTTTTTGATCAGTGGGGTTACCCGAGCCTGCTTGAATGCTGTGGGGAAGACGCCTGTGAGGAGAGATGTGTTGATAATGTGTGTGAGTGCCGGTAAGAGTGTGGGAGAGATTGTTTGAAGAAGATGTGAGGGGATCGGGTCGAGAGGACATGTTGTAGGATGGCTGGAGAGGAGAAGTTTGGATACTTCTGCCTCGGTGAGGGGACAGAAGGAGAAGATGGGAGCTGGAGCGGTGGATGTGGATGTGGTTGATCGGAGGTCCTGCGGAGTTGAGAACTGGTTGTTGATTGTTCTAGTTTTGTCTGTGAAAAAAGAGGCAAAGTCATCAGCGGTTATCAAAGTGGTGGGAGGTGGAGGAGGGGGACAGAGGAGAGAATTAAATGTTCTGAAGAGATTACGCATGGCTGGAGCGCTGGTGATCTTGTTGTGGAAATGTGAGGATTTGGCAGTGTGGACTTCAGTAGAGAAAGATGAAAGCAAAGACTGATACCTACTCAGGTCCGACGGATTGTTTGATTTGCGCCATTTTCTCTCTGCCGCTCTGAGTTTGGTCCGATTCTCACGAAGAACATCGGATAACCAGGGGTTAGAAGGAGCAGCCCGTGCTGGCCTAGAGGAGAGAGGACAGATGTCGTCTAGACAAGAGGTTAAGGTAGAGCATAAAGTGTCAGTGGCTGCATTTACATCCAGAGAAGAGAAATGGGTAGGCGAGGGAAGAGAGGAGGATACTACAGAGGAAAGAAGGGAGGGGGAAAGGGAGCGTAGGTTGCGTCTGAAAGTAACCGGTAAGGGAGATGGTGGCACCTGAGTTGCAAAATGTAACATAAATGTAATGAAGAAATGGTCAGATATATGGAGTGGTTGTACCAGAATGTTATCTGTAGAACAATTGCGTGTATAAATTAAGTCGAGTTGGTTACCAGATTTGTGCGTGCTAGTAGTGGTGAGGCGTTTGAGATCAAATGAAGCTAGGAGTGACTTGAAGTCTGTAGCATAAGGCCTGTCTAGGTGAATGTTGAAATCGCCGAAGACTAAGAGTGGAGTGCCATCCTCCATGAAAGACGACAGCAGTCCGTCCAGCTCGTCTAGGAAGGTTGGTGGTATTTGGCCCGGCGGACGATAGATTACCACAATCTGAAGTCTTATAGGATCTTCTGATCAGCCCAGCCAATGAGGTTAAAGGACTGCTAAATAGCTCAAGACGAAACTAACACTTTGCACAAACACAAAGGCTCGTTCTCACCTGAGGCGCAAATTATTCTAATTTCCAGTAAGTGCAATTAACAGAAAAAACAGCGAAAAGGCAGAGTAGAAATAGGTAGGAAACGAACTATTCCTTCCTAGTAGCAAGTAAACTATTTAAACAGCAGAACTGCAACCAAGTTATTCAAAAACACTTACGCAGATGTAGTCCGTCTCTTCTGGTGACAAATCGGCTTTCCCCATATAAAAAAACATATATATAAGTTTATATGATTCTTTAGGATCTTAATAAAAAGTCTATAACATACTTTGGTTAAAATTTCTCAATGGTAATGTAAAAAACACCTCCTTTACCCTGTCAAAATCAGCTCTGTTTTCATTTTCATCAAGCCGTTTTTTAGTCCATGTTCCTTTTAAATGCCCATGAATACTTCAGCTGTGAAACTGGCTAACTAGCACATTATTAATACCTGTATCACTGTGGTGGGGGGTTGTTTGAGTTTTCCCTCTATTCCTCGCTTCGGTTTTAAATAGCTTGTAAAAGCTCCGTGCGCGTTTTACTTTCACTTTCAAATTAGTGTCAAGCAGTTTGTTTTTTGGTCGCTTGAGTTTTCACTCTTAGCCTCACTTTCCTCCACTTTTAAATAGCTTGTAAAAGCACCGTGTACATTTTGCTTGAATTCAATTCAAGCAACAACAAAATACAACATACAACTTTTATAAAAAAAAAAAAAAATACACCATGTTATATGCCTAATATAAAATAACAAATAACTTACAAATTTTAGATAGATATACAAAGCTGAATATCGGTAAAGACTGAGGAACAAATAATTATAAAACATAGAACATTAGCAAAACGATTAAGAAAGTTTGGAGGCACGGACTGCATACACCTTGATGTAAAATAATGGGGGGAAAAAATCACACAGTTTAAATAAAATAAAAATAGTCAAATTTTGTGGAACCAAATAAATGAGAAACAAATGTAAAAAAAAAAAACCTTCCAATATCACCTTAGATAAATGGCAGGTCAACAGGCTTTTCAAAATCCAAGATATTTTTAAAACGGGTGCTTTTACATTTCGTTTTGAAACTCTTCTGCCATCGTCTTGTCTGTCTCACCTCACTCTTCTTGTCAGTCAGTCTCCTCACATGTTCAATGAAATCTGATCTGTGATGCACGACTGTCGTTAGTTCGGTATGCTGCATTGCTTAACATCGGTATCACCGCCAACACAGTCTATTGCAGCAAGCCTAGAACATAGACGCATTTATGCAGATCAGTGATCGGCGCATTCACTTCAAAGCGAAAGTACATTAACGTTAATCCTCTACGTCTTCAGCGGCTCAGATGTCAGGAGCAAATGACAACTGCTATATTCATTATTACATCCAACAACTAAACACTTCAATTGCTTAATCTGAATTGCCCCTTCACTGGAGCTGACACAATTGCAGACAGTTCCAGCTCACTCAGGGCGGGTCTAAGGTAAGAGTGTATGGTGTATGAAGCGATTTTTGTGCCAATATTTATCAAACAAATCCAGTGTTTTGCAAATAAACACAATCTGCTTTGCATAGAAAAACTCGACTTTCAAATAAACGCAAAGTGATTTTCAAATACAAAACTCTTTGAGAGAAAATGCAGAGGTATGGACAAATATATGTATTGTGTGTTACAACTGTGAGACTCATTTGCCTTTTTATGGGGAAACTTGGCTTGATTTTCTCACAAATGCGACAGGCTGATTTTCTCACACGAGTGCGGGCAGATTTTCTCACATGTGCAATTGAGCAACTTTCTTTTCCAAAACAGCAGATGGCGCTGTTGGTCAATTTACGCTAGTCTCCCGAGACCTGAAACACCTCTTTACCTTTTCAGACCAATATGAGAGGGGAACAGGTGAGTTTCTGTCTTACTAGATCTATAATTAACCATTTAGATTTAGATTTTCACAAAGTGACCAATCAACTCTCGTGGGAGGGGGCCTGTACAGAACTACGTCATTCTGACAGGGCTCTCAGAACAGCCTGATTTGAGAAAGGGGATTTTAAAACGGATAAAAAAAATAATAAAAAAACACTGGGTGGATTTTTATCATTATAGGATGGATATGTACACACTTCCAACACACATTTATGTTCAAACAACTTGAAAAGTGAATTTTGCATCCGATGACCCCTTTAAAAGACAAAAGCCTTCTAAAGACAAAGTAATACATGATTAAATAACCCTCTGAGTGATAATTCAGATAAAGATGAATGCGTTCATCAATAGTTGATGTTGAAATGCTAAGAAAACACTTCTTAAAACTGAAATGATTGTTGTAAATCCAGTGGCCAAATGCTATGTGGTCTCTCAAATTTCTGTGTAACTGTATCCACCTGACTGAAAAATGTCAGCTAAACTGGAACTTGACTTTCTGAATGTATATAAGATGTAGGCTATTTTAGAAAAGAACATTTAAAAGATGAAAAAGAATTAGCTTACATTATTCAGTAAATTATGAATAATGTATTGCCATTGAGTGAACAATATGCAATCATGTAATTAATAAAAAAGTAACTGTAGCCTCATTCCGAGTATTTAAAAATATAATTTTATCTAATTACAAGAAGTACTCAATGTTTGGAATCTGATTGTGTAATCCAGATTACATGTAATCAGTTACTACCCAGTTCTGTTATTTTGTTACTGAATATATAAACCTAGGATTCATAACTAATCTTTGATTTTTATTCCCAACTTAAAAGGTCAAAGCAAATAGAATCAGCTTGCTTCAGCGGCACAGCAGCTTTCATGGAGGTGCGAATACAGTCGGTTGTGGTGGAGTTCATCCTCAACCATGTGGATGTTCTCTTCAGCCCCAAACTGAGCTCACTCATACGAGAGGGAACAGGTATGCAATATGTACAGATTTCAACATATTTAAAAAATGTTGCACTGCTATTATATTCATCATACATTTTTTGTCTTTGTAGGACACAACTCTTTGTCTCGGCCTAAATCTTTGCTGGTACCCTCTCCGTCCACAAAGCTCCTAACACTAGAAGAGGCACAGGCACGTACCCAGGCCCAGATCAACTCACCCATCACTGCAGACAGCAAGTACATAGAGGTGGGAGAGGGTCCTGCAGCCTTACAGGGAAAATTCCACACGGTCATTGAATTCCCTACTGAGAGGTATAAAGCGAGCTTTAAAATATTGTAATTTTTTTTTATGCTGTCATAAAGAAGCCAATTATGTGCCTGTTATTCTCAAAGTGATACTTTTTTGTACATTTTATCTTTTTTTTTCCTCCTAGGAAAAGACAGCCCATAAAGTCTAAAAAGTCTCCAGTTGGCAGTTGGCGGTCTTTTTTCAACTTGGGCAAGTCTTCCTCGATGTCTAAACGAAAACTACACCGCAATCCCAGTGAACCAAACGAACTCAAGGCCATGGCATTGGCTGGTTAGTGTTGAGCGATTTTGTCATCTCTAAATGATAGATTAGTCATTAACACAAAATAAACCCAGAGGTTAATCAGGTCTTGTATCATGTGGAAGTGGTTTATTTTGCAGTAATGACCGGCTGATTGTATATTACCCTGCTAATTACTCGGCTATTTACATGAAATATTGATTTTTAGTGTAAAGGATTTTATTATGTGAGAGCAGAGAGACTGCAGAGTATTTACGAGAGACAACAACATCATCTGACCACAGATTGACCAATCAGAGTCAAGTATTCTAGAACTCTGTTTAGTTATGTATAAGCAATTTATTATAACATCTCTGTTCCCACTTTATTTGCTCAGGAGGAAGAGGAGACACCGGTACTCTTCGGTCTGCCAAAAGTGAGGAGTCTCTCACCTCTTTACATAACGTTGAAGGTAACAGACTCTTAAAGCTCTAAAAACGCTCAGCCTCAATTTATAAGCCAGCCATTGTGAAATTCTGACTTTTCTGCTTTTCCTTTAACACAGGAGAATCTAAAGTGTACAGGCCACGCAGACCTCGCTCCAGCAGCGATGCTCTCTCTGCTTCCTTCAATGGTGACCTGCTGGATAGCAGACAACACTGTAACTCATATGACAACCTGGGCCAAGGGGACAGTGATGGGGATGATGGACCAATCCGTGTGCCTGCTCTCATCTCCCCGCCACGTTCCACTGACGATGTGGACCTGAGCCCCCCTGATATTGGCATGGCCTCTTTAGACTTTGACCCCATGTCTTTCCAGTGTAGCCTTCCTCTGGCAGAGACTTCCATTTTCTCACTTGACACAGATGAAAGCAGTCTGAAGAGGAGCCCGGGCAGTGCCAGTGGCTCAGAGCCAGTCAAAGCTAAAGTTACGAGTCATTCTGTGTCTCCAGGCCACAGTCCAGCCTTAAAAGACAGAAATAAACTGCCGCCTGCATCTTTCTCAGAGAAAACTCCAGTTCAATCCCTTGAGAGTAGTGAGAAGTCAGCTGTTGTGACTCCTCTAAGCGTCTCTGAATCGGCTGCCTCCATGATAAGGAAAGCACCAGAGAGCACTGTGTTTCAGCCCTCTTCCCCTCCATCTCCACTCGACTCTCCTGCAAAATTGAGCTCTCTGTCAAGAACCACCGATCTGCCCCTGAGTGAAGCCATTCAACAAGAGCTTCTTTCTAAAGCTGCTACCTTTGAGAGTAAAGACATATCAAGCATTGAATGTTCACAGCCACCACAGGTCACCTGCTCTCAAGAGCAGCCAGGTAAGCTTAAGCTGAACTGAAATATAAGGATATGGCTGCTTAAATCCATAATGTTTGTTGAGGAGTCATTGACATTTTTATCATAAATTAGTTGAATGTTTTTAATTGCTGTATTAAAATTAATTTTCAAATTGTCAGGATGAAACAGCTGTCATGATATCATTTTATAAAAGATTTTCAAAATTATTTTAAACGAACACTAATATAGAGATTACATTAAGAACTTGGACAATAGATTTTTGAAAGTTGTTTTTATTTTATTTTATTTTATTGTAAACACCATAATTAACCCTGATGCCACTGTGATATGAACCTCCAAGGTATGCTGGGTTTCATAAGAGAATTATTTGCTTTTTCACGTTTAGTTCACCAGGCTTTTACCAGTAGCGCTTTGCACGAACACCCTCAATGTAGAGAAATCTGTCCACAATCTGTAGAAATTTAATATTTCCCTATCTTACCTTCTCATGATTATTAGCCTGCCTTCTCCTTTTTTGAGTTCCCTCTGTTTTGTCCATCCGTAGGAGCCGTAGCTCTGGACTCTCCAAAGGGCAATGTCCCTGTCAGCTCTGTGTCCCTCATACCTCCCCCTCCCCCACCAAAGAACGCTGCCCGCATGCTTGCGCTAGCTCTAGCTGAATCTGCCCAGCAGGCCACTATTCTCTCTCAGAGGCAATCCTCTGGACCCCCTACACCAGTGTCACCCGTTAAGCCACAAGAGTTTCTGGAGACCATGGACTGGCCTCCTCCTCCTTCCTTGCCATCACAGCCATCCCTGGAGGAAGCTGCAGTCGAAGCATCAAAGAGATCCGTTCCTATGTCTTCACCACCCTCCATCCCAACTGAAAAGTTAACTCGCTCTGTCAGTCTGCACCTCAACACAGCTGAGAGTAGGAAGCCATCCAGCATTTCTTGCAATAGCCAGGATGTTATCTCACCAGAGACCTCAAGCCAGAGTGCTATGCCTTCTAGTCAACCTTTTCAAGTTTCCCAAACACAAAAAAGCCCAGAAAGGCAGCAGCCAGCTGTGGGCCAGACACCTGTGAGCACAGACAAAACCACTTCTACAATCACCACACCAGCTATCAGCAGCAAGGAGACTGTCATTCAACAACCCAGCTCTGAGGTAAGCAGTGGCACATGCAGGAATGTCATTAGCACTAGTACTTCAGTGCCAAGGCTGAACATTATGTAATGTTATAAATATTCATGATTCAGACCTTCACCATTGTAAATTCAAAATTAGAAAAGCATGTTAAGCATTAGTGCTGCTAGTTGTTAGATCAAAAGCTGCCTGCCATTGTTTTTATTTAATTTGTTAGTGTTTATGTGAACCTTTAGTGTACATGTTTTTGCATGTTGTGTAACTATTTCACCTTTAAATTATTCAGTCATTAATCTGGTATTGATATAACTAAAATTACAGCACATGTAAATACAAAAAGGGAAATATGCAAGACACCTAATAGTGATTGTTTGGGCTTAATCCCTAGATCCATTTGACTGAAATGGTTATGCCACCAAAACCCACAAAGATGCCAGATCAGCCAGTCGCAATTCTCCAGCCTCAGCCACAAATACAGACTCACCCTCATGCAGCGATTCGGTCTCAACCTCAAGTTCAGCTTCATTCTCAGTCACAAGCACAGCCGCAGTTTCAGCCCAAATCGCAGCCCAATGCTAGAGTTGCACCAACCCCCGCAGCACCTCTTGATCCTGTGGAAAAACCATGGGAAGCAATAAAGCCAGTCCATCCAAAAGCAGATAGTGCTCCTCAACACCATACTCAGGGAGTGATGCCGCCAATGCTCCCAGTTCGTTCTATTGAAAGTAAACTAGCGATGGCTGCTCTCTGCAACACTGAGGCTGCAAACCCCACCAACTTTCATGCCATCTTAGAAACATCCATGAGAGGCTCAGTGGAGGAGACTCCCCCGCAATCTCATCCATCTCACCGTAGGGCTTCCACTCATCAGTCAGGTTACATTTACCACTCAAAAGGGGATTCTGCCCAACTGGAGCCCACCACAGAGGCGTATTACCATCAGCGGGTATCTCCTTCAGGTCAGGCTACGATGGCATACCATTACAGACCAGAGTGTGTTCCACCACATATTTCTTATGTGTCGAAATCAGAGCCACAGATTTCCTATAGAGGCCACGGTGATGGCCGATACAATACAATTGGACCTAGGTCCTACCACCAGTCCATCAAATCTCGTGGCTCATTGAGAAGTGAATATATTTCTCCAGGCTCACTGCACCACTCCCATGGCTACAGCCAAGTAGATGGACCTACCGTGTACCCAACAATCCGCAGGGTCCACTCCCTACATGTGCCCCCCACCGCTATCCGCTCAATGCCGGTCAACAGAACCGAGGTGCCACCAGATGATGAGTTATTTTACTACCAGCGCCCAGTCTACCACTGCAAGTCTCACCAACCGGCCTCTCAAACTGACTACCACGTCACACAACTGCAGCCTTATTTTGAGAACGGAAGAGTTCAGTACCGCTACAGCCCCTACTCTGGCTCTCACGTTCTGGATGCCCCTTTCTACGATGTGGACCATTACAGTACGATACGCTTACGGCACGTCCATTCCTTCAGTGGTCGGGACAGTGCCCCTCTCCTTCGGCCTGGAGCTAAATCTGGAGGCTACCACTACCTTTCAAGGCATTTCATTCCTTTAAAGGAGCATAGCTTCGTAAGCAGAGACATGCCACCTTACGGTGGTTCAAAAGGGAGTGTTTACTTTGCATGGGATCCAGATGAAGCAGAGAGGCTTCGCATACACTCTATCCGCAGGGAAAGCAGAGCGAGACAAAAGGTGAAGGGTTCTGTTATGTCTCAGTATGACAACATAGGACCCTACATGCCAATGGATATAGACATGTTACACTTGCGCAGCAAATCAGATCCCAGCAAAACTGTACTGATGGCTGCCGAGAGCAAAGAGGCTAGATATAATATCGTTCCTGGATCACAGCATGCTCCCAGGCACTTGATCTCCGATCCAGATGTCCTGATGTATATGGAAACAGAGAAACACTGCCAAGGAAATGGGATGGGGGATAAGACCACCAAACAAGGCAGCTCCAGGACCTACTCGTCCATCCATTCACATCAATCGCAACTTCCACCACGAAGCCTGCAGCACTTACCAGAGGGTGGCCATAATGACCCGAAGTTTGAACCTGGGGAAAAGCAACCGAGCAGTAAACATTGGCACGAACACTCGGAGAGCAGGACCACCCAACCTCGTTATGAAAGGTCAGATTTGGATCGCCACATATGCAGGGTTAAAGCCACGAGCAGCGCCAGTGAAGATGAACAAGCAGTTCCAGCGAAGCCAGCTCCTCCACCCAAGCCAGAGAGATCCCATAGCGTTAGAGAGCGACAGCATTACAACCAATCCAGTCTTCCCGCACATCTACCAGACAATTCAGACCATAGTGGATCCTACCCTCATCAGTCACAGGGGCAAAGTGCCATTACTTTACAGTCACACTATGACAACCTGGATGACTACCATCCGGTACCTCAGTCCCAAACCTCACTATCAAATCGGGGTGATTCCAGCTCCTTTCACAGCCCTGGTTTCTCAACTCCACAGAGTAATCACACATACTCCACTGCCTTGGGACAGGGCGCCTTCATACAGGCTGAGCTTTCAGTGCAGAGGCCAGAGACTGAGATTAATGCTGAGTAAACAGGCATTTAATGACAAATAAGATTATTGTAGGTGTCAATAATTCAGTTGTAGTTTAGCAGCCTCTGCGGGACAGTGGACTGCCTTCTGACTGTTTGCATTGTTTCCTTTTACATTTCTTTGTACATTTAAAAAAAAAAAAAAAGACTTTTTACTGAACTGAATGTACCATAGTTTCATCAGTTGTTTAAACATTGTGACAGAAATATAACTTGTTATATGCTGTAGATATTCTGTGATATTGACAAATGATACATGAATCATAACCAGATGAGTTATGGGTATCTGAGAAGTACTACTGGACATAAGGTATTCTTTTTGTTCTGTTTTATTACTTTGAAAAGGTCTGGGACTGGGTATAAATGAAGTGTAAAGGTTTGCATTTTAGAAATGCATGTAATCTACATTTTACAGAACAGTTCTGTGTACCTTGATATACAGTATATATGTATTGTGTACTTTCTGGATGTTACAGTAACAGTGGAAGGGAAGCCCTTTTTAAGTCATCCTACCTTCATTTTACACAACTAGGTGGTTCATGAAATTCTTAATATTCTGCCTTCAGGTTGGGGGCCCAAAATATGAATTTTTTTCCATTTTGTCCAAACTGTGCCATCATTATGTATGATAGGGTTTCATCACAAGCAACTGGATTTCTTTCTTCAATTCGAAAACTTAACATGATTTGACTGAACTAGACTGGCTGCTGTTTGTTGTTGGAGGGACCAAACAATGAATGCAGATTGTGATGGTAGAAATATTCATTAAGATATTGGAGAATGCCTGAAGGTGCGAGTGCCAGTGTGAAGTGACACATTTCTCGTCCCACTTTCAGGGAATTGTGTTATTGACCGAGTTTTTGATACATTTAGTGATTAAAATATGTTTCTGACTGATTTTAGACCATCACCTTACTTACATTTTTGTACCGAGCTGCATTACTAAATTTCACATAGATCCATAAACTTTATAAAAGGGGAACCACTTACCTGAAAAGACCATTAATTTCATAATGCTGAACAATTTGTGCATTTACAATGAGTACAATGTACATTGCCCTCAAAATGAATCTGTCAGGGGAGATGAAGCAATATTTTAGTTATTTAAAAGGACAGTTTATGATTAGGGGACCCGTTTTTTGTTGTTTTGCAAAGTCGTTGCATGTTACCGTTCTGTCAGACAGTAATTATTATTGCATTACGATGCCTTTAAAATTTGTGTTAAGAGTATTCAAATGAGCCCACAATGGCATAATCCATATGTTTGTGGTTGATTCCCTAATAACATCTGTTTTTGTGTTTTGCCAAGTCTTATGAAGTTCATTTTCCAGCTTTTTTATGATTGACATTTAATATGCTGTTTTCTTGGTTTTGTTTATTTGTTTTAGACTGTGAAAAAAAATGGTTGGGTGGCTAGCGTGGAAAAAAAATAAAGGCACTCATATGTAACCTCTATTTTATGGGACCAAACTGAAATTTTAATGCAGCATCTCCATACTTGCATTCTTCTCATGAGGATTTGACCCTGAAAACTATAGCATTAAAGCCTCAGAGCCTAATTTAATCAAGCTTGTATGAACCTGCGGTCTGATTTCATTTAGCCTCAAATAACATTTACTCTAATGCACATTTTTGGGGAACATTTTTTTTAGGATAGCAAACAAATGATAGGCTGAACATTACCAGTATATTTCCTTAAAACAAATACTTTTTCATCTTAAATCTGTAATATAATACAGCTGCTGTTATTTGATTTAATTTGGCTGGATTGTTGTTATAAAGACCTTTAAGATAGCATTTGATATGTTAATCTCAAGCCATTATACTATGAATCCATAGCTATTTGATCACATTCCACCAAACCTCTACACATTTGCCGAAGGAGCCACCTAGCTGAACATCTTTCTGTAATACCAAGAAAGTATGTACATGTTAGCTATGACTAAAACATAATATGCTCAGTTAGCCATGTTTCAGATATATTTGTGATAACAAATGGAGCAGTTGTCACCTTTGAACCCAAATAAAATTCAGCTTAGCCTGAAAGAAGGAATGATTAATTGATTCCATTTTTTACTGCTTGTGCATTTAATTCCGTTTATTCGGCTATTTTACACTTGCTTATGTTGTATTTTTACTTTAGTACAATCAAAATATCACAAAATATAAAGATTTTGTTTAGTCTAATTCTTGTTTCTTATCCAAATACAGTACTTTTAAAAAAAGCAATCACTGCATCTTTTTGCACTGCATTTCTTTGATACAATTTTGAATAACTAGAATTTTTTTACAATTTTAATATATCCTAAAATGTAATTTATTCGAGTCAAAGCTGAACATTCAGCAGCCATTATTCTACTGTAGTGTTATATGATCCTTCCAGACTCGTTATAATACGATGATTTGGTGCTCAAGAAACATTTATCAAAGTTAAAAACTACTTAAAATAGTGCATATTTTTGTGAACCCCATGATATATATTTTTTCAAGATTCGTTGATGAATAGAATGTTCAAAGAACACAGCTTTTATACAATATAAATCTTATGTGATAGTAAAATATTACTGTCACCTTTGATCAAATGAATGCATCCTTTCTGAATAAGTGTTTCCTAAAAAAAAACACCTTACTGACCCCAAACTTTTGAATGTTAGCATTGGTGTGACCTATACAAGAATTATTGTGCATTTTAGATACCAGTTTAAAATCTTGACCATTGTATGAATTGTAAGAATGCTAACTGTGTGCCATCAAGAATTTAAACAACTAGCACAACACCATTTAAATGAATACAGCACTGTCAATGTTAAACATTTTATTTTTTAAATATCAAAACAATGAAACACTTTTAATGCAAACCACAGTGGCTCATAATCAAGAAATAAGTATTTTGCATCATAAATTTTGTATCAGTGACCCACATAGCAGACAGATACATGGACAGAGCATCTAAGTGCCAATGTTTGGAGTGTTTTCATGCAAACTCTGAAGTGCGAGATCTGACCAATTCATCTCTTGCTCTTTGACTGTCGATCCATCATTGTCTTGCTCTGCTTCTGGAAGTTCACTCTGCCAGAAAAAAATATATATATAAAGTTAAATCCTATAGTGGAATTATGGCAAACGTGATATCATATAATGTAAAGTATTCATCCTCAAATATTTCCACGTGCAAAATATGTTGCAGTCTCTCTAATGAAAATGAAAAGTTTAGGTAAATAAAATCATGTGTTGTGCACATTCCACTGCTGACTGAAGTATTAACAGTACTCGCCAGCATTGCGAAGACTACTTCAGAGTATACATTTTAACGAAATGCACATATCAACACTGTAGATGTGAAGTTTTACCAGTGGGACTGACATCCTCATTTGGCAGTCTGTCTTCTCTCCAGGCATCATCTGTGAGATCTCTCTGCACTTCACTGACCATGATCAGACTTCGGTAACGTTACACAATCAAAAGATCAAACTACGTTGAAACACTGTATCTATCTTACGTTATGCAGTACATGGATCTCATGAAAGTACTATTATTATGAAAGCTATTAAATTATCTTAGTAAGAGTAATAATACAGACCCGCAGTCTTCTGCCCAGCGCTGCCGCTCTCTGATGACCATTTCTGCCTACATATGTGCCAACTATTACATTAATGAAACTGAGTAATCACAATGTTTCTTTAATAGACTATGATTCATCTGTGAGCTAACGCCATATAGCGGTGCACGGTTTGTGAACGGACCTTTTCATTGAAGTCGGTTCACGAATTGTTAAAATTGTAACGGAATTATGTTTAACGTATAACACGTATAAAATATGTGTGTAACAGTTCTATGCAGAGCTGGTTTTACTAAAACGAACAAAAACATTTCAGATGGAAATTGATTTAGAATTGTTTAGTCTAGAAATATAAATTATATTTATTTTCTAAATGACTGAATCATGTCTATAACAAACTGAACTGGGGCAGATTTAAATACAATAATAATTAATAATAAAAGCCAGAAAGTCACAAAGAGCAAGATGTGTGCTTCGTGGTGATACAATTACGTAACGACGTCAAAGAATCATTGAATCTGTTTTCAACCGATTCTTCTAAACGAACTGTTCAAAAGAACCGAGTCGAAGAAAGGAGTTGGACTTCTTTTCACCAACGCCATGGCCATATCTCGCATCTGTCCAATGAGATGTCAAGAAACTGGCTCGCGCTTTGAGGAAGTGTGCCGCTATTGGCTGCGTCCGTTTGTGTTTCTACAGTGAGAGCAGAAGGACTGCTTCTATGAGGCTTTTAACCACACGTATTATCTCTTCTGGTGTGTCTTCAAAAGCACCTTTACAGGTGAGCTGATAGTTTCCTACAATTACAGCATTTGGTTTCCGACATGAACATGTATTATCAACAATAATACTCAGCATTCATTCTGTTTGTTCTTTTTCTGATTCATTTTGTCTAAGAAAAGTACAAAATGATCATTTACAATATTAAAGTGCACTGGAGTGATTTTAGCATTTTCAGTGTTTGTTAGAATATGGCAATGATGATAAACTGATTTATTTAAAGGCCTTCTTGTTCATTCACATTTTAGACAGCTAAGAACACTTCTGTCCAACTCCTAGGGTCAAAGATGGACCTTGTGCTCAACGTTGCAGATGATTACTTCTTCACTCCATATGTGTATCCCTCATCATGGCCGGAGGACGAGCCTCTGCGGCAGATCATCGGCTTGATGGTGGTCACCAACCTGGGTGCTGCAATCTTATATCTAGGCCTGGGTGCTTTGAGCTACTTCTTCATTTTTGACCACAAATTAATGCAACACCCTCAATTTTTGGAGGTTTGTTTATTCATCTAACAACCTACAGTCTTTAAAAGGAGTGTATTTATATACGTATATAATGTGTGTATGTTTTTTGTTATATTTTTGTCCACAGAACCAGGTGCAACGTGAAATAAAGTATGCTCTGTGGTCTTTGCCCTGGATCAGCGTACCAACAGTAGCATTGTTTTTCACCGAGGTCAGAGGATACAGCAAACTATACGACAGTGTCGATGAATCGCCACTTGGTGAGATCCTTTGCTTTATCAAATGGGTATATAAAGGGCTGGATTTGTTGGAAACCACCAGTTTTTAAACTTTAAGGAAAGCTAGGCCAGAAACATTAAAAATGATTCAATCTAGATTCAACAAACTGACAGCCCTAATTTTAGAAAGCGCCAGTGATGCTGCCTGTCAGATGTGCTTTAGATAATCGTGTTGCTATGGGCATAACTATCTCATGCTATTTCTGCTTGATTTTCAGGATGGTCAGGACTGATTTTCAGCATGGTCTCTTTCCTGCTTTTCACTGACATGTGCATTTACTGGGTTCACAGATTCCTTCATCACAAGTTGACATATAAGGTATTTAAGATATGTAAGAACTGCCTTGCATTGACGTTTAGGTAAATATGAGCGAAGATGGGTAAATTCCTCTTATGTAGTGTCTTTTTTTATTTTTATAAAATGAATATGCTTGAGTTGTGATTTAAGGTAGTTTTTCTATTAAAGCATGTTGGAGACAGTAAATATGCCCTGGTCAAGCTCAGTTACTTATAGTTTATTAATTAACAATGAGCAAGAAAATGAATAAGATGGGAATAAAGAGTAATTACAAAATATTAATAGGGTGATATTATTGAGGACACAAGAAATTTTAATCAATTGAAACAAGTTTCCAAAAACATGCTTTGAAAATGAGAAAGTTAATAATAAAGAGAAAATCTAATTTTGTTATTTTATGTTGGTTCTATGTAATTAAATATTATTTTAGAATTATTTATATACTATGATGATATTAACATTTGAATTAGCTTTTATTTTCAGTTTTCCTTTTTTCTTTTTTTTGTGATCTTATGCACCATTGTCATTTTCTAATCCTTTAATGTCTTTTATTTTGGGTTCAGTTTGTCGTTTTAAAACTTCAACTTAAACAATTCAGTCACATTTTTAAAGTTTTTTTTTTCATATAATATATTTTATTCTATCACTATTTAGTAATAATTTTGGTTTCAGTTAACAGTAACCACACTGTTTTAAAAATGACAATATAAGCTTAATCCCAATTAGTGAAATGATTTTAAATTCACCACTGTGCACCTAATTCACTTTGTGATATTGAATAAAAAGGTGAAAATTAACTAATATGTTTTCATCTTTATAAAAAATTTGAATTTAATATTTTATCCACCATATTAACATCTGTATGATGATAGGTACATAGTAATAATGACACACATGGTTCAAAACATGCTTTCAGCTATCAATAAAAGTGTAGTACTCTCAGCTCCATTTAATTTGCTCTTTTAAATCTTTTCCCTCATATACAGTATTTTCACAAACCTCATCATGTGTGGAAGATCCCCTCTCCGTTCGCCAGCCATGCTTTCCACCCCGTGGACGGATTTCTTCAGGGCCTGCCATACCACATTTACCCCTTCCTCTTCCCCTTACACAAGATTCTCTACTTAGTCCTGTACGTGTTCGTCAACATATGGACCATCTCCATCCACGACGGAGACTACCGCGTGCCCAACCTGATGGAACACATCATCAACGGTTCAGCTCACCACACAGACCACCACCTCTTCTTCGACTACAACTACGGGCAGTACTTCACCCTGTGGGACCGCATCGGAGGCTCCTACCGCTATCCTTCAGCTTTGATGGGGAAGGGACCGCACGACCACATAAAAAAACTCATGGCAGAAGGGAAGCTGAACTCAAACGGCGTAAATGGCCAGACTAATAATAATAAAAAAGGTGTTCATGTCAAGAAAGAGTAGTAGGGAGAATAAGCATCATGAATGAGTTTCAAGGTAAGATGTTTGCTCTTAAAATAAGGTCTTATTCACAAGAGACTCTTAGCACTAAATAATCAGTTATGCATAAAATTGCCAAAAAGAAGCAAGGATAAAATGTGTATATATTTGCCAAATAGAAACCTTCGCTATGGCTACCCTTTTGGCTTCTTGCTTTTGTGTAACTTAATATGAATAATTTTAATTAACAGGCTTCTGTCAAGTAAACGTCTATAATTTCACTGTCAAAAACATTGAAAGAATGTATGAAGATTGACAGACTATCCCTTCACTTCACCTCAGTTCACCTTTCCAGTAGCAGTTGTTAAAGTACACAAGACTGACTTTCTTCCATAGCCTTGGTTATCTATCTATGAACTAATAAATGGTTCGGAGACCTGGTGAAGCGTTTTGCTGATCTACGGTCATCTTGTTTTAAAAGAGATTCTGTGGTTTGCTTTTGATATGAAATACACATTCTTTCCCATTAATAATAATAATAAATCTCTGTATATTTCAGTGGTGTTGTTATATTGTGCATGGAAATCTGAGGTCAAGACAGGTTATGTAATTCTGCACTTATTCTTCAGATTGACACACCTTGATTGTGGAGAAGAGAGCCAGATTGCTCAAGTAACACGATTGTTAATAGCAAACATTGTAGCTTTGATACACTGACATTTCATTGTCCTTTGCAGCATAGCAACAATCATCGAACCACCATGGCACACACTAGAGGGTGCTGTTGAACCACACATTATTCAGGTATTTGTGATTAAAGGATGGAAAGGTGCAGAAGAAATGTAGATTCTAGTAGTTTTATTGACAAACCAAATCAGTGAAAAGAACAGAAAATAATTCTTGTTTGCATCACAATTACATCACACAAAGACTTTTTTTTTTCTTAATAAAGTGTGGGAAGGAATAATCATACAACTTTATTGCCGTAAAACAAACAAACAAACTCAAATTAACCATATTTGTTCTTCATTATTTAAATGAGGTGAGAAACCTCTAGGCAATGCATTGTTAGGCAAATTTAATTCATGCTCCTGTTAAAATCATCCTGGCAAGCTAATTAGTGTCAATGGCAACAGTTTATGATTTGTATGACTAATGCATTGCCACAAAGAAAATGACAAGGGATTAACATTGGAACTAAGATGTAACGGCCATTGAATCACTTGTTAAAGATGTACGCAACTTTGATTAAAATATGTGTTTTCAAGGGGAAACAGTTTTAGTGCAGTGCAGTGTTAAACAATAGCACAGATCATTTGATGCAAATGACCACACATGAAAAACATGTGACATTGCATTCAATGCTTTATGGAATAAAAATTATCTTACAATCAGGATAATAGTTGAAGTTGGCAGCTTTATTGTTTTTTAAGTGGGTGGGCTAGCAGGGTTCATTCAGGCTGAATGCTGTGAAAATCAAATGGCATTATGCTTTTACTTCTCATTTTTTAATGATTTCTTTAAAGAAATAGTTCACCCAAAAATCTAATTTGCTAAAAGTTTTCTCACCCTCAGGATAACAAAGATGTAGATTAGTTTGTTTCTTCATCAGAACAGATTTGGAAAAATTTTGCATTAAATCGCTTGCTCACCAATGAATCCCTCTGCAGTGAATGGGTGCCGTCAGAATGAGAGTTCAACCAGCTGATAAAAACCACAGTAATCCACACCACAACTCCAGTGTGTCCGTTAATATCTGATAATAAAAGCTGAAAGTTTGTAAGAAACAAATCCATCATTAAAGCATTTTAACTTTAAACCATTGCTTCTGGCCAAAATACATAATCCATAATAATGCTTCCTGCAGTGAAAAAGTCTGTCCCATGTTGTCCTCTCACATCAAAATCCACAGACATATTTTTTCACTTGCTTGATCTATGCATATTTCTCTCCTGATTCACATGAAATGTTTCACTTGTGAAAACAATATTATGGATATTATAGATTCGTATTTTAGCCAAAAGCAATGGTTTGAAGTTAAAATCATCTTGATGGATTTGTTTATTACAAACACTTCATAAGACATTAACTGATGGACTGGAGTTTGAGTTGGAGTTTGAGGTTTTTATCAGCTGTTTGGGCTCTCGTTCTGACGGCACCCATTCACTGCAGAGGATCCATTGAGCAAGTGATGCAAAATTTCTCCAAATCTGTATTGATGAAGAAACAAACTCATCTATACCTTGGATGGTCTGAGGATTCATTTTTAGCAAATGTTCATTTTTGGGTGCACTTTTGTAATAACAATGTTGAATTATATCTGTTTTGTTTCCTTTATTTAGCAAGTCTTGTTTATTTTGCATGCCTGATGATTTGAGCTACTCACTATGTCAGAAAACGACATGGCTTGGTGTCACAGTATGTAAGTTTGCAGCCGTGCTCTTGTGTATATGCAAACTGTTGCGCACAATCGTGTGTGTGTGTGTGTGTGTGTGTGTTTTAGGCAGTGAGGGAGTTTATGAACCCAATCACTGAACTTGAAAATGGTCTTTTATTTCATGCTGGGTGAAATGGCTTTATTATACGGTGGATGTGCATGCAGGCGTGGGATGCTGGGTGACTCATTTGTATCCTGGCAGCTAACTGAGGTACAGGAACACATCATTTCAAAGTTCACACTGTGAGTACCACCAGAAGCACTATTGCTTTGTGCACAACAAAGCCACATTTTCTTACCCATTTTTATGATCGCGAGAAACCCAAAGAGGAAATTAATCATTACATTTCTGTCTACCTAGAATAATCTCCACCCTTTATTTGAATCGGTATCATTGCGTGCTGAATGGAGATTGCTGTACTGCAGCTGCGGCCACTATCTTTCAATTACAGCGTAGACCAATGGGCTTCTAATGATATCTGCAGGCTGTTTACAAATGTCCCTTCTACATAATGTATTTCCACACAAATTAATAAGACCAAGTAACACCTTTAGGAAATCTTTTCATTTAAAAGGTATGAAATCCCCTTGTACGGTGGTTGATGCTGATTTGTTTTTGTTTTGGGGGAAAATTGTTTTGTGCTTTGCTTTTATTATTATTTTTAGTGAAAATGCATGTCCTATTCATTAATTGTAGTTGACAAATATATAGGCCTGATTGTAATTGGTGAGAAATTAAAATAAATATTCAAACGTTTTATATATTAAAGGGATAGTTCACCCAAAAATTTTAATTCTGTCATTAATTATTCACCATCATGTCATTCCAAACCCGTAAGACATCATCTTCATTCATCTTCGGAACACAAATTAAGATATTTTTGATGAAATCCGAGAGCTCTCTGACCCTCCATAGACAACAACACAATTATAATGTTCAAAGGCCCAGAAAGGTAGTAAGTACATTGTTAAAATTGTCTGTGTGACATTGGACAGTGGTTCAACCTTAATTGTATGAAGCTATAAGAAAACTTTCTGTGCACAAAGAAAACAAAATAATGACACGTTCACAAGCATATCACAATGCATGCGTGCACCTTGTTTGCAAGCAGAGGAATGCACATATGCGTTGTGGTACTCTTGTGAATATGCGTCAAAGCCTGATACGGAAGAGAAGAAATTGTTGAATAAAGTCGTTATTTTTGTTTTCTTCGCACACAAAAGGTATTCTCATAGCATCATAAAATTAAGGTTGAACCACAGATGTCACATGGACTATTTTAATTATTTTACACATATCTTTGTTCAAGTTCACCTGTGTATTGGCGTAATTTTGAGTATGATCATACCATTTGAAACAAGTATGCTCATTCTGCATTTTTTTTTTTTTTTTTTTTTGGAAAACATTGTTATTGCAGTATTAGTATCTTACTACTTTAAAAAAAAATTCTTGTCATGTGTTCGTCAATAGTATGTTTAATTAACTTATCTTCATCATGTGCATTTTTTCATCTTGTCCTTATTATTGTTGATAATAAAACTAATCTGTTACACTGTGTGGTTCCATAATGCCATCAATACAGAGGAAATAATAGCGTCTGTTCAGGATTTGTTTTTTGTCAACAAGATGTTGTCTTTAAAAAAAAAAAAAAAAAAAAAAAAAGGTTAAACATTTTTGTTGCGGCAAACAGTTCTATAAATACTAAGCTAAAAGCAAACTAGTATTAATTTAACATTTCAAAGGCAATATAAAGACAATGGTGCCTTTTAAAATAACGATTACTGTAGTCACAATGTGACAAGTGCTGATGGCATTCATCCCTGAGGATTATGATCATGTTGTTACTGTATGTAAAAGACTGCCTCCTTCCCTAGTGGATTGTGTAAAAAGCTCTTTTAGCTCTGCCTGCTTCATCAAAAATGAAAGGCCTAGCGCAAACACCTGAGGTTGTCTATCAGTTCCACTTAGATGAAGAACAATTCCTCTTTCTTTTTTTTTAGCACCACTCTTATAATGTGGAGAAATTGGAGATGTCATTTTGAATTTATTATGAGCATCAAACTGAAACGGAATGTCCTCTTTTGGGGGCTTGTTTGTTTGTTTGCGTGCGCAGTAGTATACTTTTATTTCTGATTCAGTCGGTGAGCAGCTAATGATACTAGAAATTAACTGCCATGCTTGTTTATTGCTAGCACAGGGCTGAACTACTGATAAAGAGGGCAACATTCACTATCATGATATCCCTGAGGGTGCATGTTACTTGTGGATTCATAATTAAAAGTGCAGATTTGCATTTTCCTAAAATGTTTAAACCATAATTCAGTTAATAGTTCAGTTAATTCTTTCCCTCCCTATAAAAATCAATTCTGTGGCCCGTGCTGTGCTACCCAGACAGAACAGTGCTGCTAGACTGATAAGGGATTGTTTTCACATAAAAGAGTAGTGACCAATTTCAAAAAAATTATGAAGATTATAAGGCATGTTCATTGAATAAAACTGGAATAGAATATTGTGCACAGACTCAATTACATGTTTAATCCTTAATTTATAATTTATGTTTTTTAATTGCACATAAAATGTCCATCCATTTGGATTACACAGTTTTAAATATAATGTAATAGATATTAAACATAATGTAATGGATATTTCAGTGATTGGTACTCACATCAACACTGGTGTGATTTTTAGATCACATGTCACTTAGGTGCAGTTATGAGCATGTCAGATGATCACGTCCCCCTTTCTTAGTTTGGCCACCAGTCAAGGACTTTTACCTTGGAATGAGAACACTGCCAACAGAGGCTGTTCGATAATTTAGAACTAATGCAAACTGGAGGGGGCTGGTCAACTGATTTGTCTAAAGGATGGTGAGATACTGTTAACATTTACAGCCTTATACTAAAGATAAACAAGAGTAATTAACAATTACTAAATTAATACCATGAATGATAAAGGAATAACGTGCACAAGATGCATAAAATGCAAGTGATTAGATTGGGTGTTGCCGTGGCATAGTTACGTTATCTTTTGGAAAGATAAACTTTTGCTTCTCTCAAACTAAGAAGGTGAAGAAACTCATTATGCATCAAACAAGACAAAAGATTATATATAACATCTCATGTAAATTAGAACATCATTCACTAATAATATACAACAGTGCCAAGGTCTATGGAAAGATGTTTGGTTAAGTGATGTTTCTATTAGCTGACTGCGAATAAGCAGTCTGGTAGTGATGACTTTTTCCACTGCTTGTATGTGGGTAACAATGCAGTAAATAATGAAGCAGGAATCCACTTCAGCAGCCTTGAACTCGAAGCGCTGTGAAATGCTGATCTCCTGGAGCACCAAAATTTCCTAAACTTTGGAACATGTAAATGAGGCCTGAAGTAGGTGCAGAAGGTCCTTAATCTGGAACAAGCAGAAGAACGTATACCTTGAAGTGAATGTTTGCCTGCTGGAGCTTAACTTTGTTACAAATGTCTATATGTCTGCAGCCTTTCTGAGACAGAGACTCAGAACACAGTCAATCCCATTTTGCTTCTCTAGGATGGAAATTTAGGATATGCTGCATTTGTTGTTGTCTCGCTGGACTCTGAACGTAGGGTTAATGTCTCTTTCCTCACAGGTCGGAAGCTCAGAAAGTGGTTGTATCTGTTTCTGCCTAAAAAGCTGGGTACTCAGAGCTTGGTTGTATCTGTTATGTCTCACTGGACGGACCAGAGACTGGTCAGTGGTGCGTATGTTACTGTCTCATTGCCTCACAGACCAGAGACTCAGAACTTGTCGATCTATTAATGTCCCTTCACTCACAGGCCAGGGACTCAGAACCTGGTTGTATCTGTTAATGTCTCCTCCTCATGAGGCAAAGACTCAGAACAAGGAGTTAAGGGATTCAGTTAAGGGATACCGCCCTTTAACCTGACTTATGTCCACACTCAGATGCTGTGGAGAGGCCCTGACCTGGTTATGCTAAGAAAACCAAGTCTCTATCATTGGAAGTGTTTTCCTCTGACTTGAGATCTTTGAGGGCTTTAAGAAGTATGTGAAGTATGTATGTTATTTGTGGTCTCTGCTAAAGTTTCAGCATCCTTACTTTCAGTTCCTTTAGATTTCCTACTTCTATTATGACTATCCTGTTTACAGCTATTCTCTCTCAGTGCTATCTCAGTCTTTGACCTCTGTTCTTCCACTTCCTGCTCTCCTTTCTGGGGTCATGCCAGTGATTGTTGTGTCCACTGTAACCCCAGAACCATAGGCGGAGTTTCACTTTTATACGTGGGGGGCACCCACTGGCAGACGAGCCACGAGCACTTTTTCATATGTTCTACATTTCATGTATTTATGTAACACATATTCTACATTAAAAATACATTTAAAACTAACAATGACTGCTGTACAAAGAGTATAAAAAAACATACCTAATGCAGAATTTTTTTTCAGAATTGCGTAGATGGCCACTATCTTTCTTTCATCTCTTCTGATAAATTTAGTCAAATCGTTCTCTGTGTGCTAGATCGAAGCCAGTTTCATATTCTCCTCATAATTGAGAAACTTATTTCTGATGTAGCCGAACCAATGAGCAGCGTGGGTGCAAGATGCAGTAACATTAGTCTGAAAAGTTTGGATATTTGTCCTTCTGTACTTCATCTTTAAGTTTCTCAAGATTGATCGGTGATGCGATCACACATTTCACAAGATCCATTTCAGCTGTCACAAGCTGAGGGTGAATCGTAAGGCTTGCGTACATGCTTAGTAGAGGACTGATGCCGTTTTACTCACAACTGAATGCTGGACTACACCCCACACTCAAGGCCATTGCTTCATGTGAAAATCGCCTGTCCAATTCAGCCAGCAGTGACTCAGTCCACCACATTTTTATTCGCGGGTTTATTAAAAAATACAACTAATTTCCATTATTCAGTTAACTTGCTAAAGCAGGAAAATAATGAAAAGAGAGTCCTTTCATGTTAGCCTATAGCGACAGGTTAAGAATCATGATGAGTCGCGATACGCGATGATGGGGCTTAAATAGCAAAGAAATTATTTTAGCCCAAAACAAACTTATTCTATCCACTAAAATAATAAGATAATACAAATAAAATAAAAAAATATAAATGATTTTATATATGATATTTTATTCATAGCTCAGACAAAATCATGATTGGCTCTCATCTCGCACCCCCATACCCAGCCCCCCCCTAAACTCCACCTATGCTCAGAACCTAGGACTGTGGGTGCTCTGCTGGAGATTGCTGCAATGGACAAAACTTCTGGCTAGTTCTGACCCTTCCATTTGATGGGGTGTCTTACTGTTATTCCCAGTTTCAAGAAAAGACGCATATCATACTCTGTCTTATTTGTGCCTACCCTCTCGCTGTCCCGGTTTTGCACTGCAAGCTGCCTCAGAACTACTGTGGACATACAGTCAACATCTACCAGGAGTATGAGTGGTTTCCTAACAGTGGGGTATAGGTTGATCACAAAGAGACTCTTAAACATGACATTCTCTTCTGCTCTATAGGGTCATCTTTGCCAGCAAAATACATATTCCATAAGCACTCATAGTGCTCTCTGGAAGATTCATAATGGCCTTAATTAGGAAAGCTGAGAGACGAGAGGCAGATGGGTTTTGATACAAAGTGTTCTCTGATAGAGGGGATTACACAGTTCGTCATAAATGTTAGTGATAACCTGGCTCTGTCTATGAAACCATAGACGGTCTGTGCATTGTTCTTTCTCAGACTAGCCTTAAGAAAGTATGTCAAAGCTGCATTTACATCCTTTAAATACAACTATATATTGTTACCAGAAGTCTCAGGCTTAAAAAGATCCATGTAACATGCCTATTCTCTAAGAATATGCAGGCAACTCTCTAGATGTGCAGGTCTCTAGATGGCTGTGTGCCTGGAGACTCAGGTAAGGAGCAGCTAGTTTTCTAGTCTATGGAAGAATAAGAAGCAGTGTTATAGGAGTGAGTGAACCATTACCATTTTGCTGGTAACATGTCCTTCACATGTGTGAAAGATATTCATCAGAGGATCCCTTACACCTAACCAGTGGAGTAGGTGTGCATCCTCTGTGGTTCAGGTTGTCCCTTACCAAAAAGTAGTATACTTCAAGTTTATTTTATTAAGTATACTTAAGTAAAGTTCAAGTATATTTAGTAAGTATTCAAATATCTGTGTACTAGTAGTATACTTGCAAGTGTACTATTTCAATAATTCTTGGGAATTTTCTAGTATATAAAAGCATACTTAAGTATACCTTAACAGTAGTAAACATTGTGTGCACAACTAGTTTACATCAAAGTTTTTAGCTTGTACTGCAACTATACTAAAAGTAAACTTATAGGTATACTGATAATTTACTAATTAAATACTTGTAGTAGCATGTTTAGTACACTTTCAATTATAGTCTCAATAAACTACTAGTTTAGTAGTTTTATACTGCAAGTATACTCGTACGTTTTCTGTAAGTGAACTTTTCATCATACTTGAAGTATACTACTATGTCCCTATTTAGGTATTAATTTGTATATATTTTGTTATATGAATATCTGAACATACAAAACATCAAAAGAAAGAACAGGGTATTTGCTTGTAAACAAAAACATTTTATTCTAGCTTCATGGATTCTTTTTTAAAACACTTGAATGTGGGTAAGTTTCATAAATAAAAAATAAAGAAATAAACAACATTTTGAACAAAAAGCTGGAAAAGATTATGAATTTAATTCAGAATGATAATCAAAAGGTATATGTAGTCGATCAACACCCCAAAGCAACACCATCTTTATTTACCAACACTGAAGTTCTAGCTGTAACCTCAGTTTGTACTCTACCCAACTGTTCCCTAAGCTGGATTTAGGTAACATTTAAGTTGGAGAGCTGTCATTTGAGCATTTCACAAGTCTGTGTTCCATTTTCTTTTTTAGTTCTGTTATTGTTTACGTGAGAAATTTCCAGTAAAGCTGACCCTAACTCAGCTTTAGTCTTATTCAGATTGGCACTTACCGCACTTAACCTCTCCATCTGTACTGACATGTCATTATGGGAATTGGGCAACAATTTTTGCAGAGTGGACCACATCAGTTTTCAGCTTTTTCAACAGGATTGCAAGTTTTTAGTCTCTGAAGACAATCTACATATTTTAGTTCCTAACTTTAAGTTGTCTCTTCGCAGATCAGCCAGCTCATTTTTGAGTTCCTGAAACTTTAAATCCCTATCGTTTTCCTGGTCATGGGCATGGGATATTTTGTCTATGGCCTTTGATACCAAAGTTACCTCCATTGTTATCTTCCAGTGTATTGACTTGTGTTGATAAAACAGAAGGCGCATTCCAAGAACAGGGATGCCAATTATGTAGGGATTGGACTGTTGACATTGTGATTTTTGGATCACACATCACTTAAGGTGCGGTTATCAGCATATCAGATGATCACTCCCCCCCGTTCTTAGTTCGGGGCACCAGTCAAGGACTTTTACCCTGGCATGAGAACACTGCCAACAGGGGCTGTTCGATAATTTAGAATCAATTTAGTATTAGAATAGAATTAAAATTAATGTAAACGAGAGAGTTGGTCAAATGATTTATCCAAAAGGACTGGTGGTGTATTGTTAAGTTGTAGAGCCAAGGAAAGGAAGGAAAACACAAGTGTAATAAAATGAATTTTATTAACAAAAGATAAAGGAAAAAGATAAAAAAAGATAAAAGATTAATTGACAACTACTAAATGAATGCCATGAATAATAATAAAGGAGAAAAAGTGCACAAGATGCATAAAATCTATAAATAAGTGATTAAGTTGGGTGTTCCCATGGCAGAGTTAAGTTATCTTATGAAAAGATAAATGGTTGCTTCTCTGAAACTAATCACGAGAAGTTATTCGTTATTAACTGACATCAGCTATATAAAATATATATATAAATTACATACTGATAATATACAACAATGCCAAGGTCTCTGGAAAGAGGTTTGACCTGTGATAAAACTGGGCCATGAAATGTGCTGTTCACTACAATATTTATCAGTCACACAAACAGGTAAGATTTCTGTAATAGTACTAATAAGCTGAAAATGTTTTAAATATGCAATGCAATGTTTATATATTTTATCAATCGCTCAAATGTATTGCATACATTTTAACTAACTGAATATCGCTTTTTAACTGAATACATGTAATTGTTTTCACAGTTAACAGATTTATGTTGATTCAAAGCAGTTTGAATGCATTTTTGAAAACGATTATTTAAATAAAATCAAATAATTGCAAATAGTTATAAAATAAACTCATGATTTTTTGAGTGCAGAAATTGTACCTGTTTCATGTATAACATTAACATAATAAAACAATAAAAAATTACTGATTTGTACCCATTCAAACAGGTGAACTGAACCAATAATAATCAATATCTACATTCATATTCAGTGATCATTCTGAGCATTTTCTGACAGCATTTTGAGTTAGCGTAGGATAAAACTGAAGTAAATTAGCTTAGAGGTGTGCGTGATCAGCCTGGGAATTCTGGGTATTTCCTGCAGTCAACACTGAAACCTGTGAGGCACACATCATTCTCTAATATCCACTCTAAAATGATCTATCCAGACCACCAGTTGTGCGCTTCCTCGCAGCAGGGGTGGCAGTCTCAATCTGAGGGAATTCTGCTGCGGGGGAGATAACCTGCTTAATGAATAAGAGAAGCCTTTATGGAAAACATTAAGAAGTGACGGAACAAAGATGCCGCGCTGCTTTTATGTGCAACTGCGGTTTGCATATTGTTTGTGAATCCAAAGTGGATAAAAGCTGAGCTGTTCTCTGATCGAGGGAAGCGAGTTAGGGGTAAAACGTCACTTTCAAGGCGATGCATATTGGCTGATTTGTCCGTAATTGGAGGGAACACTGTGCTGAGCTTGTAAATAACAGGATACAGTGTAAACACACTTAAATCAGTTACATGCTGAGCATAGTGTGATGGATTGACTGATACACTCCCTTATTGGTGGTCCTCTTTTAAGGCAAGGCCATCTTGTAAAATGTCATGGTATTTATCAGTGCAACTAAATGTCAGCTAAAGCTTCTTTGACTGACTCTCTGACCTATGCATGCCAGAGATTTTCAGATAATATTTGTTTTTATAGTGGTGAAGGACATCCCTTATGGATCAGACACTAAGAAGACAATGTTTGCTTGTGATATAAATGTCACATTGTATGTTTCCTCAATCACATGACCAGGTGTGTAACATACAAAGGGGTCCATCTGCAATTTATGGCCACACTTTATTTTAACAAACCATTAACTATGACTCAATAAACTTCTAATTTGCTGCTGAATAATAGTTAGTAACATAGTTTTTAAGTTTAGGATTGGGTAGGATTAGGGATGTAGAATATGGTCATGCAGAATATGTGCTTTATAAGTATAAACAGACAATATGTTAATAATATGCATGCTAATAAGCAACTAGTTAATAGTGAGAATTGGTCCTATACTAAAATTAAATTTTTTTTTATAACAAATGGTAGTATTCATATAACCATAGAGCAGAATCTTAAATATTTCTGATTTATTTTATACCATAATATCTTTCTTTTCAAATCCTAAAAGCTCTTTTCAGTTTGAAATTAGATTCTGTCACACATTTCCTTCTGTACACTGACTTCTGAAGTCCACTGTGTGTGATTTCAATGAGACTTAATAGCACACAAAAGGTGTCCTTAAATGGTTTCTCAGCATTGCACCATGACTAAAATATTCTGTAGCTTTGTCTGCGAGCTCACATTTACTGTGATTGACACAATGAAATGTGGTGATGAGGATAATGTTCGTGTCTGTTTGAAAAGCTCCTTCTCTCACTCCAACACGAGACAGAATCTGCTTTAAAATACAAAGAATTTGTTTTGTATCTTTGGAGCAGCCTGAAGTTTATGACATACAATAGGAATGACACCATATCAGAGAATGACACCATAGTGCTCAATTGTGCAATCATTCACATCCACTGTGGAAATTACTGTCAGACTGACCGAAAGCTCGGCCAGGATTGCTCTGCATGATGCAAAATGAGAAAAAGCAGTGCAAGGAATGCATCGGCTTCAATGATCTGCCTCACTATATCGATAAACAATGACTGCTGAAGTGCAACAATGTTATCTGCAGTACTTTTTTTTGGTTGTCTTAAAAATTTGTTCATGTTCAGTACATACATTTGAAATGTTTAATATTTAGAGCTGCAGATTTGGAGATTTCATATTTAAAATACATTTTTATGCTTATGTCTCATGGCTCTTATTCATCTTCCTAAGCAACCAATACAACAGGATTACTCTCTCTGCTGCCCCCAGCAGCTCTAGAGCACAACTGCATGGTGTTACCCTTTGAGGTGAACCGGTGCACTCTGTAACAAGTTGGCAAGATGTCAGTTTGAAATAAAGGTGTCAGACATTTGTGTTTATCAAATTGCCAAACACATCTGGTCACCAACATGAGAAAGCCAAAATGATTGTATAATTTCAGTAATCAATAGGCAGAACCACAATACAACAGGTAATAGGTAATAGTTATTCGACTGTGCTAGTTACATTAAACTGTATTGTGTGTCTTTATTATGTTTATTTTCAGATTATTTTTGTAGTATTGAGACATTGTATGAATTAATAAATCCTTACCTAACTACATTTTACTGTACAAGTTTACAAGTTGTAATTTCATGTTCTATAAGAATGTGAACGCACCTTTTTTTCCTCATTTATACCAATATAGTCTTCAAGAAAATGCTCTGGTATTTCTCTTGCTTTTGTCTCTTTGACTTGGCCAAAAGCAGGAGCAAAACTACAAGTCTCAAACCGTGTATCAACCAGCATCCTTCTCTGTTTTTTTTTCAGTAAATGGCAGCCTACATAGGCTTTTCGGAGGCTTGAGGACGTACAAATGAGGGATTGGTTTGGAAGCTAACTAAGCTCACAGATGAGAAGGTTTGCTTTGACTTGGCAAATCATCAGTCGCTCGGGGGTAGAAATCAGAGATTGTTGGCCTTGGATCTTCAGATGTCTCATTTGATCTCTCACTGTCTGTCTTCCTCTGCCATCGGTTCAATCGCTTTTACTCCCTGCTGTTAGTACACAATTCCATCTTAGTTGATTCTCCAATATTTAGTTTTGCCCATGAGTGTTATCAACCCAGTAAGCTCTAACAAACGGTTAAGAAAGTCTGAAAGACTTAATCCATGTGCACAAAATACCATGAAGGAACATCTACAAGATGCCGCTCACAACATTTATCTCTTATGTTACTCTCATTTTCTGGTGTTAAAGTGGAGAATTAGTGTCTCCGTCAAGTCATCAGTGTGTCTTTAGATGTGGCATGTAAATGGAGTTTTGTCAGGCAGGAACAGGAGGTGGTCAATCACTGCCTACTTTAACCCCAGCCACTTAAATAGTGGCCCTATCATACGCTTCCGCAATCCATATTTAATGTAAGTGAGGACATGAAGAATTCCAATTTCCTGGTCTCTTTAGGAAGTCATCTCCCGCCAATGAATAAATATCAGAAATTACAGACATTTTCGCATCTCTCTGTGCTGTAATGTTCTGTGAAATTATGACTTATGGTATTCAATCTGTCACTCGATTGCTGTCCTTTTTGTTACTTTATATGGGCTTCTAATCACTTTGTGCAGCAAATGACATCTTTTTTCTCCACCGCTTTGAGTTGAAGTGCCGCTCATTGGCACATGAAGTAGTTTTCACAGATTTTAGTATTCACGTATCGCTTGTTTGTCAAATCCTGTTTGTCAGCGTCGACTTGACAGCACAGACATAGGAGAAACATGAAGCATAGCCAGAGATGCCGGCAGACGTCATATCGCGCACACAGAGCAACAAGAAAAAAGGAAAAAGAAAGGAAAAAAGGTGAAGGCAGCGACACATCAAGTCTGTATCTCATGCCACCAAGTGACTGGATAGAAATGGGGCTTTGTTATTACAAGTGCACACTTCAGTAAAACTGGGAGCTTGTCAGAGCAATGCACTGCTGAGGAGAGTGAGCCAAACAGGCCCCGTCTCTCTGAATTTCTAGCTGAGACACTGCTCAGTTCTCATTAAAATGCACCCTGTCTCTCTTCGCTTTTGCTACTCATATGTGCCCTGTCCATGGTGTATCAAACGGATTCTTTAGTGTTTCGGTGCCTCCATTAAAAAATCAGAAAAGAGTGATGTACAAGTCCTACCATGACTGCGAGCTCAAGGCTGAATAAAGGACATGCAATAATCAGGAATGAGAAAGACAGACATGTCAGACATGTCTTGCAATCTAATCCCCGCTGATACGTAGCTCATACGTTTGCCTAAGCAATAAATCAGAGAATAAGCAAATGTATAATTCTGTTATTTTTGCACATGTTGCTTCATAGATGCTAGGCTGCAGATCCATGACATGTTACTCACAGCCAAGAGGTCAAAGTTTGGCTAATTATCATGGCACTATTAGTAGATACTGCAACGACACCATTTGGCTGCAATAAGCCTGTTTCTCCAGTTGCAACCATTGAATGGTATGCATTATTTTATTTTTTTAAATAAGAAATATTTCATTACCTATGTTATGGTAGAAATTGTATCTGGTTCGCTTTTAGAGGGCTCTTAAAAGAATTCAATTGTTTTCCCCCTCCTTTGATGTAGTATTTTTATCAATAATAAAATAAGAACTTACATATGTGGAAAATACTGAAACAAAAATACATTTTCATCATGCCAAAACTGAATAAATTCAAGTTCTAGTTTCTGATATGTGGTACACTACCATTCAAATGTTAGATTTTTTGACAACTTTTTTTTTGGTCTCTTACACTCATCAAGGCTGTATGTATTTGATTATTTATTAATTAATAATTTGATTATTTATTTGATAATTTACTGTTAATTGATTTATTTGAGAATGCAATACAAATTGTAATATTGTGAAATATAATACCAATTTAAAATGACTTTTCTATTTCAATATATTTTAAAATGTATTTCTGTTATGTCAAAACCAAAATTTTCAGCATACATTATTCCAGTCTTAAATAAATAAATAAATATGCTGATTTGGTGCTCAAGAAACATTTCTTATTATTATAAATGTGGAAAACAGTTAATATATTCAACTTAATATGTTTGTGATACCATTTCGCATGATTATTTGATTAATATAAAGCTCAAAACAAGTGCATTCATTTGAAATAAATCTTTAATTCCTTTAAAAAATAAATAAATAAATCTTACTAACGCCAATCTTTTAAACTTAAAACATTTAAAACCTGTCTGCCTTAAACATGGTCATGTTTGACACTGCCATTCATTAAATACTAAAACTAAAATTTGAATTTAACTACAGCTCTCAACTGAAAAGCAAAACAAGAAATAGAAATAAATTAAAAATGTAAAACTATAATAACCCCGCTTTTTTTCATCATTCGCCTCAGCTGATTGGCTCAAAACAACCTGACAGTAGAACCAAACATCCGTGAGCAAAGACGGCAGATTTCAAGCCACATACTTCTGGGAGTCCTGTGCCAGCTGAGCAACTGCCTTTGAGATGATCGGATAGACCTCCTTGGCTTCAGTAAAGAGAAAATCTTTGAATATGCAATGGCTCCTGAACTGCTGGCTTCTCAGACCTGGCAAACTGTGAAAAGACCTCTTTTGAACACCCAAACACAAACCAATCTTGACAAGGCAGAGGAGGTGATTCTAATTAGATCCTGCACATCTGAAAGCTCACATGCTCTGTATGGAAAATGATTCAGCTTCTCTGTGGATGCAAGTCTAGCTCCAGGACATCCAGTTGCCTTGAATTCTGTGCCAGTGCTAAACACTTCCCACAACAAGACTTGTGTTTAACGATATATAAAGGAGGAAGAGCACAGCAAAGAGCAGAAGTCTTCAGCACCCCTGATAATTTCAGAGAGACGAGTGCAGTGCTGCATTTTTTGGTTCTCAGCCTCCAACAATTCAACAAAATATTCTCTAAAAACTTTTTTTTTTTTTTTTTTAAGGGTGAGCATGCCAGGATAGCTTTATGTGGGAGTGATATTTAATTTTAAAAGGAAACAAGTGAGGTCTGGAGTGACTCTCAAATATCTTCAGATGGAAGATAAAATGAAAATTAAGTGCCAGACTTGACCAGTTAAGAATTGATCATTCTATGAAATTAATTGATGTAGTAGACGTCTTTAAATTAAAGCATGTCAAAAACATGGTAAAGAGATGCACAATTAATCAAATTATTGGTGCTGTGATTTGTAATTGTACAAATGGTTGATTACAGCATTACATTGGTACTTCAAACTACTACTTCAAATTATTCAGTATCTACAGCTGTTGCAATGAGTTTAAAGCAATTCACAGATTAGTTTTACTGTATGTTTTACTTCTGTTCACAGTGACACATAAAAATAAATGCTGAAGAAACATCACTCAACATTCAAAACCTAAAAGAACTAGTTCCATGAATAGTTTTATTTTTAATTGCTCTGTTGGCTGTGGAGTCAAGACATTTACAAATATGATTAAAAGATGAATATGAGACAAAACTACAGAATGTCACATTTTATTATTGAGTGATTCAACACATAGATGTTTTACCAGCTAAGAAGTTCAGCACTTTTAGAGTTTCATCCCTCTATCTGATGTGAGCATAAGTATTGGAACAGTTGGCTCACAGGTCTTTCTAAATGATCAGCTGTGTCCTGTTGCCTTAATTCTTCAGATATTAAAAGCAGGGAATGTGTCGTATCAGTTATATCCATTACTTCTGTATTCTGAATCTTGCATTTGATGATGACACACAAACCAGGATGAAGACGAGGGAGCTGACTTTGAGAGAAAAGCAAGCAATTTGGATGCTAAAAGAAAAGAGGAAGTCAGTTAGAGCTCTAGCAAAAACAAAGGGCATGGAGAAATAAAGAGTTTGGAAACCACCAGTGACACCAGCAACCAACAACGACCTGATCGGCTGAGAAAACAACAGTAGTTGATGACCGACAAATCATAAAAGCTGTGAAAATGAACCCTAAAAGACGGAGTCTGTAAAATCACCAACCACTTCCAGAAAGCTGGGGTGATGCTCTGACAATTTACTGTCCTCAGGAGACTTTGACACAGAATTACAGATGCTACACAGCAAGATGCAAACCTCTGACCAGCACCAAAAATAGAAAGGCAAGATTAGAGTTTGCAAAAAAGCACAAAGGTGAGAAGAGTTTTGGAATTGTGTTATGAGACAAAGATGAACCTTTATCTAAGTGATGGGAAAGCAAAAATGTGGAGAAAAAAGGGAACCGCAATGATCCCAAGCATACAGCCTCATCGGTAAAGCATGGTGGAGGTGGTGTCATGGCTGCCTCTGGAACATGCCCTCTCAAATTTACTGATGTCTTAATGTATGATGACAGTAGCAGAATGAATTTGGAAGGGTACAAAACCATCTTGCCTACCGATATTCAAGAAAATGCCACCAGATTCATTGGGAAGGGCTTCATATTGCATCAGGACAATGACCCAAAACACCCTGCCAGTTCAGTCAAGGAATTTATAAGGGCAAAGAAATGGAAAGTCTTAGATTACCCAAGTCAATCTCCAGATTTAAATTCGATTGAACATTAATTTCACCAGCTGTAGAGGAGAGGAAAGGCAGAAACTCCCCAAAACAAGGCTGGGAAAAGCATTTCAAAAGATGAGACCAAGAGTCTGGTGATGTCTATGGGTCACAAACTCACTGCTGTGATTGTGTGCAAGTAAATAATAGCTTTTAATCTTTTATATCTGCCTTATGTTCAACTGTCCCAATACTTATGCTCACATCAATGAGTGGGATGAACTCTAAAAGTGCCGTTCTTTTTATTTGGTAAAACATATGTGTTGAAATGGCTAATAATAAAATGTGACATTCTGTAGTTTTGTCTCATATTCATCTTTTAATCATATTTGCAAATGTCTTGACTCCACGGCCAACAGAGCAATTTTGTCTTTACTGTTCCAATACTTATGGAGGGCACTGCAAGTATAAATATTATAAAATAAAATGTATTTAATTGAAATGAATAATTGAAATGAAAAAGTGGCATTTAAGGAAAATAACCAACAATTATTTTTGTCATTATAGCGCAGCTTTACTTTATTGTAGTTTAAGTCGAGTTTTCTTCATAATGGAATTTTCCTCTCTCGACCCTGACAGAGATGTGTGATGGGATGAGATAGTCTACATGTTTCATCTAGGTCTCATCTATTTGTCACTTGAAAAACACTCAGTGGCACCAATCCCTGAGAAAAATATCTTTCAAATGGAAATTTTCCCAGATATTTTTGGATGATGCAATGGGGGGGGGATAGATACCCTGTTATTTTTATGACTTCACATGGAACCATTCGTGAAAAGATAAACCGCGACGAAAAAGAAGAAGGAGTGTGTTCATTAAGCGAGAATACTCAAGTCTCTGTCATGTCATATATCCTGATGCCTCTTTCATAGCCGGATGAATACATGCTGTCTTCTGTAAATCATTAGCAGTCAGAGTTGCATTGAGTGCCAGTGCAGAGTCAGAGCTGTTCTGAATGAATGCCAGAGCTGTCAATCGCACACCTCAAGAAATCACATCCTGCCCACTCTACAGATTACTATACATTACGCAATATCTGCTTTGGGGGTCATCAGATTACACTGGCACTGCTACATTGGAAATTACAGAAGGTGGCATGGAAAAGGTCTCTTACACCAGCAATTAAATGGAGTGATATGTGTGGGTATCTCTTTTAGAGAGCGCAGCTGCTGAAGTTTGATAATATTCCTCAATGGACTTCATTTTGGTTTATCTAAACTGACCAGGGTGTCAGTGGTTATATACCTGAGTGCTGTCAGTGAAGTGCTCAAAAATGATAACCTAAGAGGACCTGGATTGAGACAGAATTCTTAAAATATCGTCAAGGTTGAGGAATATGTGAATAGCTCAAAAATGTACTAAATTAAAAGGTTTGTACGACGTATTTAAGGCAATACCATTCAAGCAAGCTGACTATTGATATTGCTTTAAAACAAGAAGTTAAAGAAATAGTTTACCCAAAAATGAAAATTTGCTGAAAATGTACTCACCCTCAGGCCATCCAAAAAAATATAAAAAAATATGTACAGCTCAAGCACAGTTTACAAGCCCAAAACGGTTTTAAAAATATGTCGGTGGGTTTTGCTGTTAGAAGTCAACCGGGAACTGACTTTTTCCACTAGAAGCTTCAATGTTGATTATGGACTCATATTTTGTTTAAAATTTAAATTCCCTGATGAATTTGCTTCTTACAAACATAGCTTTTCACTTCACAAGATGTTAATTAATTGACTGGAGTTGTGTGGATTACTTGTGAATTATTGTGAAATTTTTTATCAGCTGTTTGAACTCTTATTCTGACGGCACCCATTCACTGAAGAGAATCCATTAGTGAGCAAGCGATGTAAGGATACATTTCTCCAAATCTGTTCTGAAGAAACAAACTCATCTACTCATCCAACGAACTCATTTGCCTTGGACATCCTGAGGGTGAGTAAATTTTCAGCAAACTTTACATTTTTGGGTGACTATTTCATAACTTTTTTAGACACAGTATTGCCTGTTACCTTGTGTATTTTTGCTAAACAAAAGTAGTTTCAACTAAAGCCAAAACAGAACCAACAGTAGGCATCTCTGAGAACTAAATAGTGCACTTGTTGGAATAAATAAACACACTTAGAATGCCAGTAAATTTAATCATATATTCACAAGTTCACACCTACATATATTTAGCACGGGTAAGGTAATGCGTATTTGGCGAGTATAGTAATGCGTAGTTGGCGTGCTGTCCTGGGGAAGGGCTCCGGGCTCAGAAATAGCCCGAACCCAGAGTACCCCCAAAAGGCAATCGAGTTGGTCAGCCGCCAGACTAAGAACCCCCCTAATGCGCACAGAGATCTGGCGGGAGCTGGTTTTGGTAAGTTGCTTGTATGGTAGGCCGAAGCTTGCATGCTCCGTGGGAGCGGCTTGGCATAGGATGGGTAGGCCCGACCGGCCACTGGTGGAATGCGTGGTTGGGCGCCCGGCCGGGAGGGCTCGAACCAATGCTCAACAGTGTGCTCACTGCGTTGGAACCAGAGATGAAGCATACAGATCAGGAGATAAAGCAGCCCTCAAAATGGCAAGAGCCAATCTGTCCTGTGGCATTAAAAATGCAAACCGGTTATTTGCTCAAAAAATCAACAATCACCTCACAGACAGCAGAGACACACGGAGCCTGTGGCAAGCCATTCAGACCATCACTGACTACAAGCCCCCGCCACAGGCCTGTGATGATGACACATCCCTCCCCGATGCACTCAACCACTTTTATTCACGGTTTGAAATGCAGAATGACACCTGCACAAAAACTGTCCACACCTCCTAACGACCGGGCGCTCTGTCTGTCTCCAGTCGACGTAAGGAAGACCCTATCTAGGATTAACCCACGCAAGGCTGCGGGTCCTGACAACATACCTGGCCATGTTCTGAGAGACTGTGCTGCACAGCTGACAGATGTGCTTATAGATATCTTCAACACCTCGCTGAGCCAGGCAGTCGTCCCCACATGTCTCAAATCCACAACAATCATACCGGTACCAAAGAAATCACCTGTGTCCTGTCTAAATGACTACCGTTCCATAGCACTGACTCCAATCATGATGAAGTGCTTTGAGAGGTTAGTCATGCACAACAACAAAACCAGCCTCCCCAACACACTCGGCCCGCTCCAGTTTGCATACCGTCCAAACCGCTCTACGGACGATACAATTTCCTCCACCCTCCACCTGGCTCTTACCCACCTAGAAAATAAAGACTCCTATGTTAGAATGCTGTTCATTGACTTCAGCTCGGCATTCAACAAAATAATCCCACAACAGCTCATAAATAAACTAAACCTGCTGGGCCTTAACAATTCCCTATGTAACTGGATTCTGGACTTTCTAACCGGAAGACCTCAGTCAGTCCATGTCGGCCACAACACCTCGAGCACTACCACACTGAGCACAGGTGCCCCACAAGGCTGTGTGCTCAGCCCGCTGCTCTTCACACTGCTGAACCATGACTGCACTGCCAAGTTCAGCTCCAACCACATCATCAAGTTTGCTGATGACACAACAGTGGTAGGTCTCATCAGCAACAACGATGAAACGCACTACAGAGAGGAAGTGGCACAGCTGGCTGAATGGTGTGGCACTAACAATCTGTCCCTCAATGTGGGAAAGACAAAGGAGGTTGTGATGGACGTCAGGAGAAACTCCGTTGACCACTCCCCACTGACCATCGATAGCTCGACTGTGGAGAGAGTCAGCAGCACTAAATTCCTGGGGGGTGCACATCACAGAGGATCTCACCTGGACCACCAACACCATGTCACTCTCCCAAAAGGCACAACAGCGCCTACACTTTCTCCGCCGGCTGAAAAGAGCAAGTCTCCCTCCACCCATCCTCACCACATTCTACAGGGGCACCATCGAGAGTGTGCTGACCAGCTGCATCACTGTCTGGTACGTGAACTGCAGTTCTGCTGACCGCAAGACACTCCAGCGGACAGTGAACACAGCTGGAAAGATCATCGGTGCCCCTCTCCCCTCTATCCTGGATATTTTCCTTACACGATGCTCCAGCAAAACCAACAGCATCCTGAAGGACTCCACCCATCCCTCCCACAGTCTCTTCCAGCTCCTACCATCAGGAAGACGGTACCGGAGCATCAGAGCCCGCTCCGCCAGACTGCTCAACAGCTTTTTCCCCCAGGCTGTGAGAGCCCTGAACTCAAACCACCACGCCCCCCTCTGAAACCTCATGCAAACCCCTACCTCCTGAAACATGGACCACCCCCCACCCCAAACCTTACCACACCAAAGAAAAAACTGTATGGAACTTTTTTGTGCAATTTGAAGTGTGCTACACACAGGTGAATGGGCCTGTACAAACCACCTGTAGTAACACACTCTCCTCTATGTGCACTAGACACTTTACACACACTGCTGCGTGTACACAATCCCACAAAAGACTCAGAAATATATATATGTTTACATGCTCATGCACTACAAATCATCCTGCACTGTTCCCCAACTAGCTGCCTGACTCAAAATGTTTCTCTTTGCACATGTACAGTATTTATGTGAAGTATTCATATAGTTTGTAGTTTTTATCTTTAAATTTTTTGGGGTTTGTATAGGGTAAATATTTATGTATAGTATACTTATAGTTAAAATCTGTCAATAGGTTAGTTGTGTATAGGTTTATAGTGTATAGGTTTATAGTGATTTTTATAGGTTTATAGGTTTAAAGTGTTTTTTTTATTTCATTGTTGTACGTCTGTATTTATGTAGCACCGTGGTCCTGTGAGGCATGACATTTCGTTCCACTCTATGTCCCCACATGTAGTGGAATGACAAATAAAGCTCAACTTGAACTTGCATCAGATGCGTAAGCCTCGCCAGGCGGGGGAAAAAAAGATGTGAGGTTTGGCTGAGAGGTTTCAGACAGCGTTCGGCGGGGGGGACGAGACCCATGGCGTCAAACGGCTGGGCCTCGCTGACCATCGGATGGAAGGTAAGGTTGGTTGGCCGGGAGACTCTCGCCGACGTCCAATGGGAGATCAAGACTCGCTGTGTCGGACGGGTAAGTCTCGCCGAGCGTAAAATGGATAGGGTAGTTTAGTCTGGCTGGGAGGCTCTCGCCGACATCCGACGGGAGATCAAGACTCGCCGTGTCGGACGGGTAAGCCTCGCCAAGTGTGGGACTTGAAAAGATAAGGTTGTCTGGCTGGGAGGCTCTCGCCGACATCTGACTGGAGATCGATGCTCACAGCGTTGGATGTGTAAGCCTCGCCAGCTGTAGGATGGAAAAGGTAAGGTTGTCTGGCCGGGAGGCTTTCGCGGCATCCGATGGGAGATCAATGCTCGCTGCATCGGATGGTTAAGTCTCGCTGGTAGCAGACTGAAAGCCAAGATTGCTTAACCGGATGGCTGATGTAGCGTTCAACGGTGGTTCGATACTCGCAGCGCGAGCGGGTAGGAATCACCAGTAGTTGAAAGACAAACGTATTCTGAAGGCTCTTGTCGCATTCGACGGGTGATCAATACTCGCTGCATCGGATGGTTAAGCCTCGCCGGTAGGCAGACTGTAAAGCCAAGATTGCTTGACCGGATGGCTGTTGAAGCGTTCGACGGGGGTTCGATACTCGTGGCGCCGGACAGGTTTGCTCGACCGGGAGGCTCTCGCCAGCATCCGACGGGAGGTCAATACTCACGGCGTCGGACAGGTAAGCCTTGCCGGTCGTTGAAAGAAAACCATCTTCGGAAGGTTCTTGACGCTTTCGACAGGAGTTCAATACTCGCGGCAATGGATGAATAAGGTTAGCTGGTAGTCGGCCGGAGAAGCAAGGTTGCTTGACTGGGAGGCATTCGACGGGAGGTCACGGCGTCGGACGGGTAAGCCACACCGACCGTGGGATGGAAAAGGTTGGGGTTGTCTGGCCGGGAGGTTCTTGCGGCATCCGACGGGAGATCAATACTCACTGCGTCGGATGGTTGAGCCTCGCCAGTAGTCCGACTAAAGGGCCAAGGTTGCTTGACCTAGAGGCTGTTGAAGTGTTTGACGGGAGTTCAATACTCATGGCACAAGCGTGTAGGCATCACCGGTTGTTGAAAGAAAAACATATTCGGAAGGTTCTTGCCACGTTCGACGGGAGTTCAATACTCGCGGCATCGGACGGATAAGCTTAGCTGGTAGTCAGGTGACAAAGGCGAGGTTTGCTCGGCCTGGAGGCTCTTGCCGGCATCCGAAGGGAGATCAATACTCGCGGCGTCGGACTGGTAGGCCTCGCCGGTAGACGGACTGAAAGGCCAAGATTGCTTGACCGGAAGGTTCTTGCCACGTTTGATGGGAGTTCAATACTCAAGGCACGAGCAGGTAGGCATCACCGGTTGTTGAAAGAAAAACATATTCGGAAGGCTCTTGCCGTGTTCGATGAGAGTTCAATACACGCAGCATCGGACGGATAAGCTTAGCTGGTAGTCGGGCGGGAAAGGCCAAGGTTTGCTCGGCCGGGAGGCTCTCGCCGGCATTCGATAGGAATTCAATAATCAAAGCATCGGATGGGTGAGCCTCGCCGGTAGTCGACAGAGAAATTTATTTGCTCCCCCGGGAGCGCTCTTGGAGCATCTGATGGCGAGCTCAATATCAGGATAGTTTGAGTCGGCTAAAAGAATTTTATGAGAATTACTTGCGCAAATGTAGACAAATCTAATAAGCTGCTTCTGATAACACGTCAAAAATCTTGGTGCTGCTTGCGTTTGAATGTTAAGCATACGACAAAATAGGATTTCCTGCGCTAACGTAGCCCAAATAAATGCCATGAATCTGGATGGATAGGCATGGCTTTGGAAGAGGAGGTGATGTCGACTTTTCACAGCAAGGTGCTGAGACCCATGATTTTATCAAATGGATTGCCTGATCAATGTCCTACTATTGTGAGAGAATTTGTCGAGAGGAAATCGAGGCGTTTATGTTCGAAATGGGGAGTTATGCAGAGCTGATAGATCGATTAGAATGCATTATTTACCCCGGAAATTTTCCTAGCAGCCACTCCAATGGACTAATGCTGAGAAGGCTGTCCTTAAAAACGGCTGATCATGAACCCTTGTTTAATTGCGCCGCCTATAGGGGAAAAGCTGAACAGATTATAACGGTGAAACAGCTGAACGTAATGAAAAATGGCAACTTTTGTTCATGTTCAATGACTTACGATTGTTGCAGCATTTCTATCATAAAGAAATGGCCAATTATTAAAGATTAAGTGGACATTTGAATTAAGAGTTGTTTAGCCGAATGGGGATTAGATCGCACAAGTGACAAGTAGATGATTGTCGGGTCATTGGAGTCCTCTGTAGGCTTTGATGTAATGCATATGAATGTTATATTGTTTGATACATTTTATTAAGTTTGTTCAACGGACCCATAAGTTATTTACTTTTGATACTTAATTCGAAACGATTATTATGGCCTATTGTGGCCTGCAATGCATCGGTTACCCAATTGCACATTAGTGATGGCCTTGGATGAGGGGACCATGCCCGGGAGCTGGAGGCCACTGAAAAAGAAAAAAGGGGGTTATTAGTAGCGGGAGAAAAAAAGACTGAGATGTGTGGGCTTGTGTTGCAAGCGGATGCAGCCTCGTGCTTGCTTCTGCTGCTGTAGATCAAAAAATCACTTGAGCAAGATCAAAGGATAACTTTGGTGTTTACCTGTTTCTTGGTCCTAAAGTTATCCTTTGATCTTGTTATTTTATATCCTCGGTTCCTTTTTGTTTTCTCTAGTTCTGTCTAGTTCTTGTTTATTAGATTGTGCATTCTTATCTAGTTTTGTTTTCTCTTTTGATTTAGATTTTCTTTTGTCTGTCTTGTGTCGTTGTGTTGTCTTGAGTCTTGTCTTGTTTGTTATCGTGTTTTACCCTGTCCTGCCCTTTACCCAGATTCCCTGGCCTCTGACCCCTACTACCTGGAAGCAGCTCTCCACTCTCACGAGTCAGGTCTTTGGTTCTGTGAGTCACTACCTGGCGGCTAGACTGGTATGACTTCTGAGATTCACTTCAAGCTACGGGGTCCCTGTCTTCCTGCCTTCCTCTGGAGCTGCTGCCTCCGTGCTTGAGTCTGCTGCCTTGGACAGGCTCAGTGGTCATCCCTCCTGCCTTTATTGTGTTATATGCCCTGCCTCTCAGTTTGGACTGATTCACTTCTCACACTCCCTGCTGTTTCTAGTCAACATCTTGTCAATAAACTACCATTGTCCGATCATTTGCATCTGGGTCCCATTTCTTGCAGATCCCTGACAGAACTGGGGTGCGGCCCAGGCTCGTTGAAGGCGCGACCCGATGCTCGTGGAGACGACGGTGGTGTCGAGCGAGGCGAGTTCGGAGCTTTTCTCAATCTATTGGCCGCCTTGGCGGCTGGAGTGGAATTATTTTTTTTTTTTGTAATAAAAGTGTAGGTATGCACATGAAATTTTCTAAATCATTTGTATTTAATGTACTTTTAGCACTTCTAGTGTCTAACTTCTGAGAGTGGTTGTTTGGGTTGCTTTGGTATTTGTTTACAATGAAGTTATGAAGTTGTGAAGGGAATGTGATTAGTGTGTTATAAACAGGACACTGTCAGCTGTCTTAAACGCTTCACGGAAAAACAGTCCCCAGAGCGACTCAAATCACAGAGAGGGAAAGCAGTCCAATATCCCTGACTATCAGCTTGTATTACCAGTAAGCCCCATTAGATCTGTCTTTATATTAAATTATTTATAAAATCAGCTGCATTTGACATATGGGAAATATGTCAGATAAACCTCTTGGTTGTGTAATCGCCAAGTTTATGAAAGTGAAGTACAGAATTTTAAAAAGCCACACTTTTTACAGACTTGTACTGCTTTAAAAAGCTAATCGCATTATCAGTTTCATCATTTCTCAAGTTCATTAGAGGTAAATATGTTTTGTATCATATTTTATGTATATGTTTTAATATTTGAAAACGCATATAATATTAATATCAAATTAAAATCACATTAGCATTTAGGAAGTATGTTGACTTTCTCAGATCTCAGTTAGCATTTTTTTTAAAGGTTTTTATAGAATATACTGTACAGGTGGGAATTATTATATTTTACATTATATGCATGGATATCATTCAAGAGATTCCTACAAAGTTTCCATGTATGAAAAGAAAGTGGGCTATATTTTTTTTCTCGGTATATTGGCCGTTTGAACATACTCTGCCACATGTCATTGCCCTGACTGTCATGTGTAAATGGATTGACCGTGGACAGCAGCCTGTCGTCCAGCTTTGGCTCTCGTCACCGTCTTCCTCCTTCGTCTACTGACACTGCAAACAGCAGATATATCCTGCTGATATCCAAGCACCTGCTGTCATTATTTGAAATCAAGCATGACAAGATGCAGTAATGGCAGAATTCAATCATCCATACGTCTGCCTCTCCGTCAGTTGACATTAAACGAGCGGTCTCTTTCTTTCATCTTCTCCAGCGTTAACTCACCTCTTTATTAAGATTCCTTTTCCTCACATTGTCATGCACAATCACAGTCTCGCTTCGAGACGCCGAGAACGAGCGCGCTGTCATTTGTTGTCTCGCGCAAACGTGTCTGTCACGCACAGCACAAAACCCTGTTTTGATATTTGTTTGTCTTGTCAAGAGGTTCAGATCAGTTTCTCAAACAGCTGTGACAAAACACCCCCTTGTCTGAGATGTTTAGTCAGGCAAGCACTATAATTCTCACTAAACTGATATAAAATGGAAACTCTAAATGCGCAATTGTTTTTTGAACCTTGCCAAAACAAGGAAACACACCTTGATCTTCCTCAAAGTTGTCAGTTCGGAATTACTTTGTTCTAGCCGCTTTCCAAAATCCCCATATTTCCCCAATTACATTGTCATTCTGACTGGCTGCCTGCACTAGAGCAACAAGCTGTGCTGAATATTAATATAGTGAAAATAACAGGTAGACTCCTGCTCCATGTCAGAATGGCACACTCCACATCACGCACGAAGACGGCGCATGTTCGTGCATTCATTTAACAACCAAACAACCCGGCCGAGCTAAATTTGGCAAGCGCTAACAGCCTCGAACCCAAATCAAAAGGTAAGGAGGCATACGGCTACGCTAAAGTGTGGCCACTTTGAAAGCTAGTCTTGGTATTTCAGTCACGTTGCCCGTGGAGCTTTCATTTGAATGATTAAATGCAAACAAATAAACACATACTGGACTATTCGTTGAGCATTTTATGCCAGGGGGATCCAGGTTTGTGAAGGGACTTGGCTTTCTGTTGTGATCCAATCTCCTCTCTGCTCCCTAGCCAGCCTAGCTGTATGCTATCAGGGCTAGCCACAGAAATATGACAGACAATAGTGGCTCCACTGAATCCTGCCCTAACTGAGCTTCCAGATTTGTTAGCTCAACAAATATGGGCAATGAAGCTTTCCTCGAGCCACAAGACTCTTCGGCTCCTGCCAACGGGCAGATAATACGACGGGCATACTTTTCCAGCAGACACTTCTGTCAATATTTCTCTTTGCACAGAGCAGACAGCTGGTTGCTATTAGAGATATGCTGCTTGTGAGTGTGTTTGAGCTGGCTCTAACTGTGACACATGACTAGTCAGTCATGACACACTGACAGGTGGAGGGACTCCAATTCATCAGGCCATTTACAAAAGAGAAATGGATTAAAAAGAAAATCCTTAGGGGGGAAATGCTGCCTCTTTTACCGACGATCTCTAATATACTCTGTTGAAACGGGACACGCTTTTACATTTTAACACCTAGAAAGTAATATTTGGGCTAAATTCCTAGGACTGATATGTTTCACGGGGTGGAAACGAGTTAAGGGTGTCTTCAGTGTTCATCTAAAAGTAGCCATGCAAAGTTGTCAGTAGTGTGACAGTAACTCAGATGCTTTATAAATAGTGCAGTTTTTACAGCAACAATTTTATTTTATATTATAGATTATATTATTATATTAAGATTTTTTTATGTTTTTTATGTTCAGAATTTGTTTGGTAAAAACTGAAATAGTGTGAAATATTATAACATAACACTTTTCTATTTTTATATTCTATTATACTTGTGTGTGTGTGTGTGTGTGTGTGTGTATATATTTTTTGGTATATTTTAAAATGCCATTTATTCCTGTGATGTCAAGGCTGCCATAACTCCAGTCTTCATTATCACATGAGCCTTCAGAAATCATTCTAAAATGCTGATTTGAAACTTAAATTAAACTTAATCTTTTTCAGTATTATTTTACAAATAGAAAGTTCAAAAGGACAACATGTATTTAAAATGCAAAAGTCACTTTGGATTCATTTAATTCGTCCTTGATGAGCAACAGTATTCATTTCGTGTGGGGCAGTTGTGGCCTAATGGATAGAGAGTTGGACTTGTAACCCGAAGGTCGTGGGTTCGAGTCTCAGGTCTGGCAGGGATTGTAGATGGGGGAGTGAATAACCAACACTCTCTCCACCCTCAATACCACGACTGAGGTGAGACCCTTGAGCAAGGCACCGAACCCCCAACTGCTCCCCGGGTACCGCAGCATTGGCTGCCCACTGCTCCGGGTGTATGTTCACTACTGTGTGTACACTTGGATGGGTTAAATGCAGAGCACAAATTCCAAGTATGGGTCACCATACTTGGCCACACACCACTTCCCTTTCTTATTCAACTCTCTGACCTCAAACCTTTGAACGCCAGTGTATAAGTGTGTATGCAGTCTGACAGATATACATTTAAAAGTTAAAGCCCCTTAGATATATTCATTAGCTACTTTTTCAAAAGATTAGCTACTTTTTCAAAAGAGTACATGTAGCTTGGCAAAACAGCTTCCCCAGCCTGGCATGCCTGAGAATACTGAGGATATTTGGTAGCCTTATAGTATTTAAATGGACTCAGTAGTGAATACATTTGTTCTGGGGCAAAATAACTGGGGCAGGTAAATGAGGAGGAATCGGTTGTAACCGAATGCAAGGTTTTTAACTAAGAGCCATTCCGAAACTGTCAAATATCAAATCCCTGCTTAGTGGAAAAGATGCTCTTTATTTTACAACTAAATTAATTCTCCAATGATGAGGATTAAGGGTTTATGTAGTGAGATAATACAACAGTCAAGGTTCTTTTTGCTGCTCATATTTGAGATGGTAATTCAGTCTTTAGAGAACACTGAGTGTTGGACAGTTCCAGAGCACAGTATGTGTCTTTCCAATACAATATTATACAAGTTTCCCTGCCAACCGAATACACGGCACCCAGTATGCAACTTAACTTCCTCTTCCGGCTTTGCTACTGTTCGGACGCTCTTGCTTATTGCTCTCCGCTTTGCTCCCTATTTTTGCATTTTTCTCATATCTCTCCAAGATTTTAACTTCAGCAGATCAGCACAGTGCTCAGACAACACATTTTTTTGGGGGGAAACTTAAGACTTTCTCCCAGCAGTTTACATTCCAAAGACGGAAAAATACAGCTGTCTACATTCAAACAGACTAGAGAAAATGCCTCTCGTGGAATCTACTTGCTGCATGAACTGCCACAAACTTCTACAAAGGATTGCGGTTCTTGAAACAAAGTTACTTACTGGACTTCCAAAACAGGCGGAACACACAGCAGACGGTCATCACGGACCCCCTCAGCATACAGCTGGTGAGTCCTCTGAATCTCAAAAGTTTATACAAAGTGTAGAGGAAAAAGCCGAAACAGATCGACAGACAAATCGATGGCACAAACAGGGAGCGAGACCCAAAGGCAATCGAGACATCAGATTATCACGAGTATCTCGTATTGCTGCCGAAGCATCCTCTACCCCAGATACGGCTATGACAAGACTTGTAAACACTGGCATTCTACCACCCCCAATACATCTTGAGAACAGATTTGAACCATTAATGAATGTGGGTGAGGAATCCGCAAATGTGACTAAACACGGATCGAATCAGCCAGCAGCTAACATCGCTACTAACAGGCGCTCAAGGTCGAGCAGACAGCGGCTTTCAGCTCAGAGCGCAGCCGAGCCCAGGACTCTGATAGTGGGCGACTCTATTATCAGAAACATCAGTTGCAGGACTACAACTACATACTGCCGTCCTCAAGCAAATGTCTCTGATGTGAACAAAGAACTTCGGAACATTCTGATGAAGCACAAGACTGCAAATCGAGTCATCATCCATGTGGGGAAGAATGATATTCGGAAGGAGCAGTCAGAACTCCTTAAGAAGGATATCAGTGAACTCTTTGAAACGCTTCAAAGTCTTGAAGTTCAGTCGTTCATCAGTGGACCACTCCCAGCAAGGGGAACTAACATGTTTTCACGGTTGCTTGGGCTGAATACATGGCTACAAAGAACCTGCAGTATAAAAGGAGTCAACTTCATCGACAACTTCAATCTTTTCTGGGGCCACAGACAACTGTTTAAACTAGATGGCCTCCACCCAAACAGACTCGGTGCAAGAGTGCTTAAGGACAATATCTATTTCTCCCTCCGTCATCCTTCAGCGGTGTGTGCCAATCTACTCGGCCTGAATGGCACACACACACCTGGACAGTATATGAGTGACCACAGGACTTCATGTCAGCTTCTGAGTCAACATGTGGTTGACACATCCCACAAGGACACTGATAACACCACGCAGCCACAACAAGCACTGCTCATGGACATCCCAGCTGAGCCCTGCCCACAGAGCTCATCACATGCAGACTGTGACGTACTACAACAGCTCCAAGACTCAGCACCCAAGGACGACTTTCTGGAAAACAGCCAGGGAAGCCAGAACGACATCTCACAGCCAGCGGAAACACCAGAGCCAGAGCCCTGCTCACCAGATACACTATCACTCTCCCCAGAATCTCCACTTCTAAGCTTCTCACAGAAAATGGAGGAACTGGTGTATGCTGGGACCAAACTCTCCCACTCTTTCGCTTCAAGTCCCCAGATATCAACTAAAAAACGGCGGGCCCCACAACCACCAAAGACTGCAGGCCCAGCTCACCCTCCTCCTCCTGCGAGAGCTCTCCGGCCGCTGCCACAACGTCAGGGCCCAAACCCCTCTCCATCTGGTGTAGGTGAACCAAAAACAACTGATAACAGCTCTCAGTGATGTGTGTCGGGTCCCCGCTATATTAGCAGCAACATTCACAAATGTTTACAGAACAAGCGGGAACCCAGTGTGCCTGTAGCCTCCTCTATTTCTGTTTTATTAAGCAATAGAAAGTCTAAGGCCTTCTCAAGCTGTACGGCTGACCCATCTAACCTGCGGCCTATAATGCATCAATCTAAGATTGCTGTAGAGACAAAATGTAATTCCATCAATTTAGCATTTTTAAACATTCGCTCACTTAAAAATAAATCATTTCTGATCAACGATTTAATAACCACAAACAACCTGGATTTTATGTTTTTAAATGAAACATGGTTAGAAGACAGCTGCAGTTCAACAGTCCTCACTGAAACAGCCCCTCCTAACTTTAATTTTATAAGTGTCTGCAGGACTGTTAGGAGAGGTGGAGGTGTAGCTGCTCTGTTTAAAGATGTTTATCAGTGCAAGCAAATGTCATTTGGTCAATATTCATCTTTTGAATACCTAGGTATTGTGCTGAAAGGTGCTCCACACACCCTGTTTATCATTATTTACAGGCCTCCAAAATATTCTCCAGCCTTTGTTGATGATTTCACTGAACTGTTATCAATGATTTCCTCAGAGTTTGACTGTTTTGCTATTGCAGGGGATTTTAATATTCACATAGATAATGCAGAAATCAAAACTACAAAACTACAACCTGGATTTTATGTTTTTAAATGAAACATGGTTAGAAGACAGCTGCAGTTCAACAGTCCTCACTGAAACAGCCCCTCCTAACTTTAATTTTATAAGTGTCTGCAGGACTGTTAGGAGAGGTGGAGGTGTAGCTGCTCTGTTTAAAGATGTTTATCAGTGCAAGCAAATGTCATTTGGTCAATATTCATCTTTTGAATACCTAGGTATTGTGCTGAAAGGTGCTCCACACACCCTGTTTATCATTATTTACAGGCCTCCAAAATATTCTCCAGCCTTTGTTGATGATTTCACTGAACTGTTATCAATGATTTCCTCAGAGTTTGACTGTTTTGCTATTGCAGGGGATTTTAATATTCACATAGATAATGCAGAAATCAAAACTACAAAAGAAATTATAACTGTTTTAAACACTTTTGACCTGAGTCAGCATGTGCACGGACCAACACACAATCGTGGACACACTCTAGATTTACTCATCAGTAGAGGTCTAAACATCTCATCCATTGTAATTAAGGATGTAGCACTATCTGATCACTTCTGTATTTTCTTTGATATATTGATCTCGGTCACCACTGAATCTAGATCTGTCTCTATCAGAAAGAGATGCATTAACGACAACACTAGTGCGCTATTTATGAAGGCAATATCATTAACACCAAGCATTTCTGCAGACTCTGTTGATCTTCTCCTGGAGTCTTTTAACTCAAAAATTAAGAATGTTATTGATGATATTGCCCCGATAAAGGTCAGCAAGAAGACGGGGAAACAGAAATCAATTTGAAGAAAATCAACAGCAGTTCAGAGCATGAAAAGACAATGCAGAAAAGCTGAGCGGATGTGGCGGAAGACGAAACTCGAAATTCACTATAGCATCTATAAAGACAGCCTTCATGCTTTCAATGTGGAACTAGCCACAGCTAGACAGACTTTCTTTTCAAACCTTATAAACAGTAACTTAAACAACACCCGCACTCTTTTTGCGACTGTTGAGAGACTGACAAACCCCCCAAGTCAGATTCCCAGTGAAATGCTCTCCGACAGCAAATGCAATGAGTTTGCTTCCTTCTTTTCTGAGAAGATCAATAATATCAGGAAGGAGATTGGCACATCCTCAAGTTATGCAGAGGTCACACAGATTCGACCGCAATTTCAAAAAGAAGTGACTATGTGTGTTTTTAAAGAAATTGATAACAAAATTTTGGAAGAAATAGTACAGCACCTTAAATCGTCAACCTGCTATCTTGACACACTTCCCACATCCTTTTTCAAAAATGTGCTTAACTGTTTAGAAGCTGATCTCTTAGAAGTGGTGAACGCCTCACTTCTTTCTGGGACTTTTCCAAACTCCCTTAAAACTGCAGTTGTTAAGCCCCTTCTGAAAAAGAGCAATCTTGATTACACCATGTTGAGCAACTATAGACCCATATCAAATCTTCCTTTCATAGGTAAGATAATTGAAAAGGTAGTTTCTAATCAGCTGAACAACTACTTAAAGTCAAATGGATACCTGGACAATTTTCAATCTGGTTTCCGAGCACATCACAGCACAGAGACAGCACTCGTTAAGATAATAAATGATATTCGCGTCAATTCTGATTCTGGCAAAATATCAGTGCTGGTACTACTAGATCTTAGTGCTGCGTTTGACACTGTCGATCATAACATACTTTTAGAGAGACTGGAAAACTGGGTCGGGCTTTCTGGGATGGCACTCAAATGGTTCAGATCATACTTAGAAGGGAGAGGTTATTATGTGAGTATAGGAGAGCATAAGTCTAAGTGGACGGCCATGACATGTGGAGTCCCACAAGGCTCAATTCTTGCACCGCTCTTGTTTAACCTGTATATGCTCCCACTAAGTCAGATAATGAGGAAGAACCAAATTGCCTATCACAGCTATGCTGATGATACCCAGATTTACCTAGCCTTATCTCCAAATGACTACAGCCCCATTGACTCCCTCTGCCAATGCATTGATGAAATTAACAGTTGGATGTGCCAGAACTTTCTTCAGTTAAACAAGGAGAAAACTGAAATCATTGCATTTGGAAACAAAGATGAAGTTCTCAAGGTGAATGCATACCTTGACTCTAGGGGTCAAACAACTAAAAATCAAGTCAGAAATCTTGGGGTGATTCTGGAGACAGACCTTAGTTTCAGTAGTCATGTCAAAGCAATAACTAAATCAGCATACTATCATCTCAAAAATATTGCACAAATTAGATGTTTTGTTTCCAATCAAGACTTGGAGAAACTTGTTCATGCCTTTATCACCAGCAGGGTGGATTACTGTAATGGTCTCCTCACCGGCCTTCCCAAGAAGACCATTAGACAACTGCAGCTCATCCAGAACGCTGCTGCCAGGATTCTGACTAGAACCAGAAAATCTGAGCATATCACACCAGTCCTCAAGTCCTTACACTGGCTTCCAGTTACATTTAGGATTGATTTTAAAGTACTTTTACTCGTTTATAAGTCACTCAATGGCCTAGGACCTAAATATACTGCTGATATGCTCACTGAATATAAACCAAACAGACCACTCAGATCATTAGGATCGAGTCAGTTAGAAATACCAAGGGTTCACACAAAACAAGGGGAGTCTGCTTTTAGCTATTATGCGGCCCGCAGTTGGAACCAGCTTCCAGAAGAGATCAGATGTGCTAAAACATTAGCCACATTTAAATCAAGACTCAAAACTCATCTGTTTAACTGTGCATTTGTTGAATGAGCACTGTGCTATATGTCCGAACTGACTGCAATACATTTTATGTATAATCATTTTCTTTAAATTTATTTTAAATCATTTTCTATATCATTTAAAATTCTTTGTTTTTATTATTTTTATTTCCATGTTTTTATTGATTTTAATGTCTATTTCACTTTCTTTTATGTAAAGCACTTTGAATTACCACTGTGTATGAAATGTGCTATATAAATAAACTTGACTTGACTTGACTTGACTAACTTCTACAGTTAATTACATGCCATCGCTTTCATCTGATGGATTCGTAATGTTTTAATTTATGTCTGTTTAATTAATCATGTCACTTCTAATAACCAGCTCTGTTCATTTAACAACAGAGATTGTGCAGGTTTATTGGTGGCGAAGGTGGTAGTGTACCTCTATGGCAACACTTCCACAATCACTAAACGTTCATTGAACTTGAGCCCTTAATGTGTGCGTTATCAAATTAAAGTAGATGCTTGTTATTATTTTCATTCACAGAAGTCAAGCAAAAGCAGAAATGCTGATGTATTTCAATTTTGGCTTTACAGACAGAAAATATACTTCTTTTCTTGTGATTCAACAGCTTTTTTTTGAAGCAAGCAAGGTGAAATCAGAGGAAAATAACAGCCTTTTGCGCCACTGTCCACTCTGAAGTGCCTATTTCATATGCATGCTCAACAACAATGCTTCAGCACCTTGGCTACAATGCCCAAGTTATCAGCCAAGACTTCAAACCTCTTGCTTTGAATTACCTAGTAACAGGAGGGTGTTTGAGGATCCTTAAAGTAATGATCCCTGGCATCTTGGGGAGTTCAAAGTAAATTGGCAAGGGTTATAAAGCACACCGTCACTTGATTCGCACTGATCAAAATAGAGAAATCAGCCAACTATGTTAAATAGAATTTTCATCACTGCTCAACCAGTGCCACAAATAGGTTATCTTGGATAATTACCGTGAGGCTTCATTACCTCCTTATCAAATTAGATTTCTTTTTCTCTTCAAGGTAGATTTGAGGCTGATTACGAATTTCACCATAAGCTCCTCAAAACTCACTAAAATGGAAAGTGCTTTTTGAAGCGCAGTGGTTATTACCTTCATTTCTTACCGCTATTTGGCTTCAACTTTGCATGAGACTCAGGACTGCTCGAGATGAAGAGCACAAAGCCGAATCAATCCTCAGCTTATGGTGAGGCAGGCTTGTTTCCCTCCAATTTCACAAAATTTCCATAACCATATAAGACTGTTTTTCTTTGCTCCGCCGAGCAGAGAGTGTCTAATATTTTAGAATTTTAACAGGGCACGACTTTCTCTAATGGTTCCCTGTTGTGCATTCATTCAATCGTGTTTCAAAGATGCCAATTTTCACCATTCTATACACCTCGACAGTGACAGACAGTGCCAGAGTTTGCCGTCCCATATCATATTTAGGCCTTTTTTTTTTTTTGCATGGTTGTCTTGGTGACAGCACATCGCGGTTTTAAATTATCAGCGGCTGCCTCTGGTTGGCTGGTGACTTGCATTGATTCGAGGTTAGACTGACAGGCATGTCACAGATGGAGCCACTGAGGGCTGCCCAGGTCTACTGCAGCAGAGCTGGCTGATGAAACAAGAGGTAAGAAGGGACCCCTGATGCTCGGAGAGGGAAATGGCCTAAACTAGCTCTGCATCGTGTCATCTTATTTGTGAGATAGTCACAAGTTGGTAACCTCAGAGCATGGAAAGCGCTCATCCAATTATGTCGCGCAGGTCGTGAGAGCCGTGCTATCTTTATTTAATTAAATCTGGCGAGTGATAAACACTTCACTACCAACCGGTTGCTTAAGCTTCGGCTGCTAATACTCACTGTGGCGTAGTGAGTTTAATCTCTATGCACCCTAGATGCTCAGTCAATGAAGATTTACAACAACAACAGAACCCCCCCCCCAAAAAAAAAAAACAGCACTGGAGGCTTCTTATCAGAAAGTTTTTGTTCTGCCTGAGCTAATTGTGTTTAATCATATTGCCCTAAGCTGGAAAATTTGTGCGGCTTATGATTTCAGAGTTTTGGTGTCAACATGTTCCCAACATGAACCCTTATTTTTGTATAACTAGGCATGTATATCTAATAAACTCTTTTGTATCCATATATACCGTATCTTTCACTTTTGGTTCTGGTTCTGGTAAAAATCTATAATTAAGCTGTCACTTTTAAAGTGAAATTGACGTGACATGCGGCCAAGTATGGTAATCCATACTCAGGATTTGTTCTCTACATTTATCCCATCCAAAGTGCACACACACAGCAGTGAACACACACACACCATGAACACACACACACCGTGAACACATACCCGGAGCAGTGGGCAGCTATGCTACGGCGCCCGGGGAGCTAAAGAGTAGGCCTACATGCACAAATATTAAACATAATTGGACCATAGTCAGCATGATCACATCCAATTAAAATTAATGCAGCCTGTTTAAAGTGCTTTGTTTAACTTTGAAGCAAATATAAAATGTCAAATTTATCTCACTTAACGTCAGTTCAAACTTTTGATAAGTGATCGCCCACAAAGCTGCATACTGTTCCACCATTCGAAAAAGAAAAGTGTAATTTGCTTTACAAACTCCTACTGCTTTTGATACAGAAGTTTGGAGATCTTTTAATGCTCACTATCTTGCCTCGGCGGATTGTGAAGCCAGTGAAATGTGAGCACAAACACACACACACACACACACACACTGCACTGATGCTGGGTAGAAATTGGGCACAGACCTTGCTTCTGTTCTTTAAGGCTGAAGAGGAACACCAGAGGAATGTCTCTATGATACGCTTACCTAAAATCCTTTTACATATGCATATTTGTTTTGCTACACAATGTAGGAAAAATCTGTCCCAGGCACATACTTTGGTACATTTTAATATTATTATTGTTATTATTAATAGTCTCCTTTTTGGATCAATAGTAGCCTAATGTAAGCAACTAACTAGAGTTTTGCTATAAATATTCTCACCCACAGATTATCATTTCAAATTCATTTTGATTCAGAGATGACAGAAAGTGATAATGTCTGTGCGAGCGAGTTGTTTGTAATTAGCCCTTCCATTCCCACCAGTCTAACTCATTCAGGCCTGTTTGCAGAGTGGCTGCAAACATGACAAGCAAACATTTTCACATTGCTTATTAATCAGATTTTCACTATTCCCCACTAATATTTTTATTATATATTAAAACACATAAATTACACAAAGTACACAAATACTAGGTGAAATAGCTCATATTTCACCAATTCTTAATCAATACTTATGTATGCAGTTTGTTAGCAATTTGCTATGCTAACAACATTTTTAATCAATTAATAATCTTTGCATTTAACATTTTGCTAAGCTAGCAGCATGATTATTATGCCCATATACTGATTGCCCATTAATTTTGCATTTCAATTTTTAATTGAACAGGCAATTTACAGGTGCATCTCAGAAAATTAGAATATGGTGAAAAAGTTATTTTTTTCTTGTAACTTATTTCAAAAAGTGAAACTTTCATATATTTTAGATTCATTACATGTAAAGTAAAACACTTCAAAAGTTTTTTTTGTTTGTTTTAATTTTGATGATTACAGCTTACAGCTAATGAAAGTCAAAAATCAGTATCTCAAAATATTAGAATATTTCCTAAGATCAATCAAAAAAAGGATTTGCAAAACAGAAAAGTTCAAGTTCTTTAAAATATGTTCATTTATGCACTCAATACTTGGTCAGGGCTCCTTTAGCACAAACTCCAGCATCAGTGAGGTGTGGCATGGAAGCGATCAGCCTGTGGCTCTGCTGAGGCACTATTGAGCCTTCAGCTCGTCTGGATTGTTGGATTGACTTTCTCATCTTTCTCTTTAAAATATCCCACAGATTCCATATAGAATCTAGGTCAGACATGTTAGCTGGCCAATCAAGCACAAAACACTTGGAAGTGGTTTTGGCACTGTGGGCAGGTGCTAAAGTCCTGCTGGAAAAGGAAATCAGCATCTCCATAAAGCTTGTCAGCAGATGGAAGCATAAAGTGCTCTAAAATCTCCTGGTAGACGGCTGCATTGACTTTGGACTTGATAAAACACAACAGACCAACAGCAGCAGACGTCACGGCACCCCAAATCATCACAGACTTCAGAAACTTCACACTGGACTTCAAGCAGCTTGGATTCTGTGCTTCTCCAGTCTTCCTCCAGACTTCAGACCTTGATTTCTAAATGAAAAGCAAAATTTACTTTTATTTGAAAAGAGGACTTTTGAACAGTGCAGTTATTTTTCTCCATAGCTCAGGTAAGACGCTTCTGACTATGTTTCTTTTTCAGAAGTGACTTGGTAGCCCTTTTCCTGAAGATGTCTGAGCGTGGTGACCTCTTGATGCACTGACTCCAGCTTCAGTCCACTCCTTGTGAAGCTCTCCCAAGTGTTTGAATCAGCTTTGCTTGACAATATTCTCAAGCTTGCGGTCATCCTTGTTGCTTGTGCACATTTTCCTACCCAATTTCTTCCTTCCAGTCAACTTTGCATTTAATATGCTTTGATACAGCATATGAAGTGGTTTCAAACAACAGATGTGTTTAGTGCATCTTTTCTGCTGAAGCCCCACCTTCTCTCTTTCTTTCTCTCTATCCACCTCCTTGGCTGGCAGGCCTGTGGCTCTGTCGCTTGTCAAGGCTTTAATCTGACATGGTCTTGGACCAAACCTTTGCGAAGCTTAAATTGACAGAAACGCAAAAATATGACTCCCTCCTCTCACAAAAAAAAGTTAATTTTTGGAATCCTTCCCGAAAAACTGTCAACTCTCACTAGACAGATTTACAAAATGGTTCTTCTAATTACCCTAAGTACATTTCAAGAGTAAATATCTCTTGTAGTTTATTAAAACATCCCCTGCTTGGTCATTTCGGAGCATTAAATGCACAGGGAAGCAAGTAAATGCTGTTATTCATCCTCTCAAAGTCTGAGCATCTGAAGAACTCTGTTTAATTATCAATACTCAGATATATCTCTTGACCGTAGAGCACAACTGCTTCATAATTACACGTTGGCAAAAGCATCATCATCAACCGTTCCAGTCCTCATACGATCTAGTTCTGAAACAAACGAGGGCTGATGTAACAGTCCAGCAGCTCTGGGACCTTTCGCTGTTTATATAACTCCGCTTGTCTCTGTTTGTGCTTTCCAGACAGACTGTCAGTGTGTGGATTAATGGGGGAGATTTTTTTGTGTGTTTTTTTTTTTTTAGAATGGATGGACATGGACATGGTATTGTAGGCAGTGACCAGTGACTGTCCTTATGAGTCGGTAATTCATCCAGCTTATTCGTTCAAATCACAGATTCATTCAGGACTGAAACACCACTACTGGGTACATGTTGCCCGGGACGGGCAATGGATGGCTGGCGTTAGCTAAAATTAAAACTAAAACTATTTTTTTGTTGTTGTTGTTGAAATAAAGCTAATATAAACTATAAATATTAGACAAAAAACTTAAACTAAACGGAAATTGAGATGTTTCATTTGCAACTAGCTGGAATAAGTTTTAATTGACTAAATTATAAAAAATAAAAGCTTAAACTGAACTAAAAACATAGTTAATAAAAAATACTAAAAATGACAAACAACAACAACATTACTAACTAAAATAAAAATTTAAATGAAAACTGAAAATATACAAATAAATGCAAATTCATAATATTAATTAAAAGTATGGTAACACTTTATTTTATGGTGTCCTTGTTACAAATTGCATGTACCTACGATAGTAACCATATATTATGCATAATTACATGCAACTAGCCTTAAACCAAACCCTTATCTTAGCCCTAACCATATAGTAAGTACAAGTAGTTAATTAATTTTACTAAAAATAATACTTAAATGTATAATTATACTGTAAAAAGAACACTGAAAAATAAAGTGAAACCAAAACTGCAGTAGTGTCTAAATAATACTAAAATAACATTGTTTGTAACTATTTTATTGGCAGAGGAAAAACAGACAAACAAACAGAAAATATTGTGTTTAAAATACTTTTTATTGTTTACAATTACAAAGTCTGAAAACAAAAACAGAGAAAGAACAGCTATGAACAAGGATCGTGGAGCCAATTAAATTGGTTGCAAACAACTAAGGCCTAACATAAAACAAGATAAAAATGATGCACTATAAGAATTGATTGAAAAGATCGCTCAGATTTCAACAGTCTGCAGGAGCCCAGACAAGGACTCTATTAATTTAAGTTGGAAATGTTAAGTGCAGATTTAGCGTTTCAGTGCACTGGCCATCAGAACTCAGCATCTTCTCTTATGCCCAGAAAATGTCAAGATGTGGTTTATAGAGTTCAAGGTTACACCATCGTCATATTATTACCATATTATCACGCTGGAATTCCACATGAATAACAGCTCTCAGATGCCCTTCAGATGCCAGAGCTGTCTGGGCAGACATGAAGGCAGTGCAGATCAAGGAGTCTGGAGTTAACCGGCCTGCCACGGTCTAGGCGGTGGGGGTCATTGTCAAAACAAAGGAGGGCGCAAATTACCCATGCAAGTCATTTTAAATGCAAAAGATGCAGAGAATTTGGAGAGTTAAGTCAGAACCTGGATGCGATTCAACAGTTCCTCTTTTTCATCTCAGTGCCAGCCACTTAACCAGATGTCCAACAACATGCCGGCTTTTGCCTGATGCCTTTGTGGAGCTTGCCAACGGCTGCTGGAATAATTGAAAAATAGAGCTCATCTCGCTTAGCGGGGACGCTCTGGTCCCCTGTGAGAATGTGAACGCTGCAGGAGCCATAGGGACCGGGAGGTGATAGATGAAGTGGAGCGGTCTCACCAAGAACCCACACCTCTCTTTGCAATGCAGACACCCCCCCCCCCCCCCCCCCCGAGCCCAGCAGAGCCTCTTTTACCTCTAAACCATCAGTACTTCTCGGTCTCCAAACCAGAACAGTGAAAGGTCAGAAAAAGGCTGGTAAATCCCATCATCCTCCTCTGCTTTGTGAAGGGACACGGACAGCATGTTCAATAAAGAAATGAGAAATACCACATGCTAATTGCACCACTGTCTGTTTGTGGGGCTTTAAAGCGAAGGAGCTAAATTGGGATGGATGGATCATGCCCTTCTTTATCCATGGGACTATTTTTCTTAGTCCAGCGTTGTTGTGCTGGGTGCCGGGCTCGACATTAATCAAAGCACAAAAAGAATGTCAGCAGCCTCATGCGGGCTGAAGCACAAGAGAGAAGCCAGTCAAATCAAATTAATTTCACTCCTGAGGACGTGCTTAATTGCGAGATCTATCAAGGTCCAAGTTGGGCTGACTGTCAACAGAGAGACGCCACCAAAACCATGGGCCAAAAGTAATAACTGCATGTTTACTGTAGCCGAACCGTCTGAAAGCTAATGATCCAAACATCTTTGAGCTGGACAAATGGTTTGAAGTAAACTAGTTACAGATCTGACTATTCAATTTACAGTAATGCATACAGCAAAACAAAACTGCAACATCCTGCAATGCCATATCTGGTCCGGTCTTTTACGAAAATGAATGCTCTTTCATCTTGGGATCAAAGCTATGTGTTGTGTCTTTTGAAGTTTGAAAAAGAGAGCGAGAGAGAAAAGAAGGAAAAAGAAATGTACTTTTATTGACTTTTCATCATCTACTCATTTACGTGACCTTTCTTAACCCCTCTCCCTAATATTTAGTATGAAGAATTTGGAATTTTATAGTGTCAAGCCATGCTCTGTGCTTTAGTTTATTCAGCATGGGTAATTAAGATAGCGTAGGCATTAAGGCAGTGTGTGTACTTCAAGTAGTGCAGATACTGAGGGTAAAATGTGTTTGTATTCAAGGCCTCCACTAGGAGCTGCTCCAACGCTTGTGTGATTTCAGTTCCTGAATGACAACCGCATAACAAACCTTCCAATACATCTGCGCTAAATGAATGAGTCAGTCCCTCGGAGATTAGAGAACAGCACAACTGTATTTGCTTGAGTCTACTGTTCCTGCACAGATCTATTTCCTGCATATTGTTTGATTGCTAATTATACTCTGCTGCACGCTGACATTCTGACAATGTGACCGATAAAGGTGACAATAGAGCAAAGTATTACTACTCTAGATGTCACAAATACTGCTGAATGCTTTACAACTGTAAATGCCATCTACTTAATGATGCAGTTATAAGGACATGAATGTTTACATGATCAAGAAAAGCTGTTCAGAGAGGTTACTGTACTGAAGGTCATTTAAGCCCTAATTATGGCTAAAATTCAATAAAAAATATAGTTTTGCCAATGTGAGATGTGTTCAGTTCACAACTTAGATATAATAATAATAATATTATATTAGATTTTTTTTATATTAGAATGTTTTTCACTATTTATAGTGATATAATAATAATAATAATAATATAAATATATATACAAGTATATTTAAATATTAATTGTAAATATATATGTATTATTATTATTACTATTATTATTTATAATATGAATATATTTCAACTGAGAAGTATATATAACATTTTAAATGAGCCATCTGTTTTTGCAGCTCAAACTAAATTTCCACATAGCTGTTATTACTTTCAACAAAAACTAAAACCATAAAAATGCCATTATTTAAAATAAAATAAACAATTAATAAAATAAACAATTACAAAATTTCATTTTATTTTACCTAATTGTCAAGACAACATACATTCACTTTGCCATTTAGTTTAAGTGCTAAAATAACTCAAACTAAAAGAACTAAAACATAACTAAATTAAAACTAACAATAAAAAACTGTATAGACTTGGAAAAACTAATCATAATAATAATAAAATAAAATTGCAGAAACAAACAACAAAATTACTAAAACTTTAAGTTAAAATTAAATGAAAAGAGAAAAATAAAATCTAATTCAAAATGTTATCAAAATCTATAGATGTATATCAGGGATACTAATAACCCTGTTCCACATATTTTTAATTTATTTATTTAGTGATTGATTGGTTGATTGATTGATTTATTTTGCATGAGCCTGACAGTTTTTTACACTTTTTTTTTTTTTACCTATATTAATGCATTTTTCAACGTAGCATTAAAAATCTTCTTGGCTCACTAATCTGAGGCTGCACATGCAGGTTGGATGGGCAAACTACTTTTGCAGCAGCTTTAGTGCAGTAAAGTGCAGCATATGAGATAAAGCAGCTGTAGCAGCATCACCCAGCACCTTCCACAATAAGCCAGTCTCTCATGGCTGCACGCAGCATCTGCATACGGTCTGGCTGTGCTCAGCATTCTCCTGATACTTCACAGGCGTCTGCTGCTAGGCCATGGGGTGTGCGTGGAGACACTCTGCTTTGTGAGGCACAGAGATAAGTTTCAGCCAGTGGCGCACATGCATTTATCCCCCCGACTCGTCATTCCTGCATTTCAGCTCATTACCTTTATCAGGCCTCTGAGTGTTCAGAAAAATCCTTCTCTACGCTCCTGTGGGTGAGCAGCATAGGATTCATGGAGGCATTAACTGCCTGGGCTGCTAATTCCTCCGGCCTTCTACTTATCATCCGCGGCCAGAAGATTGAGAGATGCCGATTTGCCATTCTGATTAGATAAGAAGAGGTACTGGGTGACCTTTGATGCGCTTTGACTTGGTAATAAGGGCTAATGCTGGGTAGTAAAAGAAAGCTACTAACGTGACTACAGTTTTCAGTGGCATGACAGCAACTAGCAACTGACAAAATTATAATGCTTTTCTTTTTTAGGATTCATTTTATTTTTTTGACTTTGCAGACAAACAGGCTGAAAAGGAATCAAACATGCTCCCTTTAACTGTGCTCTGATTCATTTTAGAGAATTGATTCGTTAGGGCTGTTCATGTGAATCAAGTGTAAAAATTCATTTATTTATTTGATTTATCCCTACAATGAAGTAGCATGTCTGGTATTTTTGTGTTTTTGTCAAATTTTATAGTTAAATGCTGCTCTTCATAACAGTGTATTTGATTTAAGGATTCCATTATACTGTATTAATGGACTGTATGGTGTCAGTTATTGTACACAAAAAATTTGAAAAATTCCACCTACTTCAACTTGCAAACTTAATTTTTGTTGCTGCCTTAATTTTTTTTTTTAATCTAATCAAATTTGATTGTGTAAGTCATTTCAACTTAATTTATATTAATATGATTTGAAAGACTGAGATTGAGTCTTTATAATTTAGGCCCGGTTTCACAGACAGGGTTTAGGTTAAGGCAGGATTAGGCCATAGTTCAATTAGGACATTTAAGTAGCTTTTATAAATATGCCTTAGATAAAAAATATTACTGGTGTGCGAAACACAATGAATCTGACATATTTTAAGATCACTGCAAGTGCAAGTTTATTTCAGTTGAAATAGTCCAGACATGCATTTTAGTCTGGGACTAGTCTTAAGCCTTGTTTATGAAACCAGGGGTTAATGTTTTCTTTATAGCTTAATGTATAACTTAATGATTTATTGATCATCATTTTTTTTATAGTGTAGATGTGCAAAACTTAAACATATCTTAAAACTGAATCTTAAAAACAAGTTACATATTTAATAGCTTCAATGTAGCTAATTTTTGTTCGTAGCTTATTTTGTTAGCTAGCTAAAGAAAGAAAGAAAGTTTCTTAACTTTCAAATCTTTGAGTCATTAGTTTCTCAAGAAGCTTCTGTAGGACAACCTGGTCTGTGAACTACTGTATAAGAAGAATGCCAGTTACTTCAGATTTACAGTCAGGTCCATAAATATTGGGACATCGACACAATTCCAACATTTTTGGCTCTATACACCACCACGATGGATTTCATTTGAAACAAACAAGATGTGCTTTAACTGCAGATTGTCAGCTTTAATTTGAGGGTATTTACATCCAAATCAGGTGAACGGTGTAGGAATTACAACAGTTTGCATATGTGCCTCCCACTTGTTAAGGGACCAAAAGTAATGGGACAGAATAATAATCATAAATCAAACTTTCACTTTTTAATACTTGGTCGCAAATCCTTTGCAGTCAATTACAGCCTAAAGTCTGGAACGCATAGACATCACCAGACGCTGGGTTTCATCCCTGGTGATGCTCTGCCAGGCCTCTACTGCAACCGTCTTCAGTTCCTGCTTGTTCTTGGGGCATTTTCCCTTCAGTTTTGTCTTCAGCAAGTGAAATGCATGCTCTATCGGATTCAGGTCAGGTGATTGACTTGGTCATTGCATAAGTCCACTTCTTTCCCTTCAAAAACTCTTTGGTTGCTTTTGCAGTATGCTTTGGGTCATTGTCCATCTGCACTGTGAAGCGCCGTCCAGTGAGTTCTGAAGCATTTGGCTGAATATGAGCAGATAATATTGCCCGAAACACTTCAGAATTCATCCTGCTGCTTTTGTCAGCAGTCATATCATCAATAAATACAAGAGAACCAGTTCCACTGGCAGCCATACATGCCCACGCCATGACACTACCACCACCATGCTTCACTGATGAGGTGGTATGCTTAGGATCATGAGCAGTTCCTTTCCTTCTCCATACTCTTCTCTTCCCATCACTCTGGTACAAGTTGATCTTGGTCTCATCTGTCCATAGGATGTTGTTCCAGAACTGTGAAGGCTTTTTTAGATGTCGTTTGGCAAACTCTAATCTGGCCTTCCTGTTTTTGAGGCTCACCAATGGATTACATCTTGTGGTGAACCCTCTGTATTCACTCTGGTGAAGTCTTCTCTTGATTGTTGACTTTGACACACATACACCTACCTCCTGGAGAATGTTCTTGATCCGGCCAACTGTTGTGAAGGGTGTTTTCTTCACCAGGGAAAGAATTCTTCGGTCATCCACCACAGTTGTTTTCCGTGGTCTTCCGGGTCTTTTGGTGTTGCTGAGCTCACCGGTGCGTTCCTTCTTTTTAAGAATGTTCCAAACAGTTGTTTTGGCCACGCCTAATGTTTTTGCTATCTCTCTGATGGGTTTGTTTTGTTTTTTCAGCCTAATGATGGCTTGCTTCACTGATAGTGACAGCTCTTTGGATCTCATCTTGACAGTTGACAGCAACATATTCCAAATGCAAATAGCACACTTGAAATGAACTCTAGACCTTTTATCTGCTCATTGTAATTGGGATAATGAGGGAATAACACACACCTGGCCATTGAACAGCTGAGAAGCCAATTGTCCCATTACTTTTGGTCCCTTAACAAGTGGGAGGCACATATGCAAACTGTTGTAATTCCTACAAAGTTCACCTGATTTGGATGTAAATACCCTCAAATTAAAGCTGACGGTCTGCAGTTAAAGCACATCTTGTTCGTTTCATTTGAAATCCATTGTGGTGGTGTATAGAGCCAAAAATGTTAGAATTGTGTCGATGTCCCAATATTTATGGACCTGACTGTATGTGGTTTATGGAGTCTCTGCATTGACTAAAGTATCTGAATGTATCACAGAGTGCTTGGATGAGGCATCAAAATGGTAGAGAATGTCCTCTGCTTTATAATTATGTTTTAGAAAGCACATAGTGTCTTGCTGTAGGGAGAAGAGTGTATCTCTGAATGAACTGCTTACATGAAACATGGCTTGAATTTCAACCAGTGGTAACTTGCATATTGAAATTGAATTTGTAATATCTAAAGCTGAAATATTCAAAATAAAGGCGAATAAAAGAGGAAACTCAGTTCCAAAATAATTAAAATCAAATTTAATCATATTTAAATTAATTATCATAAAGAATGCTTTGCGAAAGTGACAAAACAGAGATTGGCATCGGTTCTTCTTAAAATGAGCTCAAATAAAAAGCTTGGAAATTTGCCAAGTTTTTGACACCTGTTTTGTTAGTTGATGTGGATTTTGTATTAATATGCCTCCCGTGTCTATCAAAACAGAAACAAATAAAACAGAAAACATCAATATTTCTCTGTTGAGCAGAAAATGGTTTTGACCAAAATCACAGCTACTAGTGTTCAACAGCCTGTTTGTCCATCATGGATTGATGAGCACAAGATCAAATAAAAGTCTGATACACCACCATATTTCAGACCAGGGATTAATATTGTTTATTTGTTTTATATATTATATATATATTTTGGGGTAATCTCTGATACTTTTTATTGAAAATGTACTATAGTACTTTAATAGTATAAAAGTTTAATAATCCACACAAGTGAAGGCAGTGAAACTCCTTTTAAACAATTTGTAATCACATTTCCAGAATTTGGTAACAAAGCTCAATGGCACACTTTACCCCACATGCCATGTAGAAAATGTATGCTAATTGTAGCATTAACACAACATTGCATTTCTCGTGTGAATGTATCATGGACAATCCTGCACAGTTTTCTATAAAGGAGGTCCAATGTCCCCATACTTTTTGCATATAACCATTAGTAGAGTATAAAGTAAAAAAAAAAAAAAAGAAGACTATTTTCTTTTTAAAAAAGATGCTGCTGTTTGATGCTGCTCTTGGAATAAAATGCAGTGCATCATATTGAGCCGAATCAATCCCTGCTCATCCACAGAGACACAAACTTTTCACTCTAGAATAATTGGGAAAGTTGTGTCTCCATAGAGAACAAATCAAATGGTTTTTCAAATTAAAACTATTCTTGGAAAAAAAAACATCACTTTAGAGATAACAGTGAAAAAAAGTAAGATAATTTGATTGTAAAAATACAATTTCTGCTATTTGTGGCAATGTGACTTGACCACCGTGAGTTGTGACCACTGTGAAGACAGGCAATTAAAGATATGAACGTGTGCACGAAATCCAAACCCGGGTGAGGTTTTTACAAAGCACAAATGATGTAAATTAAAGTAGATTTCCTGACAAAACAATGCAGTCTTAGAGAACACCAACAGTATTATCATGACAGTCCCTTTGCATCCGATTCTCTGGAGCCGAAGGAGAGATTAATGCTCCACCACCAGGTGAACGGATTAATTGATTCCGTACCACTTCCCTTCAACAAAACCTTTTCACTGGGTGACATTTATGCAAACAACAAAATACTAAAATGTTGTTGCAAGAACATGAGTGCAATCTGACCTTATAAAACCCTGGGAGAGAAGGCAAAAAAAAAAACATGGCAGTTGTGGTTGTTGTGAAAGTGATGTGTACTCAGGGTTGACAGAGGGGCATCTGCTATTACACACCACAATTACCGAGATCCCAGAGCTCCAATGAGAAGCTCCATAAATCTACTGTGTGTGTGTGTGTGTGTGGAGAAAGACACACGGAGAGGGACCTGTGAGATTGCAAATGCTCCAATGCTGAGGCTCAACCAATTATGAGCTCTCAATGGCTTAGGTCTGCTATCAATGGCCAGTCATATGCAGTTACTTCTGCCAGTAACCAGCATGAAGCGCATCAACGGCACATCATGCTGTGTAATACTGACAAATAAAAGACAACAATATTTACTCACAGCGCTTACTTAATAAAACACTGTATAACAAAGCGAGGGTGTAATTCTTCAAAGCACCTCGACAAATAATCAATTCTGATCCAGTCAACTCATTGCGGTTCAACGCAATTTGAGTTGTTATAACAGGATCCAGCCAATAGCTTCCACCGTCCCCGTGGCATTGGAGAACGCCAATTCCAATCATCACTGAGAAGCTGTAGTGGAATCTCCTAATAATGCTGCTCTATTGAAACTGGCAGGGCATATGAAAACTCAGCACGCGCTGTATTATTTGCAAACTTATCAGCCACTAAAAGCTATATTTCTGCAAAATGTGGAGGTGGATAAATATAAATCCTTGCAGGATGACTGGATCAGAGGTAAATTTCCTCCATTTTCACACTTTAACAGCATAAATGTATTTACTAGGATAAAATAAACTGCATCACCGCAGCATTTTTAAGCACCAATATTGTGCCTTTTCTAAAATAGATATATTGAATATGCAGTCTCCTTTTGTGAGACCTTTCCAATTACAAATTTCTGATTTAGCAAAACCTAAAATTAATCTTTTTGGTTTTTAGTGAGGCTGATGCTAGAAGTAAATATTCAGTGACAAGCATGCTAAGCACTTTCCATGAATAGAATAAAGAATAGGCCTTGGAATGCAGTTTTTTCACTAAACAGTCAATGAAAGATGTATAGATTGCAGAAAATGTTGATTTATATGAGCTGGTTCATTTTCAGTTCATTACAACCCTGCTGCCACAAGAGGATGTATCTGAAACAGTTCACAACCCTGATTTGTGTCATTTTGTAATTGTCTAGCAATAAACATTAAATAAACATCAAAATTAAATAGACAAAAAGTTAAACAGACAAAATTAACTGGGCAACATTGTTATCTAATTACAGGGTTGAACATTTATCAAGCTGTCATAGCAGCTAGCAATTTTGTATTTTTAGCTTTTGAAGTTAAATATCCCAAAAATTATAAAAACGTGTTTGCTTAATCTTTTTCTTCTTACGGTAACTTTGGTAACAGGGTTGAATAAGCATTTTTGAATGCACTCAGAAGACAACAGAATGAGATGTTTAGTTGTTTGGTCACACTTTATTTTAAGGTCCAGGGTTAGGGTTATATACTAAACTCTAGGGTTTATATAATAAACTCTTATAACAGTTTTGCCTCAATAAACTCTTAATTTGCTGCTTATTAATAGGAAGGTAGTTGTTAAGTCTAGGTATTGCATTAGGGATGTAGAATGTGTGCTTTATAAGCACTAAGCAGCCAACATATTAATAACAGGCACGCTAATACGCAATAGTGAGAATTGGTCCCTCTACTAAAGTGCAACCATTTATCTTCCCATCATTTTGTAGAAAGAGTTCAAAAGATGGATATTGAACCCAGATAAATACGCACAAGGAAAGAAAGTGGAGCAGACTTTATTAGGAAGCTTCTGGATATCCTGTGCCAACTGAAAGATTGATAGAGAGGACGCTTTCACACCTGCAATGCAAATGCAAACACTGCACTTTATCTTAATACAGCTTGAATGGATGTTTACTGAACAGTATTACACTTGCTGTAGGTGTACTATAGGTGTATTATATAACAAACACCGTTACCTTCATCAAAGTCTCATTAACGCCCTCTCGCTTCGGCTAAAGTCAAAGCAAATGTTTGACATCTGGGAAAGTGCAGTTTGCGAGCAGGTTGGTGCGGTTAGAGCACAACACAGAACTAATAAGAAGAATATGGGGTTTGTTTCACAGATCCTAGATCATTATGAAGTCGTAGAAAAGAGCTGTTGTTCCTACGACCCCCCGAGAGGCTGTCGCCATGGCAGAAATCTCTGCATCCCGCTAACAAGAGATGAGAAGAAAGTCAAACCAAAAAGACTTCAAAGACATAAATAAGGCTCACAGTGACTTACATGCTGGTAGTGGCCTTATTACTCATTGTGACACATCTAGCGAGACGTTTTAGGTGACACCAGCTGGGATTTGTTTGTCTTTTATTAAATAGAAATAATGGATACTGTACACAAACTCTGCTTTAGACTTCACACAAATCTGCTGCACTTTGTTAACAGAGTGCAAGTTCTCGACATGCTGCTGACTGGCTTGATCAGCTATTGAATTAAAATCAGTTTCAATCAAGAAGAGGAACAAAACTAAATATGCAAATTACATTGAGGGCAAGGGTGTTTTTCGTCGTTACCTCTTATCCGCGTCTAATATGCTAGTTTGCATCTTAATGTATAGCCATCTGTTTTGCTGTAGTGGCATTTATAAATGTAGGTGTAATTTATTCTAAATGCATGGGAAGGGTCATTTTTATTGAACCTATATAATTACTAGATGCTACAGTACAGTATTTGGCCACTTAAGTCACACTTAAAACTGTCGGAATGTCTTTGCATAAGATAGCATTTTTCAATTACTTCTGAAAATTGATTTTTTTGTGGATGTATGATGTAATTTCACCTCAGTGTCACACAGTTGTCGTATCAGAGTAACCACAGATGTAGTTCATTATATTAACCATGAACATGATCCACTAATGCTTGACAAGCAGCAAGGGCCTAGATACTTCATTTTGAACAGTGTATCTATTGTTTTATAAATAAGAATTAAACCCTATAACAAGTTTTTTTTCGAGAGAGAGATGTTGTGTGCGCAATTTTTCTTTGAAACAAAGGACAATTGCATTGATATCTTGTTATTTCATCATATTTTTAAGCATGCCACTGTGATTTAAAGCGCAGCACATCTAATCAATTGGGAGTCTGAATTGCTTTTTGGATTTGGATATCAGGTACATGCTAATTATGGCTGGAGTCTGATTAATCAGGGATGAATCACACTGTGATTAATCTCTGAATCAGATTTGTCCATGGGTCAGAAATGATGTCATAACACACAGGGATAAGTCTGTCCACTCAAGTCAAATGCCTGTGTTGAGACAAAACCCCATATTGGCTTTAATGGATTATTCCTCCGTCTCTATCCTTGTAAATCTCTTGCAATTTCAGGAATCACTCCCCTTCTTACCTGTGGACCCAGACTGCAGTGAGTGAAGGGTCAGTGCTATTAAGGCACACTCTATTGTTGCTGTGAATGACTTTCCTCTTTCCAACTACCTTCAATGGATTCATTTAGAGTCTGTAAAGGTGAGATCTCCCCTATATTAGATTGCAATGGACCTGATGTCCTATAGTCTGGTAGTTCACACAAAATTACAATTCTGACATTATTTACTCACCCTCGTGTCATTTCAGAGCTATATGCTGTTGCTTCTTTGTGAATTCGTGAAGAATCTGCAAGCTCTTTTCATATACAGTGGGGCAAATAAGTATTTGATACACTGCCTATTTTTCAAGTTTTCCCACTTACAAAGAATGGAGGAATCTGTAATTTTCATCGTAGGTACACCTCAACTGTGAGAGACAGAATATTAAAAAAAAATCCAGAAAATCACATTGTATGATTTTTGAATAATTAATTTCCATTTTATTGCATGGAATAAGTATTTGATCACCTACCAACCAGCAAGAATTCTGGCTCTCACAACACTCCTATCCTCCACTCATTACCTGTATTAATTGCACCTGTTCGAACTCGTTACCTGTATAAAAGACACCTGTTCACACACTCAGTCAATCAGACTCCAACCTCTCCACTATGGACAAGACCAAAGAGCTGTCTAAGGAAACTAGGGACAAAATTGTAGGCTGGGATGGGCTACAGGACAATAGGCAAACAGCTTGGTGAGAAGGCAACAACTGTTTATGCAATTATTAGAAAATGGAAGAAATTCAAGATGACTGTCAATCTCCCTCGGACTGGGGCCTAGAACTACATGGGAGGACCTGGTCAATGACCTGAAGAGAGCTGGGACCACAGTCTCAACAGTTACCATTAGTAACACACTACACCGTCATGGATTAAAATCCTGCAGCGCGCGCAAGGTCCCCCTGCTCAAGCCAGCACATGTCCAGGCCCGTCTGAAGCTTGCCAAAGACCATCTGGATGATCCAGAGAAGGCATGGGAGAAGGTCATGTGGTCAGATGAGACCAAAATATAACTTTTTGGTATAAACTCCACTCGCCGTGTTTGGAGGAGGAAGAAGGATGAGTACAATCCCAAGAACACCATCCCAACCGTGAAGCATGGGGGTGGAAACATCATGCTTTGGGGGTGCTTTTCTGCAAAGGGGATAGGACGACTGCACCGTATTGAGGGGAGGATGGATGGGGTCATGTATCGCGAGATTTTGGGCAACAACCTCCTTCCCTCAGTAAGAGCATTGAAGATGGGTCGTGGCTGGGTCTTCCAGCATGACAATGACCCAAACACACAGCAAGGGAAACTAAGGAGTGGCTCCGTAAGAAGCATTTCAAGGTCGTGGAGTGGCCTAGCCAGTCTCCAGACCTGAACCCAATAGAAAATCTATGGAGGGAGCTGAAACTCCATTTTGCCCAGCGACAGCCCCAAAACCTGAAAGATCTGGAGAAGACCTGTATGGAGGAGTGGGCCAAAATCCCTGCTGCAGTGTGTGCAAACCTGGTCAAGAACTACAGGAAACGTCTGACCTCTGTAATTGTAAACAAAGGTTTCTGTACCAAATATTAAGTTCTATTTTTCTATCGTATCAAATACTTATTTCATGCAATAAAATGGAAATTAATTATTCAAAAAAATCATACAATGTGATTTTCTGGATTTTTTTTTATATTCTGTCTCACAGTTGAGGTGTACCTACGATGAAAATTACAGATCTCTCCATTCTTTGTAAGTGAGAAAACTTGAAAAATCGTCAGTGTATCAAATACTTATTTGTCCCACTGTGTATATATATATATATTCTTTTCTTTTTTGTCATACACTAATGTTACCATAGCACAAAACGAAGAAAGAAAATTAGAAAGAAAATGTGTAGGAGTTGTCATGTTTTTGCACTTCATATTAAAAGAAAATGACTATTATACATTTTTATCACGATTTACAGAAGACATCCACTAAAATATCATTCGGAGTAATAGTAGTTTATATACCAAAAAGTCTTGTCAGACATATTTAGAACATGAATCATTAATTACATTAAACTAATGTATTTAACGATCACAGTGCAGCTCCCAACTTACTATTTAATATTAATTAAAAATATTTACTGATCTTTGCCACTATTTTTCAAACCACTAGTTTTGACCTATTCACCAGCAAGAAGTTAATCATTTTAGATATAATGAAATGTAGTATGATCACTTTTTCTTTTATTTTTTTAATAAGTACAGGTCAGAATACGTATGTTCGTATGTATTTCATTTTTAGATACAGTAAATATGTGTTATGCTGAATGATAATGGAACATTATTTCACCCATTTTGACATTTTATTTTCACAAAAGTTATTTGAGATGTGTTGCACTGCGTGAGGCAAATGGTGGTCACACCAGATACTGACTGGTTTTCGGACCCCCCCCCCAATATAGTAAAACTGCACATTTTAGAGTGGCCTTTTATTGTGGCCAGCCTAAGGCACACCTGTGCAATAATCATGCTGTCTGTAGGAATTTAATCCTTTCACAAATATTTTTATTTTATTATTTAGCTTTTAGGGAATCACTCTTAAGAGTTGATCTTCATATGATTAATTGTTATTAATCAGAATGTACAACTTATGCCTTGTTAACGACTTGTCCAGCAAGCATTAATAACAGCAGCTATCTTTTAACACGTTGTTTATTTCATTCGTGGCCAACGATTAAAATAAATCAAATAGTTAAATTGAGTTAGCTAAGTTAGCTCAATGAGCGTAGGTAAAACGCGATCTTTTTGGCAAATAGTTACGACATGTTAAATCACATAACACAGACAAAGATTTCTTAATAAGGTCAAAGTTTTATTCACTATTCTAACACAACATTAATACACAACATAAACAGACATGAACACACACATACGTTGCAATGGGAGCGAGTTGTTTATATCTGAAGAGAGAGAGACTTAGGTTTTAATGCTAGCTTTTCAACCTGAGGGAATTCATACGCAAGAACTCTATCTTTACTTCTTAAAAGATAAATATCACCAGTTGCAGGCAGATTCAAGAGAATTGTCTTACTGTGCCTTTTGTTGTTTCCGATCTCAGTCTTTCCTTCGGTTCAAATTCAGGCTTTTTCCTCAGGTGAATTCAGTTCTTTGCGGGCCGCGTTCGGATTGGCTGTTCGGTCGGTCGTGTGACCAAAATACTCTTCAGGGATTGGAGGGTCTCGTTCTGACGTGATGAAGTTTTCAGGAAGTCTTTGTCAGCTCTTAGAAGTTTAACTTTGATCGCTGTGCAATGCCTTCGCCGTGATGTTAGAGGCCAGAAGCGCTTTGCAGCGTGAGCAGAACGAGAGACGAGCGAGGCGTGGCTGAGCCTTCCTTGGGTTTTTCTCCAACTCAACTCTCATGGTTGAGTATCCGTTTTTAATGGGACGATTTGGGGTCCGCCCTTTTGGGCGCGTGATCCAATCGCAAGCGTCTCTGTGAGCGGAGCCCCGCCCTGCGTAGCTGCGTGTTGCATACATTATCTGCGCAAGTATTTTATCACATAAAAACTTATAACAGCAGACTTCCATTCATCTTGTAAATAGGCGTTAATGAAAAACAGATAAGATTTAATTCATACCACAATATTATTATTCATTAAATCAGCTTTCATCCGAGACCAAACAGTAGCCGTTTAACAGGCACCAAAATACAAATATCCTTTATATTCGATTTCGTAGTTAAGGCATTGATTAAACGATCCTAAATAATCAGAGCATGTGATAATGAACAACTAGTGATCAGGAATATAAAAACGATTACATGAAAAAGATTACATAAGTTCACACAACCAGCTTATAAATGTCACAAACCAAAAACATCCTTTATTATATATAGAGGTTGTTAATATGGTATATAGTGTTTTTGTTTGAGTATAATTTGTTTCCGTAGCAGAAACGAATATAACTTTTGTTCCCCTTTTAAGACTCATTTCTAATTCCAAGGTGTGGTTCTCTTTCTTTGTTTCAATAGCAACATGGACCAGTTGAATTCCTTTGTCTGTTTTAGGGAGCGCAACAGAAAAAAGGCGCGCGTTTTCTTGGAATGTGCGTGATATGCAGGGTCGTAAAAGTCTTTGGTTTGGAAAGTCTGGAAATTGTCTATTTCGAGTCGACCGTAAAAACGTCATCCTTTGCGATATGTCTTTGAATTTACGGCGACTTAATGGTGAGCTGGCAGTTAGGGAGGATATCCCAGCCGACGCCAGGTTGTCTGGAAATTGTGTGTGCGTATAAGCAGAGTTCTTCCTACATATCCCCCTTCGCTCGGTGAGGTTCCCGTTGTGAACGTTAGCGGGCGCTGGAACAAGAAGAAGGGAGAACAGGCACACACAAGGCACAAACAACATCTCCATCACTGACTGAATCCTGGTGCAGGGTAATTTTGGAATGTACGGTTAGAAACTTGAGAAGACAACTGGATTACTGGAAGTGGGGTTATTTTGATTGGTTTAGTTGTCCGGGGTTCGACGAGGCGGTACAGGCGTGATCTCAATCAGGTTAAGTGAGTTCTCCGGTTCGGGTTCTTGGTCAGTTTTATCACGTCGGAAAATGCGCGGGACGCCTGACGTGCATTTGTTGCAAGACCCTTGAACGGCGTTCACTCGTTTGTGTAGGAGGAAGGCCAGGGTCAAAGTCACAACATATCCTACAATAGTAGAGATGCAAAGCGCTGTGTCAGCGGCAGACCAAGACCGAATAATCGACGCGCCAGCGGGCGGAAGGCGAGCGATAGCTTCTAAAGCTGTATCGACGGGAGTTAAATCAATCAGTTGTGTTCCTTCCTCCCTGATCCTTTCTTCCAATTCTGGATCAAGGTTGAAGGAGTGCTGTTTGAAGAAAGGTGAGATTTCGATTTCAGCCTGATACTCGTCGTCGGTAAGGTGGTACAACGCCAAATCGTCGATATGGAGGATCGAGCCCTTAGGGACCGTGATCCATAGAGTTTGGTTAGGTAGGATAATGCGTGTGGCGGTGTCGTGTTGATCGTATGTGAGGGTAGCCGTTCGCGCTGGGGTGTTGACCAGCCATCGGTTTCCGATAATTTCGGCTTGCGTTACCTCAACTTGAGAACGTGGTGTCGCTTCGGCGGGGCAGCTAGTGTCGGGCCTTATGGATTCTAGGCCGCAGAGGCCCTCAGTATTATCGCGGATAAAAGGCTTACTCGGGCAAAGGAAGTGAATGTCCTTCGTAAGCGTACACATCTTTAGGTTTGGGGCCAGATACAACTGTTCGTTGTTATCGTGATACGCAACGACTTCAGGAGTGTGGATTTTGACATAGGTGTTCCTTTGCCAAAATCCCACGTTCACTACATCTTTGAGCCGGTAAATGTTATTAGCGTCGATAATGGTTAAACTGAGGAGAATGGCCCGGTCACCTGGATCGGTTGACCACGGTTCTCGCAACGAGTTACAACGACTTATTAAAGGGAGTCAATCTCAATTTCGGGACCTGGATTTAAGGCATTTGTAAAGGGAGTTTCCTGATGAGGGGACTAGAGGAGAAGAGAGATTGGATTGAGAAAAGGAAAATGGGAAAAACATAAAAGAGACACGACAAACAAAAAGATACACAAAGAGACACAAGGACACCGAATGAGGTGAGGCCGCAAACGAGTGTCACATGTGTGGAGTAACTCCTCTCTACTAGAGGTTGGCCCTAGTAGTGCAGCTGAGGAGAGAGTGTATGTGTTATGTTTAAGCGAGGTCGCTATATGTTTCCTAGACAACAGAAATTATGTTAGTGTGATGTAGAGCGTATGGGTGTCGGTCTGTGTCAGTGGGCTTGATCTTCCCCCTTTGCCAGTCGGCTGGAGCTCTGGTGCCTCTTTATCTGGTTTCGATGGACCCATCGAAGTATTGGCTCGCTGCGCCCTTGGCTGATTTTGATTCGGTAGGCGACAGGTGAGAGCTTGTCTACTATCTCATGGAGTCCCGTCCAGCGAGGTAAGAACTTCTTTGCCAGGCGATGGGAAGTGTTCTGCTTTGGTTGGGCAAAGCGGTAGTACCACACTTTGTCTCCGACACTGAGCTCATGGTGAGAGGCCTTTTGGTCGTAGTAGGCTTTACGACCTTCGGCGCTTCGCTGCAGTTGCTGTTGCGCGAAGGCGAAAGTCGCTCTCAGGTGCTGATGCAACTCTTCCAGGTACTGGTGAGTGGTGTAGGCAGTGACAAGGTTCAGGTCACCGGGTTGGTACAGCAGATGCAGTGGTAGCGTCATGTTTCTCCCTGTCATCAATGTGAACGGGGGTACTCCGGTGGACCGGTGAGGGGTGGCTCGAGCGGCCATCAATACCAGTGGAAGTTTGATATCCCAATCCTTTTGATTAGCGGACACATACTTCTTTAACATGCTGACCACTGTTCGGTTACCACGTTCGACTTGCCCTGAGGACATCGGTTGGAAACTTATGTGGAGCTTGGCCTGTATGCCCAGGAGTTTCCACACTTCCTGCATGATTGCAGCGGTGAAGTGGGTTCCACGGTCAGAGTTGACCCTTAAAGGCAGTCCAAATCTTGAGAAGATGTGGTTCATTAACAGGCAGGCTGTTGTTTCTGCTGTATCGTTGGGAGCTGGGAGACATTCTATCCACTTTGTGAATTCGCAGACCACGGTGAGGAAGTATTTGTTATCCCGTGTTGACCGTGGCAGGGGTCCTACCCAGTCTATTTGGAGGTCCGATCCATGGGAAGGTCATTCCCTTTCTTTGCAGTGGGGCTCGGTGGTTTGGGTTTGCCGGTTGGAACTGGCAACACACCAGGCATCCTTTTACGTATTCCGCTACGTCCTGCTGCATGCCAGGCCAGTATGCTACTTGCTTGAGGGTTTCGTATGTGGCCTTGGCACCGTGGTGTCCAGCGCATGGTGCATCGTGTGCGTGTGTCAGCAAAATCCCCCTTTGGCCGTGAGGCACTACGAGCTTTGGCGCAGTGAGAGGCTCAGGGACATATGTGAGAACACCGTCTCTCAGATGCAGCATGTGCTTGATGGAGTGGAGCGTGCGGAGCTCAGAGGACGCAGTCAGGTCGGAAGTGGAAATAGGATTAGATAATGGATCGGCTATGTGAGCCGCAATAGTTCGCAGAGTGGGATCCGCAGTTTGGAGGGTGAGCAGATCGTCAGTAGTGAACTGAGGTGATAGGGTAACGAGGGAGGAGGCGGGGGTATGAACGCCAGTGGCGTGCTGGAGGCGGGTTATGGCTGCCACCGTTGGGTTGGGTGGGAGGGATTGAAATGTCCAGGACTCTCCGTGTAATGCTCCTGCTTTGGCGAGGGCATCGGCTTGGTCATTGAGGTCTTTGTCTTGTCCTGGTTGACGTGAATGACCTCGAACCTTTTTCCAATAAACGATAATGTCGTGTTCAGTGACAATGGCATCGCTTGCTTGGAAGAGTTCCTGGTGCTTGACAGGTTTGTTGTTAGCTGTCTTGAATCCATTCTGTTTCCATCCAGCTAAATGGCAGGTGAAGCTGAGACGGGCGTAGTTTGAATCGGTACAGATGAGGAGTTCTTTGATGTTGTGGGCTGCGGCCATTTGCAGTGTAATGAGGATGGCTGCTATTTCAGCATATTGTGATGAGCGAGGGCCTAAGTTGAATTGTTGCGGTGGGCAAGGGTCGTTGTTGAGCCAGACCACACCCGCTCCAGCTTGTAAGTTGCCCTTGTGGTTGTAGGAGCAGCCATCGACATATGCTGTGGGCATTCCTTCACACACATTCTCCTCGAAGTACCTGTGATTCGTCATTTGAGGTTGTGGTGGTTCTTTGGGTTCCGCTGGTGTGTGCAGCGTGTCCGTTGAACAGTTTTGGCAGGCTGCTAGCCCGTTGCCCAATGATGATTTGTAGTTTTGGGCGTATCGTGCCTCAACGTCCCGTCCTTGGAGTGTCATTAGCCAGGTAGCTATGCGTGCGTTGGTCACCACGCCATCTCTGATGCGTTGACTGTTGAGGAAGGTGACAGGTTGGTGACAAGTCTCGATGATGACTTTCTGTGCACCGATGTAATTCGAGAAACGCTGGATAGCCCACACAGTGCAAAATAAAGCTTTTTCGCAGTCTGAGTACTTGCATTCTGGGGCAAGCAGCGTTTTGCTGGCATAAGCGACCACTCGCTTGTCTTTGTCATGGAGCTGGTATAGGCCTGCGCTGAGGCAATGATTGGAGAATCCAGCATCCAAGTAAAATTCTTTTCCGGGGTCTGGGTAAGCTAGACACGGGGCAGAGCACAGGCGCTGTTTGAGCTGGCTCATCGCGGTGTTCTGGGCTTCCGTCCAGACGAAGGTTTCATCCTTTTTCAGGAGGGAGGTTAGTGGTCGGGCAATGTCAGCGTAGTCTTCGATGAACTGTCGCGAGTAATTGCACACTCCCAGAAAGCTCCGCAGTTCAGAGATGTTAGTCGGCGCTTTTATGCTTTGGATGGCTTGAGTGCGGTTAGACTGTGGCTCGATGCCGTTTCTTCCGACAAGCAGTCCGACATAGTTCACCTTGGTTTTGCACCACTGTCCTTTGTGAAGAGCGATTTTGGCTCCTGCCGTTGTCAGCTGGTTTAGGACGTGATCAATTTCCTTAAGGTGATCTTGAACATTTGAATTTTTCATCAAAATATCATCGACATAGACAAGGTTGCCTCTAGCTCTGGCGTCAGGGCATGCTTTGTTTAGAAAGATGTTGAATTCAGCTGGTGAGTTGGCATAGCCGAAGGGGCACCGTGTGAAGGTGTACTGTCGATTGCCAAAGGTGAATGCTAACTTGTGTTGGTCATCGGGGTGGACAGGGATCGTCCAGAACCCGGAGGCGACGTCCAGTGTTGACAGGATCGTCGAGCCTTTGATTTTTGGGATTTCTTGATCCAATTGGGTCATAGGCCATCGTGACAGTGGTACTTGTTGATTCAACTTGCGATAGTCGATGGTGGGCCGCCATTTGCAGTTAGGTTTTAGGACTGGCCATATCGGGGCAGAGTATGTGCTGTTGCCGGGCCGGATGACCCCCTTTTCCAGCATGGAGTCAACAATTTCTTGCACTGGCTCATATGACGCTATTGGAATCTTGTATTGTCGCACAAATGTGGGTGGCGCATTCGGGTTTGTCGGGATACGCACCGTGTGGATGTTGGTCAGTCCACAATCCAGAGAATCCTTTGCGAAAGAGTCTCGGTATTTGTGCAGAATGTCTTTGAGTCCTTGGCGATCCACTTCGTTGTGAAGGGCATCCGCCTCACTCAGGATCTGCTGAATTTGTGCGTTGAACCCGGTGTAGGGTTCTTCTGCAGTTAAGTCATTTGAGGGGCGTTGGACCCCGGTGTTCACTTGTGGAGGTGATTCCGTCGCAGGCTGTGTTGAGACAGCATAGACAGCGAGATGAGTGTCATCTGTTAGTTCTGATCGACAGACGCTTTCTCTGGACACCGGCAGAATGGAAGTGATGGCAATGATTCCATGAGGTTTTGTGAACATTACGGTGTCGTCGTATTCGTGTTCGTCTGGCATTAGATGTGCTGGTATAGGGCCTATGACAGGTACCATCAGTTCAAAGTCATGGAATGTCTGGCTGATGAGCCATCCCAGGTGATTGGCTTTAGGAACGTGGATGTCTTGGGCCGTACAGTTGTTGAATAACACATACACAGCACGAGATGACACTTCGATGAGAGGTGTGGCTTCCAGGGTCAGTCCTAGTTTCAGGCAGGTCCTGGAAGGTTGGAAGAAGCTTAGCTTACTGTTGAGAGTTTGGCCAGGTCGCATGTTGAGGCGGACGCTGACACTCTTGCTGTAGGCAGGTATTATGGCTTCTTGCTCCGTGATCATAGCGCATGCATCGGGCATGGTTTGACCAGATTGGAGGTTCTTGAGGTTGACTGCAGTTGTCAGTTGGTGTGACAGAGGAGCCCATATGACGTCGTTCACAGTGTCAATGTAAGCATTGAGCCGGACCATGATATCCGCTCCAATATAGATGTCGTGCGGTAGATCTGGAATGACGAGGAAGTAGTGACTCAGCTGTCTGTTGTTCCATCGTATGTCCAGAGCGCAGATGATCTTGGAGGTGGCCATGGTTGTTGCCCAGGGACTGAGAGGGAAGCGGCTGTGCTTAGCGACATGTGG